>NC_041402.2:83204058-83550308 GCF_900747795.2 Erpetoichthys calabaricus
GCATGAGACTTTCACATGCAGGCCTAGTGTAGATGGGACAAAACAGTATCAGGGCAAGAGGACAAAAATCAGCGAAGTGTGCCAGTGGCAGCATTGTTGTCAAGATAGAAGAACTCATCAGAAGGAGGGAGAACAGAGGAGACTAGAAAAGAGAAACAGATGGGAGAGACGGAGTGGCGGTGATAGCAAAAAGGACACTATGAAAGAAATACCAGATGAAAGAGAGGGAAGGAGCAGACAGAACTGAATGAAAAAGTAATGAAATGTATGCAGTGGAGTGACAGTTATGTTTGAGTATGCAGATCCATGAGAGAATAAGTCTGTTCAATTAGTGACAGTAATTTATTACTAATTAAGAAAGTGGCAAGACCGAAAACCAGCAACCACTGTGACACCTCTCCAGAAACTTCCTACAGTACACCAAAACATTTTGCAATAAAAAAGCTATTGCGTTAATCAAAAAATAAATTTAATTTGCCAATATAATTTAATAAATTCACAAAGCTGCTATAACCTTAGCACAAAGAGCCATTTAAACAAGACAATGTGCACTATCATGTGTTCTGCATTGTAAATACCAGACATGTTTGTTTTGCTAGTTAAAAATAAAAAAAACATAGCAATAACGTGTTAAAGTCTTGCAGTGAATAAAGATATTACATAACTATATTTATTGTATCAGTGTTGTGGGCAAAAAAGGCAAAATAATGTGCCCCTTCAGTGTTGATCTGGCAGGTTATAAAAAGAAATATTTAATTCTGGGAGATTAAAAGCATTAGGTTGAAGTAGTAAAAATCTTATCTTTCATAAAACTTATTTTATATAAATTCAAAGTTTATTATTTAAATTGTAAACACAGTGTTAAATTACAACTGAATAACAAAACTTTAAACACATGGGCTAAAATTTAACACAAACCACCATAAATGTTTAATGTTAAAACAAGTAATTATTTCATATTGTGGAGAACAGCCCAGACGCAGACAGGCGGACACCGATGGTTCAAGCACCAACACACGTTTATTCATAACTAGCAAAATACCCGCGCTTCGCAGCGGAGAAGTAGTGTGTTAAAGAGGTTATGAAAAAAAAAGGAAACATTTTAAAAATAACGTAACATGATTGTCAATGTAATTGTGTTGTCATTGTTATAAGTGTTGCTGTCTTTTATATATACAGTGGTGTGAAAAACTATTTGCCCCCTTCCTGATTTCTTATTCTTTTGCATGTTTGTCACACAAAATGTTTCTGATCATCAAACACATTTAACCATTAGTCAAATATAACACACTAAACACAAAATGCAGTTTTTAAATGATGGTGTTTATTATTTAGGGAGAAAAAAAATCCAAACCTACATGGCCCTGTGTGAAAAAGTAATTGCCCCCTTGTTAAAAAATAACCTAACTGTGGTGTATCACACCTGAGTTCAATTTCCGTAGCCACCCCCAGGCCTGATTACTGCCACACCTGTTTCAATCAAGAAATCACTTAAATAGGAGCTGCCTGACACAGAGAAGTAGACCAAAAGCACCTCAAAAGCTAGACATCATGCCAAGATCCAAAGAAATTCAGGAACAAATGAGAACAGAAGTAATTGAGATCTATCAGTCTGGTAAAGGTTATAAAGCCATTTCTAAAGCTTTGGGACTCCAGCGAACCACAGTGAGAGCCGTTATCCACAAATGGCAAAAACATGGAAGAGTGGTGAACCTTCCCAGGAGTGGCCGGCCGACCAAAATTACCCCAAGAGCGCAGAGACGACTCATCCGAGAGGTCACAAAAGACCCCAGGACAACGTCTAAAGAACTACAGGCCTCACTTGCCTCAATTAAGGTCAGTGTTCACGACTCCACCATAAGAAAGAGACTGGGCAAAAACGGCCTGCATGGCAGATTTCCAAGACGCAAACCACTGTTAAGCAAAAAGAACATTAGGGCTCGTCTCAATTTTGCTAAGAAACATCTCAATGATTGCCAAGACTTTTGGGAAAATACCTTGTGGACTGATGAGTCAAAAGTTGAACTTTTTGGAAGGCAAATGTCCCGTTACATCTGGCGTAAAAGGAACACAGCATTTCAGAAAAAGAACATCATACCAACAGTAAAATATGGTGGTGGTAGTGTGATGGTCTGGGGTTGTTTTGCTGCTTCAGGACCTGGAAGGCTTGCTGTGATAGATGGAACCATGAATTCTACTGTCTACCAAAAAATCCTGAAGGAGAATGTCCGGCCATCTGTTCATCAACTCAAGCTGAAGCGATCTTGGGTGCTGCAACAGGACAATGACCCAAAACACACCAGCAAATCCACCTCTGAATGGCTGAAGAAAAACAAAATGAAGACTTTGGAGTGGCCTAGTCAAAGTCCTGACCTGAATCCAATTGAGATGCTATGGCATGACCTTAAAAAGGCGGTTCATGCTAGAAAACCCTCAAATAAAGCTGAATTACAACAATTTTGCAAAGATGAGTGGGCCAAAATTCCTCCAGAGCGCTGTAAAAGACTCATTGCAAGTTATCGCAAACAGTTGATTGCAGTTATTGCTGCTAAGGGTGGCCCAACCAGTTATTAGGCTCAGGGGGCAATTACTTTTTCACACAGGGCCATGTAGGTTTGGATTTTTTTTTCTCCCTAAATAATAAAAACCACCATTTAGAAACTGCATTTTGTGTTTACTTGTGTTATATTTGACTAATGGTTAAATGTGTTTGATGATTTTGTGTGACAAACATGCAAAAGAATAAGAAATCAGGAAGGAGGCAAATAGTTTTTCACACCACTGTATATAGCAAAATACTCGCGCTTTGCAGCGGAGAAGTAGTGTGTTAAAGAGGTTATGTAACCATATATATATATATATACATATCTACATATACACATATCTACATATACATATATATACATATACACATCCACATATACATATATACATATATATATACATTATATATATATATATATATATATATATATATATATATATATATATATATATATATATATATATACATATACATATATATATATATATATATAAATATAAACATACACATATACAAATTTACATATCTACACATATATATATATATATATATATATATATATATATATATATATATATATAGATAGATATATAGATATAGATATAGATATAAATATAGACATACATATATACATACATACATTCACACACATATATATAGAGCAAAATACCCGCGCTTCGCAGCGGCGAAGTACTGCTTTAAAATTTTATATAATAAACTGAGGGAAATTATACCAATAATTATTTGTTAAGGATCTCTTTGTATACCATGTTGTCAGTTCGCCCCTCCGGTTGTAATATGACCAAGTTGTGCGCTGAGCTTACTCTTGAGCATGCAACGTATACTTGGCCATGTGAAAAGCAAATCAAGAACAGCAAGACCGCGCCAACTGCGGAGCTCAGCTCGAGCGAAATGAATTGAATGAAATGAGGTGAATGGGAGGGGAGATGATCACGTGACTCCAACACCTGCCTTAACTCTCCATCCCTCCACAAACACACAAACACAGTCTCTCGGATCCCAACTCTCCTTTATATAAAGAGATAAATAGCAAAATACCCGCGCTTCGCAGCGGAGAAGTAGTGTGTTAAAGAGGTTATGAAAAAGAAAAGGAAACATTTTAAAAATAACGTAACATGATTGTCAATGTAATTGTGTTGTCATTGTTATGAGTGTTGCTGTCTTTTATATATATAATATGCACACACACACACATAAACATATATATACATATACATATATATATACATATCTGCATATACACATATCTACATATACATACGTACAGTGGTGTGAAAAACTATTTGCCCCCTTCCTGATTTCTTATTCTTTTGCATGTTTGTCACACAAAATGTTTCTGATCATCAAACACATTTAACCATTAGTCAAATATAACACAAGTAAACACAAAATGCAGTTTGTAAATGGTGGTTTTTATTATTTAGGGAGAAAAAAAAATCCAAACCTACATGGCCCTGTGTGAAAAAGTAATTGCCCCCTGAACCTAATAACTGGTTGGGCCACCCTTAGCAGCAATAACTGCAATCAAGCGTTTGCGATAACTTGCAATGAGTCTGTTACAGCGCTCTGGAGGAATTTTGGCCCACTCATCTTTGCAAAATTGTTGTAATTCAGCTTTATTTGAGGGTTTTCTAGCATGAACCGCCTTTTTAAGGTCATGCCATAGCATCTCAATTGGATTCAGGTCAGGACTTTGACTAGGCCACTCCAAAGTCTTCATTTTGTTTTTCTTCAGCCATTCAGAGGTGGATTTGCTGGTGTGTTTTGGGTCATTGTCCTGTTGCAGCACCCAAGATCGCTTCAGCTTGAGTTGACGAACAGATGGCCGGACATTCTCCTTCAGGATTTTTTGGTAGACAGTAGAATTCGTGGTTCTATCTATCACAGCAAGCCTTCCAGGTCCTGAAGCAGCAAAACAACCCCAGACTATCACACTACCACCACCATATTTTACTGTTGGTATGATGTTCTTTTTCTGAAATGCTGTGTTCCTTTTACGCCAGATGTAACGGGACATTTGCCTTCCAAAAAGTTCAACTTTTGTCTCATCAGTCCACAAGGTATTTTCCCAAAAGTCTTGGCAATCATTGAGATGTTTCTTAGCAAAATTGAGACGAGCCCTAATGTTCTTTTGCTTAACAGTGGTTTGCGTCTTGGAAATCTGCCATGCAGGCCGTTTTTGCCCAGTCTCTTTCTTATGGTGGAGTCGTGAACACTGACCTTAATTGAGGTAAGTGAGGCCTGCAGTTCTTTAGACGTTGTCCTGGGGTCTTTTGTGACCTCTTGGATGAGTCGTCTCTGCGCTCTTGGGGTAATTTTGGTCGGCCGGCCACTCCTGGGAAGGTTCACCACTGTTCCATGTTTTTGCCATTTGTGGATAATGGCTCTCACTGTGGTTCGCTGGAGTCCCAAAGCTTTAGAAATGGCTTTATAACCTTTACCAGACTGATAGATCTCAATTACTTCTGTTCTCATTTGTTCCTGAATTTCTTTGGATCTTGGCATGATGTCTAGCTTTTGAGGTGCTTTTGGTCTACTTCTCTGTGTCAGGCAGCTCCTATTTAAGTGATTTCTTGATTGAAACAGGTGTGGCAGTAATCAGGCCTGGGGGTGGCTACGGAAATTGAACTCAGGTGTGATACACCACAGTTAGGTTATTTTTTAACAAGGGGGCAATTACTTTTTCACACAGGGCCATGTAGGTTTGGATTTTTTTTCTCCCTAAATAATAAAAACCATCATTTAAAAACTGCATTTTGTGTTTACTTGTGTTATATTTGACTAATGGTTAAATGTGTTTGATGATCAGAAACATTTTGTGTGACAAACATGCAAAAGAATAAGAAATCAGGAAGGGGGCAAATAGTTTTTCACACCACTGTATATACACATCCACATAAACATATATATACATATACAAATTTACATATCTACATATATATATATATAGACATAGATATATACATACATACATTCACATATATATATATATATACTGTATATATACATATCTACTTATTGGCTCCTGTATTTAGGATATGGCAGGTTGGATAATGGATGGATGGACATTTGTATGCATAGCCCTATTTGCCCATTTTCATTTTTTTTCTTTCTTCAGTAATATTTCAGCAAACCCGGAGCTTGTCAGTTCAAATCCTGGTACTGACACCACTGTGTGACCCTGAGGAAGTCACTTCACCTGCCTGTGCTGCAAAAAACAAAAGTAATGTAACAAATTGCACTTCAGATGTTGTAAGTTGGTGGAATAAAGGCATAAGTCAAATAGATAAATATGTATTATACACATAGGAAGTATTAATTTATTTTCAGTCAAGTCATCTGCAGCAAACTTTTATAAATGAGGGTTTCTCCTTTTTAGATAGTGCAAACTGTTTCTTCTTCATTGACGTTTTCTCTTGGAGAGCTTTTTTCATTTCATTGAAAATGAAAGCAGCAGGTGCCAAAATATGTAGCTTTCTTATTAATTTTTCAACATTGTGTAAAATAAATGTATAAAGTAACATAAAAGGTTTAAATACTGGTTATTCTTTTACACTAAAATATTACTACAGAGATACAAAAAAAGTAAAATGGATATGTTCTTTTTCTTTAAGGAGATTAAATATTACTGAAGAAAGAAAAAAAAAATTAAACAGCGAAATGGGGCTATGCATATGAACTTAAAAGGTTTAAATAAAACAGAAATATATATTTTATTTTTACTTGGTTAACTTGTGGAGGGTGTATCCTGTAGCAAAGCCCTAACTTTTTTCGTGAAAGCCCGTTTCAGTCAATAAGTCTTATGTGTGTGTTTATGTATGTGTGTATATATATGTAGATATGTGTATATGTAGATATGTATATATATGTATATGTATATAAATGTTTATGTGTGTGTGTATATTATATATATAATATATATATATATATATATATATATATATATATATATATATAAAAGACAGCAACACTTATAACAATGACAACACAATTACATTGACAATCATGTTACGTTATTTTTAAAATGTTTCCTTTTTTTTTCATAACCTCTTTAACACACTACTTCTCTGCTGCGAAGCGCAGGTATTTTGCTAGTATATATATATATATATATATATATATATATATATATATATATATATATATATATATATATATATATACAGTGGTGTGAAAAACTATTTGCCCCCTTCCTGATTTCTTATTCTTTTGCATGTTTGTCACACAAAATGTTTCTGATCATCAAACACATTTAACCATTAGTCAAATATAACACAAGTAAACACAAAATGCAGTTTTTAAATGATGGTTTTTATTATTTAGGGAGAAAAAAAATCCAAACCTACATGGCCCTGTGTGAAAAAGTAATTGCCCCCTTGTTAAAAAATAACCTAACTGTGGTGTATCACACCTGAGTTCAATTTCCGTAGCCACCCCCAGGCCTGATTACTGCCACACCTGTTTCAATCAAGAAATCACTTAAATAGGAGCTGCCTGACACAGAGAAGTAGACCAAAAGCACCTCAAAAGCTAGACATCATGCCAAGATCCAAAGAAATTCAGGAACAAATGAGAACAGAAGTAATTGAGATCTATCAGTCTGGTAAAGGTTATAAAGCCATTTCTAAAGCTTTGGGACTCCAGCGAACCACAGTGAGAGCCATTATCCACAAATGGCAAAAACATGGAACAGTGGTGAACCTTCCCAGGAGTGGCCGGCCGACCAAAATTACCCCAAGAGCGCAGAGACGACTCATCCAAGAGGTCACAAAAGACCCCAGGACAACGTCTAAAGAACTGCAGGCCTCACTTACCTCAATTAAGGTCAGTGTTCACGACTCCACCATAAGAAAGAGACTGGGCAAAAACGGCCTGCATGGCAGATTTCCAAGACGCAAACCACTGTTAAGCAAAAGAACATTAGGGCTCGTCTCAATTTTGCTAAGAAACATCTCAATGATTGCCAAGACTTTTGGGAAAATACCTTGTGGACTGATGAGACAAAAGTTGAACTTTTTGGAAGGCAAATGTCCCGTTACATCTGGCGTAAAAGGAACACAGCATTTCAGAAAAAGAACATCATACCAACAGTAAAATATGGTGGTGGTAGTGTGATAGTCTGGGGTTGTTTTGCTGCTTCAGGACCTGGAAGGCTTGCTGTGATAGATAGAACCACGAATTCTACTGTCTACCAAAAAATCCTGAAGGAGAATGTCCGGCCATCTGTTCGTCAACTCAAGCTGAACCGATCTTGGGTGCTGCAACAGGACAATGACCCAACACACACCAGCAAATCCACCTCTGAATGGCTGAAGAAAAACAAAATGAAGACTTTGGAGTGGCCTAGTCAAAGTCCTGACCTGAATCCAATTGAGATGCTATGGCATGACCTTAAAAAGGCGGTTCATGCTAGAAAACCCTCAAATAAAGCTGAATTACAACAATTTTGCAAAGATGAGTGGGCCAAAATTCCTCCAGAGCGCTGTAACAGACTCATTGCAAGTTATCGCAAACGCTTGATTGCAGTTATTGCTGCTAAGGGTGGCCCAACCAGTTATTAGGTTCAGGGGGCAATTACTTTTTCACACAGGGCCATGTAGGTTTGGATTTTTTTTTCTCCCTAAATAATAAAAACCACCATTTACAAACTGCATTTTGTGTTTACTTGTGTTATATTTGACTAATGGTTAAATGTGTTTGATGATCAGAAACATTTTGTGTGACAAACATGCAAAAGAATAAGAAATCAGGAAGGGGGCAAATAGTTTTTCACACCACTGTATATATATACATACATATACACACATACATGCAGTTTCAATAACATAGAAATCAATATAAACATTAACATCATTATCATATGAGAATATGAAGTAATATATAAGAAGCACATTTCATATAAATATAAATTATTAAACAGTAAAATCTTCTTCTGCAATTTGCTACCGTGGCAATTTGTGTGTCTGTCCAGGATTTTAAATCACCTGTAGCTCGCAAACCGTTTCACCTATTGACTTGAAATCTGGTACACATATAGTACGTCACGTCTGCTATCCGCTTTATGGGTGATGATTGTATTACTCTTTTTATATTATTTTATTTTATTGTAGAATCAACTCCTATCTGCGCACACCAGGGCGGCCGTGGGTGGATGCGTATGGTGTATTCACTCCATGTTATCGTGCATTGCGCTGTCACTGGTATTTTGATAAAAGAATTTGAACAACATATAAGAAGCGTATAAATTATTAAACAGTAAAACATTAACATTTAAGAAGTAAAGTTAGATTAAGTACTACTGCAGTGCCTTCGGGTATACCTCATTTTTTGTTTGCCCATTACATGCTTAAATGTATACATTTTTTGGTGTACCTACCCGAGAACACGCGACATATAACTGAGCGTGGGAGAAGCATAGATTTTAAACACGCGTTGAGTTCATCTGCTGGTCTCCCTTGTGGAATAACTGGTAATGTTTGACTAAAATCTACAGCGAGTAAAACGACATTACCTCCTATTTTTTTTTTTACGATCTCTGAGATGTTGCTTTTTTCGGTTCAAGGCTTCATAAGCTCTTTTATGTTGTATGGTGTACTTATCCCAAACCATCATCTTTGAATGTTGCAAGACTTTCGCCTTGTATGTAGATTGGGGTAATTACATTCATTGCATTCCTAGTCTGAATCACAATCTGATTGTATGGGTGGTTACCTGGCACTGTAGGGTTGCCACCCATCCTTTAAAATACGGAATCGTGCCGCATTTGAGAATGAAATTGCGCGTCCCGTTTTGAATCAATACTGGACGGGATTTGTCCCGTATTTTTTTTATCATTTTTTTTAAAGCAGCGTCTCATGCAAATCATCCCACACGCATTTTATGAAGATGCCTCCTTTCCTACTTTTGATTGGGTAATACTTGATGTCATCGTTAGTTTGATTGGTCTTTTTAACTGTCCAGTGAGGAGGGCGTGTCTTTTAAGTAGAGTCTGCAAAGTGTTGGCACTGAGATGTGGCGTCAGCGCCAGAGTTGAAGCCCCTAACGTTGCGGTCAGCAAGTCGGCTAACATCCGCCCCTAACGTTGCGCCACGGCGTGTGGTTCGTTTATACCTCGTGTGTTCTCATTAAACTTTTATCTCGCGAATATGTTATTGCAATCCGCAGCGGGAGCGTTTCTATAAACTTAATTTAAACTTACGTTTTACACCGTGCTTTGTTTCCCTTATGAACATGCTTGTATGCTTCACTCGCTCCCATCTCAATTGTTTAATTAATTTTTTGCTCTTCGCTGTTTGCGGCTCTTCCGTCATTTCCCCCTACTTCGTTCTTTTATCTCGCGAATATGTTATTGCAATCTTTAACGGGAGCGTTTCATTAAACTGATTGAAAATAGTTTTGCATTTACCTTTTTAGTAAAAGGCGAGCTTTTAAGCCTGAGAAATCACCCCGTAAATGCACACGTTTAATTGCACATGTGTTAATATGTATGCTTAAACAGTATTAAAAGACAGTCAAAAATTAACGTCATTTACCTTCGTTCCCGCGTTTGACTCGAGCTGTAAATCTCTTCCTTGTTTTTAGTTCACGTGATTACGTAGGAGGCGTGATGACGCGATACGTGACTCCGCCTCCTCCATTACAGTGTATGGACAAAAAATATGTTCCAGTTATGACCATTACGCGTAGAATTTCGAAATGAAACCTGACTAACTTTTGTAAGTAAGCTGTAAGGAATGAGCCTGCCAAATTTCAGCCTTCCACCTACACGGGAAGTTCGAGAATTAGTGATGAGTGAGTCAGTCAGTCAGTCAGTCAATCAGTCAGTCAGTCAGTCAGTCAGTGAGTCAGTGAGTCAGTGAGGGCTTTGCCTTTTATTAATATGTATAGATTTATACTACAGTAATCCCTCCTCCATCGCGGGGGTTGCGTTCCAGACCCCCCCGCTAAAGGTGAAAATCCGCGAAGTAGAAACCATATGTTTATATGGTTATTTTTATATTGTCACGCTTGGGTCACAGATTTGCACAGAAACACAGGAAGTTGTAGAGAGACAGGAACTTTATTCAAACACTGCAAACAAATATTTGTCTCTTTTTCAAAAGTTTAAACTGTGCTCCATGACAAGACAGAGATGACAGTTCCATCTCACAATTAAAAGAATGCAAACATATCTTCCTCTTCAAAGGAGTGCGCATCAGGAGCAGATAATGTCAGAGAGATAGAGAAAAGCAAACAAATCAATAGGGCTGTTTGGCTTTTAAGTATGCAAAGCACCGCGGCACAAAGCTGTTGAAGGCGGCAGCTCACACCCCCTCTGTCAGGAGCAGAGAAAGAGAGAGAGATAAAAACAAACAATCAAAAACCAATACGTGCCCTTCGTGCTTTTAAGTATGCGAAGCACCGTGCAGCATGTCGCTTCACGAAGCAGCTGCACAGAAGGGAGCAAAGTGAAGATAATCTTTCAGCATTTTTAGATGAGTGTCCGTATCGTCTAGGTGTGCGAACAGCCCCCCTGCTCAATCCCCCTACGTCAGAATCAGAGAATGTCAGCGCGAGAGAGAGAGAGAAAAGTAAGTTGGGTAGCTTCTCAGCCATCTGCCAATATCGTCCCTTGTATGAAATCAACTGGGCAAATCAACTGAGGAAGCATGTACCAGAAATTAAAAGACCCATTGTCCGCAGAAATCCGCGAACCAGCAAAAAATCTGCGATATATATTTAAATATGCTTACATATAAAATCCGCGATAGAGTGAAGCCGCGAAAGGCGAAGCGCGATATAGCGAGGGATTACTGTATTTACAAATATCCTGCACAACCCAGTGCCCCTGCACCAATCACCCTTTAGTCCAGGCCTCACACAATGCCTCTCCTTCTGGCCGCCTCCACTCCTCTCCTCCGAGCTCTGTCCTTCTTCCATCCGACTCCAGCGATCGAATGGAGGGAGGTGGCCCCTTTTAAACCCACCCAGACATGCTCCAGGTGCCTCCCAATGAGTGCCTGCCCGGACCCCAGTGTGGCGGAAGTGCCTGCTGTGCACCTGGAAGCACTCCGGGTGTCCCTGGTCTTCTTCCCCCCAGCACTTCTGGGTGTGGCAGAAGTGCTGAGGGCCAGGGCTCCTCAGGCATCTGGACGCCCCCCTGGCACTGACCATGGGCCCCTTTTGGGTTGAGCTTCTAAGCCCAGCCACTTGCCACAATATACAGCTTCTGGGATGTTTGGCATATGTGCCCATGCCCTGTTTATCATGAACTTGACAAAAATTGTTCATTTTAGTACCTTTAATTTATCCTGAACAATACATTTTTTTCAAAACCATTTACAGTATACCATGATGAACAGGAAGTATAATTTTTTTTCTACCCTGTAATGGACAGCTGGGACTGGGACGTCTCCATGACAGAACAACCGGGGGAAGAAGCTTGCACGGGGCAATACCTCCCCCAGGACGACAGAGGGGAGCCCCCCTGGGCTTGCTACAGTGCCACGGATTTGGAGCAGGGAAACTCAACCCTGCTGGGACCCCGGCTGATCCCTGTTGAGCAGCCACACCCAGAAGTGCAGCCAGAAAGAGATTGTGGAATACCTGGAGGACTTCCGGGTGCTCTATAAAAGGGGCCAGCTGCCACAACTCCGGGAGCCAGAGTTGGGTGGGAGAAGACAAAGCTTGCTGGAGGATCAGTGGAGGCAGAGGGAAAGAGAGATTGGCGCTATTTGGTGATTGTACTGTGCTGTGTAGTAGGGAGGAAAGGAAAAGCGCTACCCCACTTAAAATAAACGTCTGCTGTGTGGCAAGACTGGACTCTGTGTCTGTTGTGTCCATGATTAGGGAGCTGTATGCCCCCTGGTGGTCCACAACCCTTAGGTATTATGCAGTTTCTGGCAAAAATACCATTTTGCTTTATCTTATACATCTTCCTAAGAAAGACATAACCCCAATGACACATGCGCTTAATAAGTAAAAGTCAAGTCAAGATTGCACATCAAAGATTTTTCTTTAGGTATGACTCTTAACAAATAAAAAGAGTACTTTAGGAAAATAAATAAGTAAATATATATATATATATATATATATATATATGCGGGCATTGCATCAGTCTGTCGTGGTGAAAAAGGAGCTGAGCCGCAAGGCGAAGCTCTCAATTTACCAGTCGATCTATGTTCCTACCCTCACCTATGGTCATGAGCTATGGGTAGTGACCGAAAGAACGAGATTGCGAATACAAGCGGCTGAAATGAGTTTCCTCCGCAGGGTGTCTGGGCTTTCCCTTAAAGATAGGGTGAGAAGCTCAGTCATCCGGGAGGGGCTCAGAGTAGAGCCGCTGCTCCTCCGCATCGAGAGGAGTCAGATGAGGTGGCTCGGGCATCTGATCAGGATGCCTACTGGACGCCTCCCTGGTGAGGTGTTCCGGGCACGTCCAACCGGGAGGAGGCCCCGGGGAAGACCCAGGACACGCTGGAGGGACTATGTCTCTCGACTGGCCTGGGAACGCCTTGGGATTCTCCCGGAAGAGGTATAAGAAGTGGCCGGGGAGAGGGAAGTCTGGGCATCTCTGCTCAAGCTGCTGCCCCCGCGACCCGACCTCGGATAAGCGGGAGACAATGGATGGATGGATGGATATATATATATATATATATATATATATATATATATATATATATATATATATACATATATATATATATATATTGCTGTATACATTTCGTACACTCAATGAACCTTCAGCATTCAATTATTTTTAAGTTATTGCAAGACGTTTACCAATTGTATGGTTCTAAGTCAAAATTTCTAAAAATCCAAAAAAGCACAGAAATCCTTTGTGCTTCTGTTACAGCAGATGTTTATGACAACATGTTTAACATGATGCATCTGTGGTTTTGGAAAATCTGAATAAATTTTGTTTACAACCAAGTTCAATTTTTTCAGCTCTTTGGTACTAGACCGAAAACATTTATATTTCTTCTTTCAAGGAAAAAAACATGATTAATTTGAAACATTAGTTTTTTCTAATGTATAACTCATGACATTTCATATCCTGTACTTACAGCTTTCAAACCTTCATGGTATCTCACATTCCTTACAGAACATCCATATGTCACAATTTCCGGAGAGGATACTGTTTTTTATTTATTGCACTTATTATCAGTCCACTGAAGATAATATATTCTTAGAGTGCCTTTTTCATTAAAAATGTTTTAATGGAGAAACAAAAGGTTACCACTTTGACTGAAATTATTGATACTGTCATTAAAGGGAAGAAAGCTGCACTGAAAAGATCATGTATTTCTGTTATATGAATCATGTGTAAATCTCTTTTATGCTAGGATCCTTTACAGAAGATCCTTTTTTCTGTGTTCTTAATGTGCACTTGGCAAGTAATGGTTACTATTCAGTCAGCACCATTTGAAGATTAAATTAACTTTCCAGATTTTTACTGTTTTCTCTTATAGTGTACCTGGATGATAAATGATGATAACCATTTATTCAGTAATTAACCATTAATTAATCTTTAATTCAAGAAGAGAGCTCTTGTGCTAAAAAAAGTCAAACTTTTCTCTATGAAGTTGCAGAAGACACAGCAAAGAGTCAAAAAGTGACCATGAGGGTGAAGACAAAGAGTGCACTCCACTATGACCAGAGTTCACCACCTGGACTTGGAGCAATAACGTTCAACACCACACAGCACAGGACATTATCCAGAAAGGCTTAGTATGGTAAAAATTGCTTTAGTTGTGACAAAATGAATTACAAATTAATGTAGTTAGTAATCAGCCAACTGAAGATCTGCTTTCTCATGTTTCATTGTTACTGGTCATGAATGACCATTTCAGGTAAACTTCTTGTTTTTACAAGCTTTAAGCTAAACTGTAAACAAAGTCCTTGAATCATAACATAATAGTTTAGCCCACTCTTACCGAAAGGTGTGCATTAGAGCAGGAGTGAGCAAACTATGATATTACGCCAAAATTTCTAAACTAAAACCTAAAAAGCCAAGAATATCCAAAAACCTCCAAACAAACAGTAAGCAGTCAGCTTCTTCTGCATTATCATTGCCTCATCTGTTTTGCATTCTGACTTTTAAATCAGTAAATAAAGTTATATTTCAAGATTCCTTATGTTTATCAATAAATGATATTATTCTTTCTTTAAACAAGTCTTGTTCAGTTACTTTGTTATATAAGTCTAACGTTCAGAAACCCAACCAACAGAGAAAGGTAAAAAACTTTAGTCTTAACTCACTGCCTAATTAATCATTTCCAAAGGTAAAGCCAATATTCAATAATAAAAATACTTATTTATTGATTACTAAATTGATTCGATTTCTCACCCCCACTTTTCCAACACCATCTTGCATCCAGCTCTGCAGGAATAGACCTAAATTACAACAACCTTGAACGAGATAAGCAAGTCTAGTATATTGAGGGAAGGATGCACTGTGATTGACAGTCCCAATTTGCGTGTGGTACAATGCACAATTAGCCCAGCAAGGACAGAATATTTAGTTGTTTTGGTTTTTGCATTTTAACTACTCAATCAGTAGTAGCTTTATACAAGTAGACAATTATGTTTAAATCAGGTAAATGAATGCCAAGTAATTGTGTGTACATGCTCTTAAAAAGAAGTATGGGCAAGAGTAAGCAGATTTTGAACATGGTGCCACATATATAACAGTGTAATGGATGTCTTGACGGTAAGCCGTGACCCATAAACGTGACCAACCAATGGTGGTGTTGTTGTAAGAAACTTAAATTATGAGTTATATTAGAGTTTCAACTCATCATGCATTGTCATGGATAGAGTTTGACAGCTTATGACCTGACTAAATAAATTTTCACTACATTTAGCAAAAAACAAAGTGTGGTTTTAGTTGTTGCATGCTACCTTCAGAGAAAGATAGTAATACTGTATATCTTTTTGAAATAAGGATTGGAGAATGAAACTTGAATCAGAAACTGAGAAAAAAAAGCAAGAAGTTGGGAAATTATTTATAATCTCTATATATATAAAATCCAACGTCTGTCTATATGTCTGTCTGCTTTTCATGAGAAAACTACTTAACGGATTTAGATTGGGTGTTTTGTATAATTTGCTTGAACATTCCAGTTGATTTTGCGACCTTTGACATTGTGCTAAGTATCATAGTTCGCTTTTAGAAGCGATTTATTCACGCTAATCCGAATCAGAGACTGCGGGCCGAGGGGAGGGGGAAGCGTGACATAAGGAGTGGGCCTACCTCACTCACACACCAGCCTCCATTCAAATCAGTCTACCTCTGGCCCCATTTTGGAGAGTACCTTGCCTCCGCGTAGCTAGTGATATCTGTTTGTTTATTGATTTTTAAAGTTTGTCATGTTTCACTTCTATGCGGGTGGAGCCGTGGGGGACAGCTAGTAATTTATAATAATGAATCAATTGATTGATCCTGTCAGGTGTCAACAATCTAGAAAGTTAGGGATGGTGAAATGGAGTGGAGTGTTTTCATGCTGCAGATATTAGTGCAGCAATGTTTGAATATCATGGGATACAGTGTCTTTAGAAATCATTCAGACCCCTTCACTTTTTTACATTTTATTATGTTGCAGCCTTATGATAAAATTGTTTAAATTAGTTTTTTTCACTCATCATACAACACTGAATACCTCAGAATTACAAGGGGAAAGCAGAATTTTAAGAGGTTTTGCAGATTTATTAAAAAAAACAAAACTGAAATATCACCATGACACAAGTATTCAGACCCTTTGCTATGACACTTGAAATATGGCTCAGATGCATCCCATTCTATTAATCATTGTTGAGATGTTTCTATACCTTGTTTGGAGGCCATCTATGGTAAAATGAATTTAAAAAATTAGGGCTAGGCACACACCTGTCTTTTAACGTCCCACAGTTGACAATGTGTATCAGATAAACATCAAGATAGCAGGCAGACAAAATTGCCTGCAGAACTTAGAGACAGAATTGTGTTGAGAAGGGAAGGCTACAAACAAATTTTTGCAGCATTGAAGGTTCTTAAGAGAACAATGACATCCATAATTCTTAAACTGAATACATCTGAAACAGCCATGACACTTCCTAGAGTTGGCTGCCTGGCCAAAATTGGCAATCTGAGGAGAAGGTCCATGGTAGGAAAGGTGACAGACAATCCAGTGGTCATTCTGGTTGAGCCCCAGAGAACCTGTGTGTAGAAACTACCAGAAGAACATCCACCACTGGGGTCCACTATACTCCACTA
Organism: Erpetoichthys calabaricus; assembly: GCF_900747795.2. Lineage (NCBI taxonomy): Eukaryota > Metazoa > Chordata > Cladistia > Polypteriformes > Polypteridae > Erpetoichthys > Erpetoichthys calabaricus. The sequence goes on from NC_041402.2 coordinate 83,220,858, forward strand.
ATCTGGACTTTTAGCAGAATGGCGTGATGACATTGGAAACCTTGCTTGGAGTTTGTAAAAAGCCACCTAAAGGACATTCAGACTATGAGAAGCAAGATTCTCTTGTCTGATGAATCCAAGAATGAACTGTTTGGACTCAATTATAACCATTCTGGAGGAAACCAGATACCATTCCAAACAGAGGGCATGCTGGTGGGATCATCATGCTGTGGGATTGTCTGTCAATGTCAGGGAGTGTGAGACTCATCAGGGTTGAGGGAAAGATGAACAGAGCAAAGTAAAGAGATATCCATAATAAAAACTGTTCCAGAGTGCTCCGGACCTCAAACTGGGCTGAAGTTCAATGTCCTACTGCATAATTACCCTAAGCACAAAGCAAAGACAACATAAGAGTGGCGATTCTCTATGAATATTATTTAGTGGTTCAGCTAGAGCCCAGACTTGAAATTAATCGAACATCCCTGGAGAGACCTAAAAACAACTGTATGTCAATGGTCTCCATTCAGCCTAAGAGAACTTTAGAGCATCTGCAGAGAAGAATGACAGAAAATCCGGAATCCAGGTGTGCAAAGCTTGTTACATCGTACCCAAGAAAACTCCAGACAATAATCACTGCCAAAGGTCCTTCAATGAAGTATAGTACTGAGTAAAGGGTCTGCATACTTGAGTCAATGTAATATTTCAGGTTTTTATTTTTAATAAATGTGTAAACATTTCTAAAATCTTGTTTTCAGTTTGTTATTCTGGAGTATTGAGTGTTGCTTGATGAGGGAATTAATTAATTTAAACGATTTTTAGCCCATGATTACACCATAACAAAATGTGTAAAAACTGAAAAGGTTTAAATACTTTCTGGCGGCACTGTATTTAAACATTATTTAAGATTACGTTTTTCCCATCATAACAGCAGGGTCCCATTTACAAGGGGCCTTTTCAGCCAGCAAAGACTCCATGACAGAAGGCTAGAAAAATCCTTTGGTGGTTCCAGGAAGATTACAGCAAGTAGTTTCCCCATCTAACTTGTCTGGAGTAGAGGTTCCCCACCAGTTTACAACTATGAACTCATAGTGGAGTAAAAAGTAACCTCTTCAAAACACTTTTTGAGTCCATGCTGTAGTAAAGTCAGACCATTTTCAGGTGCCAATACAGTATTAGGTAAGTGAACTTAATAAAGAAAACTACAGTGTAAAACATGCAATATACAAAATGTATTATTTACACACAGTCTCGGTGCCAAGTAATTTGCCTTTCACTAAAATTGTCTGTAATCTTTGATGTACCTAAATGCTTTTTATGTATTAAATATACAAACTATATAACACACAGTGCTTGCTTGTGTTACACCCAATGCTGCTGAGATAAGCCCCTCATGGTCCTGCAATAGAGAAAGTGTGTTCAGAAAACAGATATGAGGCCTTATTACCTAGTGACTAAGGTGCTGTACTTTAAACCTAAGTTTGCCAGTTCAGTCTTTTTTTTTCTTGCTTTGTGACCTTGAACAAATAGTTTAACCCTCTTGTGCTTTAACTATAAAGATATATGTAAACAAGTGCACTATGGCTTTGTATTTGCAATATGCCTTAAGACAGTAAATAGTCAGACTTTGATTCTGATAGTAACTCAAGGCCTCTATTTCATAGATATAACAGAAATAGTAACACAGTGAGGGGTGGAACAGTGGCTTACAGCTCCAGTCACTCACTGCCTATATGGAGAACACATGTTGTAACTGTGATGGCATTTTTTTCTGGATGCTCACATTTTTTGTAACGTCACAAAGATATGCATGTTTGGTTAATTGGTGACCCACAATTGACCCAATGTGACAGCATATGAGCAGGTCTGGAAATGGACTGCTGTCTCGTCCACTGTTAGTTTCTGTCTCATGCACAAAGCTGCTTGGATAAGCTCAGGCTCCTGTGTCTCATTATTGGTTTAAGTGTTCTGAGAATCAATAAATGGGCAAAAATGATGTACTTAAACAAAAGAGAAGGAAAATATTTTTTATAACTACCCTCTAGAAACTGCGGTGGGTTGGCACCCTGCCCAGGATTGTTTCCTGCCTTGTGCCCTGTGTTGGCTGGGATTGGCTCCAGCAGACCCCCGTGTCCCTGTGTTCGGATTCAGCGGGTTGGAAAATGGATGGATGGACCCTCTAGAAATTTGACTTTACAAGGCTAGAGTTCATATGGGGAAAAAAAGTTAGGCAGCCATTTCCATCAATCTTCTCTATCCTTCTAATCCTCTTTCTTTCCCTTTATCTCTCTTTTTCTACCTTTCACACTTTTGGGATTTTACCCACCATTTCTTTTTATTAAGCTGAAGGAAAAGCTTGAAAATATAAAAACAAAAAGCATAATCACTACTTGTAATTCAGTTATAAACAGAACACATTTAGAGGAATAGCATTCCAAAATAATCAACAGCAGAATATATTAATGATAATAATGTTGTTGGCTAAAAACAAATATATTCAATAAACACATCCAAAACAATTAAATAAATAACAACAGTATATGTATAATGGGGTATTCAAAATGCCATATAATACAAAGAAAAGAATTTCCAAACCAGTTATGTCCATGAAGAAAGAGAATTTTTAAAGTTCATGACATACACAGTAACTGTTCTTGGCCAGTGTGAATAATTCTGACCCAAAATGCACATAGTTGACTGAATTAACTGTTGATTCTCAATAAGAAAGTGCCTCACTGACATCCATGGAGTACTGCTCCAGTCTTCATACACAATTAAAAAATAAAAGAGAAAGACATACAAATATGGTCACCAGATGTCACTATCTGAAAATAATCCATAAATAAATACTAATGTATCTCAAGAGTATGCTCCATATCCCAATAGAGTACCATTTTTATCATCTAATGAACTTACTGGATATGCTGTTGTAGGAGAAGGCAGTGGTAGAGTTATTGGTTGGAGATAGGTCCATCTCTGTGACTTAGGTCGCTGCTGTGATTTAAAAGCCCCTATCGGCACAGGATGGATGATATCCAACTGAAAAGTCGAAAGCACTGAATCATATGATGAGTTTGGTTAACACTCTTATTCAATGTTGTGTGGAAGTGACACATTGACATTGCTTCAGGTCTGACAGACTGGAGTGATACATTTCTTTTTTAAAAGGAATAGCAAAGTGTGTGTTCCAGCAATCAAGGAGTTATAGTCCTCACCCTCCCTACAAAAGCCTATGGTGGCATCATCCAATGGCTGAAATTCAGAGTCATTTGGAGCAATGCTGTTTCAGTCCTGGCTGTGGGAAAGTGGCCCAATTATTTTTCCTTGCACAGATATTTGAGAGAGTCGTCAGAATTTACCAGCTCTTTCTATGCAGGCTTTGTGGTCTTGAAAAAGGCATTAAGACTGATTTTTTGTATCCTGTAATATCATGTGTCAGGTTTTCAAAGACAAAATGACTTCTGCATGCCATCCAGTCCCTGTATTTATGTAGTGAGAGAGGTGTTCACATACATGGTGTTACGTCAAGATTGTCCAATGTGGGAACAGAAATTTGTCTTTTTTGCTGTTTGTGATTTTCAAGGACAGAATATCAAGACATATGCAAGGCTTTGGGGGGGTATCCAGTTTATGAATGTAAAGGTTGCATCTTTGTTGGCAGATAATGTAGTCCCCTTGGCTTCATCTGCCATGCAGTGAAATGGTTTTGTAGCAGAATGTGATTGAAATGGGATGAGGCCATGGCCTACCTGCATACTTCCTAGTAGGGATGAGTCATCTAGATTATATCTAGATTATATATGAGGTATAAGTGACTGTGTAATTGACTAACAAATCAGCAATGAAAAGGGGACTACTTAGGTAAAACATTCGGTTTACTAGTCACTCTATATTCTTATCTTAACCTAGGCCCATGGTCTTTAGGTAGTGACCAACAGAATGAGCTTATGTGTAAGAGTGTCTGAAAAAAGGTTTCCATGCCAGGTTGATTCTGCTCACTGCCTATAATATGTTCAGAAACTCTTCAATGCGGGTGGGCACCTAAAACAAGAATCCCTCCTATTCTGAACTGAGAAAATCCAGTTGAGGTGGTTTAGGATTTTAGTTAGATTGACCTCTGGCTACCTATTTCAAGAGGTACACAAGGCACATCCCACTGAAAACTAAAACCGAGGAACAGTGCCAGGACAAGTTGGAGGGATCATATCTCTCAACTGCCATAGGATCACGTAAGAATCCTAAGGATCTCTTTAGGATAGCCTGATCTGTTCATTTCAGCATGTTGCCACTGCAGCCCTGATCAGGATAAGCAAGTGAATGCTATGGTTCCTTTTTAATATCTAACCTAGATCAAATACAAAGAAAACTCTTTTCCTGGGAGTATATGCCACACAGATACTCACTGGCCACTTATGGACAATTTTAATTTCTAGCACTTAAAATTCCTTGTCTTACTCTTTTGTGATTTCTTCCAGCTCCTAACTGAAAAACACCCACATTTATACACAGATGCAGTGATTCATTTTCTGCATAATTAACAGGCTCTTTTGTTTTACTGATAAGCCTGAACATTTCATTTCACACCATTTCTTGTTCTTAAAGGAGGATGTGATTTAACTCTAGTCAGAACTTTCATTCATCCATCCAACCATTTCCTGAACACTCTAAATTTAATTTAAAAGTCAGAAAACAAGAGCCTATCCCAAAAACAAGAGACTCAAGGATGTGTTCAGTTGAGGAACAGGTCAGTAATTCCAGCCAGTGCGTATTATTCTTTTAAGAAAGTTTCTAAAAACTTTTATATGAATCCAAGTGGATTAGTTGTCTTCATTCCTTAAGCTTACCTCTTTTTTACTTCTTAATAAAGTATTAACACAGTTTCTCCATGCAAAGCTATCCTACCAAGTCAGCTTGGTTGCAGTTGGCTAACATTTTTGTTCCACACTGATATTTGGAAGTTGGTCAAGGAACAAAAATACAGGTAAAGAAAATTCTGGAAAAGAAATAAAATTCTCTTCAATAAAAAGCGTGATAATGACCAACATATACAACAAAGAAATAAAGCCCATACTTATTGTAATTTCTGAGACTGTAAAACTAACTCAAAATAACTCAAGCCATCTGTTTAGACAAGAAGCTCAATTAACAACATGGCCACAAATTATAAAAACTGAAGTGAAGAAAACCTACAAACTCAGAGGTTCTCCTGGACCAGGCATGTCCACCTTTTGTAAATATTCAAATATAAACATAGTTTGATTAAAAATAGCACACATTTAAAGACACGTATTTAATATACTGACTTTCTGTTGCTAGGAATATATATAACTAGGTGTGTAAGCCCATGCTGTAAAAAGCCCGGGGTCCTAGAAACTATTGAAATCAAAACAAAACAATTGAAATGTAGTTATGTCAGGTACTTGAATGGAACTACTCTGGGCATCTCTCTCCTAGGAGGATTCGTTTTGTCGATGTGCTCATATTGCTTGTGCATTAGTGGCAGGAGGAAATGCCCATTGCGGCACTTCTTGTGTTATTTTGGGCTATACAAAAATAAATTGTATTGTATTGTATTATAAAAGTAAAAGGGATACCATTTTGCCAATTTTAGCGGCTAAGTGACTTTGTCTTTCTTCTGAGGTTATATTTTTCTGATGTGCTGACCTCACTTGTGTTATTAGCCGCTAAGCGAGTTTTCTGTTTCCTCTGAGGTGGAACCCTTACCCCGACTCCACCTTTCACTTCTGAGCTGGACAGACACACACACTTCCACACGTAGACGTTTATATATAACATACTCATACATATGCAGTCATGTGAAGAAATACATCCTATTGTTGACTTTTTCAACATATTTGAACAGGCAAACATTAGATCATCATGCCTACAAATAAAGGGGATATAGTTGATCAAATGATACATAAAATGGACATAGTATATTTATTCTTATAATCTAAATTTGCAAAAATTCAGATTTGTCAAGTGGAAAAAATAAGTGCATCCCTACATTTATCACCACATTAGAATCAAATGCTCCATATTAGGTGCCAGTGATTAGAACCTCCTTCGGAAGTATTCAGGTTGAACCCATCTTATTTAAACCATAGATATCTAGAGTCTGGCATTCTCTTTGTTATTGACAAGCTACTGAAGAGCTCTCTAAGGCACTCAGAAAGACAGTGGTGGATGCCTATGAGCCTGTCAAGTGATTTATAAAGATCATCAATTTATTTGAAATTAATCATTTCACTGTAAGGAAAATCATCTACAAGTCGCATAGATTTCAAACAACTGCTAATTTGTCCAGGACTGGTTGTTCCAGCAAATTTATCCCAAGAGTTGACCATTTGATACTAAAAGAAGTCTCTAAGAACCCCAGAATTTCATTGCAGGATCTGCAAAGTGTCAAAGTGTATGCAATCAGAAAGAGATTGCACAAATCTGACCTGTACGCAAGACTATGACAGGAAAGAGCCTTTGCTGTCCAAAAAGAACATTAGAGGAAGACTATAGTTTGCCATTGCACATCTAGGCAAAGAGCAGGTTTTCTGGAACAACGTGCTCTGGACAGATGAATAGGGTTGTTTGGCCACAGTAGCAGTAGACATGTCTGCCACAAACAGAAGATCATTTTCAGGACCTCATGCCATCTGTTAAGTATGGTAGTGGACATTTTATGGTTTGGGGTTGCTTTGCTGCCTGGGCAGCTTACAGTCATTGAGTCAACTATGAATTCTGCATCATATCATAGTGAAAAGAAAGTTGAAGTTGAATCAGAAATGGACCTTTCAGCACAATAATGGTCTGAAGCACACCAGCAAATACACCAAGAAGTGGTTCAAAAAGAAGAATTGGAGGGTTATGGACTGGCCTTATCAAAGCCCCAATTTGAACTCCATTGATTTGAAATGGGCAGCACACGCAAGAACATCCAAAAACGCCTTGCAAATGAAAGATTTTTGCATGAAGGAGTGGTGAAAAATGTAATTAAATTTATGTCAGAGACTGGTGGTCACTTATTTAAAACACCCAAAAGAAATAATTTCCGCTAAGGGAGACAATACCAGCTTCTCATGGAAAGGATAGATTTACTTTTTCACCAATACACCATTACATCTATAGACATTTTCTTGAATAAATTATAGAAATGGCACATATTCCTTGTGTTTTTATTTAAGTATATTACTTTTATCTGTAGATACTGTTTGCATGAAGTCTAATATTTACCTTTTCAAATAATATATAGTGAAAAAGTTAACAATTTACATAGGGTGCACTTACTTTTTCATGTGACTGTATTTGAAGTAAATAAACAAAAGATGATATAATTGCATTGTTCTATGTGTGGAATAATTAAGCACTTGATATACTTTTTAAATAATCTGTTATATTCTAAAGAGAAAAAAAATCACTGAGTCAAAAGGTGATTTCCTTGACCTTATAATTTGAATATTTTATCTTTCATCTTACACTATACTTCTATACCTACTCAGGTTAGTTCGGAAGTGCACTGATGTGTGTTATCAGTCATGATCTTAAACACCCAGAACATGATAATCTGTGAAGAAGCCAGTTTCTCAGCTTCCTGTTACACTGCAAATTAACAGCAGAACATCCTTTTTGTTGTCTGTTTTAATCTCTATCTTAAGAGGCCATGTAACAAAGTTACATCATTAACTGAACCATCACTCCATCAGTGTTGCATCACATGGGAATGTGGTTTTATGAACAAACAAGATTTTTTTTTCAGTAGAACAGCATGATTGAGAGCATTTATTTAAAATAAGGTTTCCATTCAGGAAGAAACACCTTAATACCTAAGGGTCTTTTAATGAAATAATGGGTTTGTCCATAATAGATATACAATTAATCAATCAACTCATTATTACAAAGTAAATTTTTTTGGCTGACGCCCTTATCCAAGGTGACTTACAACATTTATGATACAATTGGTTATATTTCTTTTTGGGTGTTCCAGTTGGAGCAAAGGCTGGTCAAGGGACTTGCTCAGGGTCACACAGGATCATTAAGTCCACAGCCTTAACCACTATGCCACACTGCTTGCAGTACAATACAGAATTATGTAATATGTTAATAATATGTACACAACAGTGAATCAATAATAGAGCAGTGAGTTTTCAAAATAAACATATTAATAGATATATATTTATATTATACATGTGTTAAATGCTACTCAAAGTGTTTACAAAAAATAAAATAAAAAAATAGATCAAGTGTAAGACAAAGCAACAACATTATGTTTCTTTGATATAGAGTAGGGTAATGACATGTTGGTCAGCATTGTTACTTCTTAGATCCAAGGATATGGGCTCCTAACCTGGCCACTCTTTCATTAGGAATCTGCATGTTCTCCTTAGATTTTGTCTAGATTTTTCACTTTCTTCCCACATTTCAAATAAATGCAGTTGGGTGCTTTGGGGAGTATGAGTGAATGGGGTACTTTAGTTTTGAGTGAACTCTGCAAAGTATTTGGTTTCCTATCTAATAGCGACAGCACAGCCTGTGACTCACCATGACCCTGTAATAGAAATAGCAGCTTCTGAGAACAAAAAAACTATTTTTAGCTTAAAAATTAAGAACTCGAAAGTTGGGTCAGTAGCTTAGTAACTAATAAGAGTAGAAGACTTTCATAGTCAGATGTGGTGAGAGCTGTCAGCACATTTCCCAATGGCGGTGCTGTAAGGACTTGGAAGAGTGAAAAATAGTGCCTTAGAATTTTAGTTTTTGCTCTCATTTCTTTGTGTATAGCAGTATAAAATAAAGAAGAAAGAAAGCATTGTCAGGGAATCTGGCTTTGGAAAAGATCCTCATCATTGTTAGAGCCTTACTGATGAAGAAAGGAACTATTGCAGACTCAAAGTATTAACCATGATTGATTTACGTGGTTGAATGAAGAAAGCCTGGGGTCTAGCAAACCCACAACCTTCAAATAAGTTTATATACCACGTGTCGTGAATGGTATGTCTCAGTATATTCTATTGTTGTGGTCTGTGAAGCACAAAAAGAGACAAACCCAGCCTGCCAATTTCAGCTCAGCTATCTGGCAGTCAACAGTGTAAGGCATCCATACACAGTCATACACAAACATTGGATTAGAAGGTAGTTTCTTCTTAGATCAAAACTGAATCTGTTCTGCCTTGCTAGAGGAGCCCTTTGTTTAGCTCACATGGGCTCCTGAAATAGCATGGGTCCATATTTATTAAAGCATTGCCCTGTTAGTGGGGAACATCACTTTGCTCTGAGGTGAAATAAGAAGGCATACCTCACAAGCAGTTTTCTGGCAGAATGTCACAATGTTCTCATTGGAATCAGTCCCAGTTTCTGCCAATAGACCAGCTGAATACAAGAATAAGTGTAGGTGGGCTATGAAAGGACAGGGTGGGAAGCAAGCAGTTGAAAGTTCAGACACGTGCAAAGTAACATAAAGAGATAAAATGTTCGGCAAAGAAGCACATTCTGTGCAGAGCCTGTAAAAGCTGTAAAGTAAACACTGTAAATGGTAAGCTCCTCTATCTGTGATAACAAATCACCTAGGCATTGGGTAATTGGACATTAAATCTCAAGTGAGTGCTCAACTATCTCCTAAAATGCCCCAAGTGTGAGCTACTTTACAAGAATAGGCAGATATATCAGCATGTTTTTAGCCAATTTTGAAATGCAACAAAATGAAGAAAATCAGATAAAGGCAAAAACCTTTTTTTTGGCTACTTTGAAGCAGGTCATATGGAGGCGGTATAAGCTACACAACCACAGTCCTCTTCAAACAGATAGACATCCTTTCCACACAAGCAGCACAGATGTGACCACAAAGGTTTTGTTTTCATTTTGTCATGCGTTTTCTCACGTATATCTCTGCAAACGCTGAAATTCCTTTTCCTCTCTAGCTCGATGGCTTTGGTGAAATGCATTAAAAAAACCTTCTGGGTAAGCCACAGCGTTTTTACTTCAAGAGTACAAGCTGAGAAACTAATATTATCTGTGGCATTCAGAAGGTTAATAAGTGCTTCTAATTTGCAGAGGTTTTCTCATGTAGCAGGATATAAAATATTTACTTTTAGAGTTACTTTCTTTATGCTTAATGCTTTAAGAGTCCTTTTGTTTATATCTATCAGTACATAACAACAACAAATGCAACCAAAAAAACTACACTAAAATCTTATTGGGTTCACACAAACGTTTGGTGGGATCACCTCTGTGAAACACAAAGAATTGATTAAAATGTTATGTTTATTATTGCAGGCCGTGTAGTGAAGTGGTTGAAGCTTTGGACTTCAAGTCCTGAGATGGTGGGTTCAAATTCTGCTACTGACACTGTGTGACCATGAGTGAGTCACTTGACCTGCCTGTGCTCTAACTGGAAAACCAAAAGAAATGTAACCAATTATATAATAAATGTTGTAAATCACCTTAAGTAAAGGTGTCAGCCAAGTAAGTAAATGTATTAACATATAGCACACGATAAGGGGTTATCGGTATGAAGAATATTAACTAAACAAACAAAAACAAGCTTAATCTGCCATACAGAGACTATATACAGTATATAAGGTTATGCCTTTAATTTTCAGGTGATGTGACTCACCCACCGTTCTTATTCATTGTACTCAAAATAGTAAAAGGGTGCTGGGCTCAAAAAAGAGCAATTAGCCAGGACAGGGCCTTCCCTAGCCTTCCCAGAAATCAGCCGGATCAAAAACCCCACTAGTACAGTTTGGCCTATACAGCTCCAAAATAAGGATTTAGCATCAAAAGTTCAAAGGTAAATTAAATGTCTCAAAATCTATTGAAAAAACATAAACCTCTGGGTAGAGAGATAAGTCAAAGAAGGAATCCTTATAAATGAAAATTTTATTTTAAATAATCCAAAGCATAACTAAAATGGCAAGAAGGTATACATAAAAAGGCTGCCCACAGCAAGCAAGTTCCAATGTGAAATCTCATATTCAAAAAACACAAAAGAGAAACAAAATATCCAGAATGTAGTGTCACACACGTGCGAGTAGGAGGCAGCTAAAGGGTCTGAGTAAGTGTAATAAAACATCTGACCAGGGGGCAACAGAGTGCGCTGTCTTTCTCAGTTCCCTACAGACCTTTCCTGGGAAATCCTGCAAGGTGCCTTTGATGACGTCACTCCCGAAACCGGCCCCTTTGTTGATATCACTCCAGAAGCCGGCCACTTTGAGGACGTCACTTCTGGTTCTGGCCATTTTGATGACATCAGTTCCTCTCCAGACCTTTAACGCCTCCATCTTGGGCTACTATAGTCAGTTCTGTTTTGGACTCTGTGATATGCACATCGTGCTTCTGATTTAAAACCTTTTACAGCTGGGAAAAACAATATACGGCTGGCTGCCCCAAACCTTTATGATGTCTTGGACTCTTAATTGTCACAGTAGTGCACCCAGCAGGATGAAGTCCCAGAAGAAACCGGGACTCGGACATGAAAATAACCAGGTAGGAAAGTACCGGGGGCCGAGTTTCTGGGGGGGGGGGGGGGGGGAGTGCGTTTGGGGGTCAGGAAGGACTCAATACAGGCTCTGCTCCTCAAATACAACACCGGGCTTATAACTTACCAAATGGAGAGTGTGAAAAGGACACACAGGCGTAGGCTGGTTTCTGGGGATGAAACAAAAAGGGCTTATTACTGTATGTTCTCTCGGAGGAGAGAACTGAGCCACCCATTGGGGCTGAGGTCCCAGATAAATATGGGCTATCCCCAGTCCAGCAGGCAAAACTAATAAAAAACTGGGAACTCAATCCAGAAAGATCAATCCATGGGCAGGCTATGACCCTCTGGGAGCAGGTGGCCATATGGCTAAGGCCATTTGAATTAACCACCTGCCAATTAGTACAGCAGGTAGCCTGCTTTATATTCTTAAAAGGCCTCCCTAAAAACTTTGCCCAGCCGGACTGGGGAGACTTTCATTTTATGGAAGAGCTTATAAAGCTCATGAAATCACCTGAGACAGTCTCAAAATCTGGGAGAGCAGAACAATCCTCTAGTGGATTTCCTAGAGATTACGTCCTACAGAAGAAGTCTCTTCCACATAAATCGGAGCCTGTTTCTGAGTTCCCAGGATGCCGGGCGTGCGACCTACCCGGGAACAAGGCGGGATGTAGGTGGAAGGGGAGAAACGGTTTGTGCGCTCTTGCCAACCCCCTGACGTGTTCGAATATGGGATCAGTAGTCATTAATGGTTATAAACTCAATGCCCTGTGTGATTCCAGCAGCAACATTTCCATTGTTGATTGCTGAAATATTTTACCGCAACAAAGAATTAAAAAGAAGACAAGTATTAAATGTATTCATGGAGACACCCGGATGTACAACACCGCCCTATGTTTCATGAGTCAGGGAGGATCGCTAAAAAAATTTCCCATGGCGGTCCACCTTAATCCTCCCTTTCCAGCAATTCTGGGGTGGGACTGGTCAGAAAATAAATGCAGTAAACTATTGACTACTCCCGATAAAAACTTAGGCCTCGTTATAGATGGGGATAACTTGTCTCAAGCTGTCTCCACGCCGTGTACACAGCCGGCAGACAGAGATACGGAAGCCCTTGAGGAGGATGGGGAGATTCCTGGACCGTCGCAGGCAAATACATCATACACCCGCACCTCGACGAGCCAGGAGGAATCCCCTCCCCTTGAGGTCAGACTGAATCCTCTCTCCGACATTCACTTTCAATTTAAACAAACACCGGCTTCTTTTAAAAGGGAGCAGTGGAATGATGACTCCCTAAAATTTGCAAAAAATGGAGTAGTCCTTGTCAACGGCCAATGCACACACCAGCCCATGCCACATGGATCTCACTTTATAATAGAAAATGATCTATTATATTGGGTCGCGGAACATGGGGTGGAGGTTTGTAAACTGTTGTTAATCCCACGAACCTACCGGCGGCAGGTTTGTGAATTAGCTCACGCCCACCTCCTTGGAGGCCATTTAGGCTCTGAAAAAACTTTAGAGCGGATTAAGCTCAAATTTTATTGGCCGGGAATTAACGAGGAGTTTTGCCATTTTTGCATTTCTTGTCCGGAATGTCAATTACGGCAAATTCCTAGGAGGGACCGTGCTCCTCTCGTTCCCCTTCCCTTAATTTATGTCCCCTTTGAACAAATCGGGGTCGATATTGTAGGACCCTTGGAGCCCTTAGCCTGAGGACATAAATATATATTAGTCCTCGTGGATTATGCGACCCGACATCCGGAAGCTGTTCCCTTGCGCTCAGCTACATCTAAAGCAATCACACGGGAACTAGTAGGAGTATTTGCACGTGTTGGTATTTCTAAAGAAGTCCTAATGTACCATGGAACACCTTTTACCTCAGAGACGTTCAGGGAAATGGCCAAGTTACTGAAAATAAAGCACTTAAAGACCGCGGTGTACCATCCTCAAACCGACAGTCTAGTGGAGAGATTTAATCAGACTCTCAAACAGATGCTTTGCAAGGTGGTCAGCGGGGATGGGAAGAATTAGGATCAACTCCTCCCCCTCGTTCTCTTTGCCTATCGGGAAGTCCCACAAGCCTCTACGGGGTTCTCACCTTTTGAATTGTTATACGGATGACAACACCGAGGTATATTGGATATTTTGAAAGAAGGTTGGGAAGGAGAGGCTCTTCCCTCTACAAATATTTTGGAATATATCGCATAATTACGCGATAGATTTGGGAAAATCCGACCTATTCTAAAAAGTCATATGGAAGAGGCACAAGCAGCACAGGCCCGTTATTATGATCATGGCACGACACCGAGAATTCCATCCGGGGGATCGTGTCATGGTATTAGTTCCCACCTCCCATTATAAATTGCTCGCCCATTGGCAAGGCCCTTATGAAATTAAGGAGAGAAAAGGATTGGTCGACTGTTTGGTGAAACAACCCAATCGTAGACCAACTGAGTGGGTTTATCATGTGAACTTGCTGAAGCCATGGAAGGAGATGGAACCAGATCCCTCCTCTGCTCAGCCCTGCTCATTCTTTGCTCACATAGACAACCTTAATTTTGGCGAGGAATTAACTTATAGACAAAGACGGGAGCTGGAATCAGATATCCTGTCCGTCTCAGAGGTGGTGAGTGAAAAACCCGGAAGGACCTCTCTGATTGCGCACGACACAGTGACTGAACCGGGGGTTATAGTCCGGGAGCGCCCCTATAGACTTCCTGAGGCAAAGAGAGCAGAAGTGGAGCTGGAAATCAAGCGGATGCTGGAACTAGGAGTGATAGACGAAAGTTATAGTTCCTGGTCCAGTCCAATTGTCTTCGTTAGTAAGCCTGACGGCAGTTGGAGGTTTTGCAATGACCTCCGTCGGCTTAACCAGGTCTCCCTTTTTGATGCTTATCCCATGCCTCACATGGATGACCTCCTCGAGTGGCTTGGACAAGCAGAATTTTTGACCACGCTTGACATGACAAAGCGGTACTGGCTGATTCCTTTAATGGATTCCGCGAAGGTCAAGACAGCGTTTAGCACTCCTAGCGAACACTGGCAGTATCATGTTCTTCCATTCAGGTTACACGTGGCTCCTGTAACTTTCCAGCGTCTGGTGGACAAAGTCCTCCAACCCCATAATGCGTATAGTGCTGCCTATCTGGATGACGTCATCATCTATTCCAGCACATGGAAGGAGCACATACAACAGGTCACTACGGTATTACGGACACTAGGAGAAGCCGGGCTTTGTATTAATCCCAAGAAATGCTTCTTTGGATTGAAATAGGCTAAATATTTGGGCTACCTGGTGGATTGGGGTACCATGAAACCACAGTGTTCAAAAATAGATGCCATTGTAAAATGGTCCCGTCCACGAACCAAGAGGCAGGTCCAAGCCTTTCTTGGGTTGGCCAGGTACTAGCATCAGTTCGTACCTTGGTTTTCAGAGAGAGCAGCGCCCTTGACTGATCTAACAAAGAAGAGGGCTCCTAATCATGTGGTATGGACTGACAAGGCGGACACTGCATTCAGTGACTTAAAAAATGCTCTTACTTCAGCACCAATATTAAAAGCTCCTAATTTTTCTCTTCCTTTTATTCTCCAGACGGACACTTCGGACACAGGCCTGGGTGCCATGCTGAGCTAAAGTGTCGATGGTGTTGAACACCCCATCATGTACCTGAACCGGAAACTGTTGGATCGGGAGACTAGGTATGCAGCGGTGGAAAGGGAAGCTCTTGCGATTAAATGGGCGATTACACAGTTGAGGTACTACCTCTTGGGCCGGGAGTTCACTTTGGTGATGGATCATGCTCCCTTACAGTGGATGGTCCTTCACAAGGAGTCGAATCTACGGGTCACTAGGTGGTTTCTTGACCTTCAACCTTACACGTTTTCGCTAATTCATCGTAAGGGTTCTCTCCATGCTAACGCTGATGCTCTCTCTCGTGCCCACGACCTCAGGTCTGAGCTGGGGGGGGGGGGGGGGGGGGGGGGCCTTGTCACACATGTGCAAGTAGGAGGTAGCTAAAGGGTCTTGAGTAAGTGTAATAAAACATCCGACCGGGGGCGGCGCAGTGTGCTGACTGTCTTTCTCAGTTCCCTGCAGACCTTTCCTGGGAAATCCTGCAAGGTTCTGGCGCCTTTGATGACATCACTTCCGAAGCCAGCCCCTTTGCTGACGTCACTCCCGAAGCCAGCCCCTTTGTTGACATCACTCCCGAAGCCGGCCACTTTGAGGACTTCACTTCTGGTTCCGGCCATTTTGATGACATCAGTTCCTCTCCAGACCTTTAAAGCCTCCATCTTGGGCTACTATAGTCAATTCTATTTTGGACTCTATGATATGCACATCGTGCTTCTGATTTAAAACCCTTTTGCAGCTGGGAAAAACAATATATGGGTGGCTGCACCAAACCTTTATGATGTCTTGGACTCTTAATTGTCACAGTAGAAAAACACTCTCCAAATGTTAATGAACCACTAAAGGACTTACTCCAAAGCTTCAGTTATATAGGTCACCCCTTTACATTTGTGAGGGTCAGGGGAAAAATGTGAAACGTGAAAATTCATGAAAAATACTTGCCCACTGTGGTGGGATGTGTCACACTGGTATATTTTATTTTTTTAATTAAATCAATTGCTTTTATTTTTTTTTTTTACTCATCTCACAGGTTAAATATTAATTGCATTTGTGTGTACTCACCTTAATGAGTTGATTACCGCTTAGCAGTGTGGCGAGTGAACACAGTCAGCTGGAGCTGACTGCATGGATAAAGAGGAGAGATGCAGGTAAGAAAGGGAAAAAAGGACTGGGGGAAAGGAAATTGAGACGTGATTGAGTGCTAGCTTGAGAAAGCTGAGAGCCAAGAAGGATGGCTAAAGCTCAATACAAATTTTCGATAGAGACACATGTTGCTATAGAGAGAGAGAGAAGTGGAATGTGAACTATGTGGGAGAAAATATCTGGATCTACTGAATAATCAAGGGAGCAGTGGAAGTGAAAAATACCTAGTGGTACCAAGGAACAGTCTGGAGGGAAAAGCATAACGGGGGAGCTATGTGCAAAGCCAAAAGAAGCTGCTGCTGTGTGTTGGCTTAGAACATTGGAGCCTGGATTGCTGGGGACTGATGAGAACTACTTTGAGAAGCTGAACTATGTGTGATGCTCCGGGGAAGTACTTGTTCTTCCAGAGCTTTCACACTTTCATACTGTTCATGGGGAATAAGAAATCTGACATTCCACTGTCACAAAGACATCTAACATGTGAATCAGGCTGATTGCCAACAAAGATGTGCGGCATACCTAAGTCAAGATGTATAGATCCCACAATTCTTGTTTTTACCAAACATACCTTTAATATTAAAGATATGGTATGAACTTACACTAACAAATATTACATAAAACTAACATTCCTATATGATTTTATGTGATACAAATCATTTCCAGTATTGTTTATATATTTTGGACATACAGTATGTGTCATCTGCAATTTTCTGACATCTTTCAGCAAGCTCCAAAACTTTCCCATTTATATTCATAGCACACTTGCGAATAAAAGCAAGCCATGAATGTCACCTTCATGAATGTGAAGAGGTCTTTGTATGGGCTTAGGGTGGTTCTTCATTGGTGAGATCAGGATAGTCCTGCCTCTTGGTGTTCCACCCACAAAGCCCAAGGAACATAGGACTTCTTCTTTTTTTGGCTGATCCTGTTAGGGGTTGCCACAGCAGATCATCTTGTTCCATATCTTACTGTCCTCTACATCTTGCCCTGTCACACCCATCACCTGCATGTCCTCTCTCACCACATCCATAAACCTTCTCTTAGGCCTTCCTCTTTTCCTCTTGCCTGGCAGCTCTGTCATTAGCATCCTTTTCCCAATATACCCAGCATCTCTCCTCTGCACATGTCCAAACCAATGCAATCTTGCCTCTTTGAATTTGTCTACTAAATGTCCAAATTGAGCTGACCCTCTAATTTACTCATTTCTAATCCTGTCCATCATTGTTACACCCAATGCAAATCTTAGCATCTTTAACTCTGCTACCTCCAGCTTTGTCTCCTACTTTTTGGTCAGTGCCACCGTCTCCAACCCAGTAACATGGCTGGTCTCACTACCGTCCTGTAGATCTTCCCTTTTACTCTTGCTGATTACTGTCTATCACAAATTGAGCCTGACACTCTTCTACACCCATTCCACCCTGCCTGCAATCCCCGTTGCTCTGTATTGTTGATCCCAAGTATTTAAACTCCTCCACCTTCGCCAACTCTACTCCTTGCATCCTCACCATTCCACTGCCCTCCCTCTCATTTACACACATGTATTCTGTCTTGTTCCTACTGACCTTCATCCTCTCCTCTCTAGAGCATATCTCCACCTCTCCAGGGTCTCCTCAACCTGCTCCATACTCTTGTTACAGATCACAATGTCCTCTTGCTACATATCACAATGTCACAAGGAACAGAGGACAGCAACACAAAATACAGAGAAACTAAATATTAAATAAACACAACAATATTACCAAAACATGCCTAATTAATGAAAATCCATAAAAAATTACATTAAAAATTAAAAAGGAAAAAAGATTAAAATAAACATAAGTCAAGGAGCACACCCTGGGTAAAGCATAACACCCACTAGCCCATTGGGTAAAGCATGGTGAGTCAATCACTGTTTTCTCATTCACTCCTAAATCTTTCTTCTCCTTCAAATCTCTGGCAGCATTACTTTCCTGAAAGTTAAGCTTTTGCCCCAACTCACTTTCTGACAGTAATGTCAATTTTTCTGTGGAATGCAGTGCCTTTAAACTCCTCTATGGGGCTGCTTCTGGAGTCATAAACATCTCTTTAACCCTTTAACCGCCAACTCCCTAAATATTCCCCAAGCCAGGCGAAATCTGAACAATTTTTGTTTTTTTACTTTTTTACATTTTTTTTACATTTTTTACATTTATTCAAGCAGTATTGACCACTAAATGTTGTGCAAGTTGCCAGTGTATACACGAAATCTATAAATGTAACCTGAATTCTCAGCTAAGCAAAACATCTTGATACCAAACCGTGCCCTTTTCAATGGTAGATACTGTCGAAACTGTAAGCGGCCCTTCCACGACAATAAACTTTCATCAACTGCAACTGACGGTCCTGGCATGTAGGGCAACTGAAATGCTTCAAATAAATGATCAATCAAAGGACGTAGCTTGAACAAGTGGTCGCGGTTTGGATCTTTCTAATCTGGCTCGTTTCTGTTGTCATTCAAATGAAAGAATTTCAGCAGCAAAGAGAATCGGTTACGTGTCATGACAGCTGCAAAAATAGGTGTTGCATACATAGGATCTGTAGACCAGTACATCTCAATATCTGGTTTTCTGATTATTCCCATCAACATCAAAATCCCAATGAATTTTTTCATTTCGTTTTCATCAGTGTCAAACCAAGCACGAACACGGAATGTGGAGGGTAAATTGGGATTTTTCTCAATAAACTGTGCTGCATACAGATTTGTCTGATGAACAAAATGTCTAATCAAATCAGGTGACACAAACAGCTCATAAAACTGCTCAGCAGTGTAATTGTTTACATCAACAATAAAGCCACACGTTCCCTCAAACGAATGCAGAAAAGGTAGTTCACCACGGGCAGCAGCCCAGCTGAGATGCTGGGGATACACCCACTCAGCGCCGTCATCCGATGCGTCTTCATTCACAATATCATGCAGCGCACGTTGCTGCTCATCACTGTCACTAAAATCTTCTTCAGAACTGCTACAATCATGATCAGAACTGTCCAAAATCGCCTGCAAAGCCTCACTTGAAGTCAGTTTACGTTTCGCCATATTCACAGCTGTTACATGCGAATCACGTCACATGACCGGCCAAAACAACCACAGACTTGTCGAAATACAACGTAGTAATAATACCCACGCCAAACCGTCAGTTATACTACTTGCCAGGCATTCATATAACCACAGGCAAATGTGCCGGATAATTCCGGCAGTATGGCGTTAGCATTAAAACAGCGGTGCCGGATATATCCGGCAGAGGGCGGTGAAGGGGTTAACAGAACTGGGCCCAACCATCAGAGCTTCTTTGAAGGTTATTCCTAAATCACTAATATCTAACTAAAAATACAGCACCCATGGTAGAAGCCTATCCTCCATAACATTCAGAAAAGTTCCTCAGGTTCCAGGCCTCTGCCAACACTAGAGATTCTTGGAGAAAGGTTTTAACTTTCCACAAGAATCCCTAGTCTCCCTTGTAAACCGAGTTTATGGGAACCTCTAGTACAGATAGTCGTCGACTTATGACCATGTTTAGTTCTGATAGACCCGTTGCAAGTAGATCTGGATGTAAGACTGACCTGCATATGTATTCAAACCTGACAGTATCTATAGCACTTTATATGTATAGTAAGTCAAATTGTTTTTTATATCCCTTTTTATCATCATTCTTAGCACATTTCGTGGACTTTCTGTCTTTTTTTGTGAATGTTTTTTATTTTATTATTTAGTTTCATTATTACTGTTGCTCGCATGGGTGCCCAACTTTTAACAGCTTAACAAATCCTTTCTTTGTCTGTGTTATGGTACATCATCAGTGTGTGCCTCTCCCAGTGTTCATTGTGTTAATTGTGAGAGGAAGAATTGTAATGGCAGAGTTTGAGCACTCATATGTTTTCTGTTTAAACATTTCAGCCTGTTAATAATAAACATTAAGAGATAAAGGAGTTCATTGTGGTTTCATTACCACTTCATGGCAGTTTGCACGAAGTGGCACATCGTGACTCACAATGCAGAAACTTCAGAAGTTAACTGGATTCAAAGCCAGAGTGCAGCAGTGCAGCAAGTGTTTTGAACACAGCTTACAACAGTATAACTTAAAGTCACGTGCCATTGCGTTAAATTTTCTTGCTTCCCTCATATTGCTTGATCACCTTCATTTTTGAGTCAAGATCAATTGCCATTTTTCCTGTAATTGTAAGACAAATGTAACTGAATTTAATCAAAACCGTTGCAGGTAATAAACTGAGATTGGGATGAATGAGTCACTGCATTCGGAGCTGGCATGGCTAAACTGTTGTTTGCCCATTGAGACACAGATGGCGGTTGTAAGTCGAATGTTGTAAGATGCATAGGTTATAAGTCGACGACTACCTATATTTATTTTTGATGTAGTATAGCCAGGGTTGGTCTCTGGCTCAAGTCTCTTTTATTTTTATTTCTTTACTAGCAAATCGTGCTTGCAAAAATTTCACAAGAATAAAAGCGTTAATGAAATGATTGAAATGATAATGACGGAGAGAAAAACATCACACATCACAGTAAGAAAGTAGATTATTTTAATAAGTAGTGACTTGTGAGAGGACTCAATATTAGAATAGTCACGTGATTAGCATGGGATGTTATTATAGTCACTTACAACAGCATGAATATTTACAATACAAAGTGTAACATGAACAGGTTGGCAGAACATATTGGATAAGAAGGGAAATGCAGAGCACATGTAAGTCAGTATGTGTGAAGTGTGGCTGTCAGGTAATGTTGTATACTGATGTCTATAATAATTGCCGGAAAATGCAATTTGTTGCATATACGTTATTGTCATTGAAAATATTCCCCTGTGTGTAACCTGCAAGTACCTGTACATTTAACCCAGGTTTCAATGTAACTCTGGTTAGTGTACAACTGGCCATGGGTAAAAACAGGGCCTGGCAGTCAAACTCCGACGTTATTAAACGTTTGTCATTGTGACTTGGTGATAGTCATACAATATGCTAAATAAACTGGTAAATGCCTACTCAGTAATATAAAAGGAAAATCTTGTTTTGAGTTGTCAGTGTTATGGAAACCCTATAGTTTTTCCGTCGTAATGTTTCTTGTTGTCTGGCAGTTTGCTGCTGCTCTTCAGAAAGGTTGTGTGTGTAATTCATTTTTCGTTCACTGTCTAGGTGTAACACTTGGTGTCGCTGATCTTCGGATAATGTTTTTTGTGGTTTTTCATAAGTTGTCTTTGTTGTTCTTCAAATGAGTGTCTGCTTAGAATTCCAAGAGCTAAACTTAAAAGAAGTGGTGAGGCGGCCTTCTGCTGTTACGCTCCTAAAATCTGGAATAGCTTGCCAATAGGAATTTGCCAGACTAATAGAGTAGAACAATTTTAAAACACTGCTGAAAACACATTACTTTAACATGGCTTTCTCAGAGCTTCATCTTAGTTAAATCCTGATACTCTGTATATTCAATTAATTATCATTATTATTCATTGTGGCTTCAAAATCCATACTAACCCCTACTCTCTCTTTTCTGTTGTTTTTCCGGTTTTCTGTGGTGGCGATCTGCGCCATCACCACCTAATCAAAGCACTGTGATGTCCCTACATTGATCGATTAAAGACCAGAAGTCCACGTGACCGTCATCATCAAGTCCTTCCATGAGAACCCTGAATACAATGAGGACTGATTGATGTCATTTATGTTAGGTAGAATGCCTAGAGAGGGCTTGGGGGTCTCATGGCCTGGAACTCCTGCAGATTTTGTTTTTTCTGTCCTCCCTGGTCATCGGACCTTACTTTTATTCTATGTTAATTAATGTTCTCTTATTTTAATTATTTTGTCATTTTTTCTCTTTCTTCATCATGTAAAGCACTTTGAACTACAATATTTGTATGAAAATGTGCTATATAAATAAATGTTGTTGTTGTTCTAAAACATCTTGCTTGTGCTGGATGGTTTGGCGTGATGTAGATGATTCTGCTTTTGTGTGTTGGTCTGAGTATGTAGGCCGGCAAGACCGTTTCTGTTGGTCGCAGATAGGCTGTATGTGCCTTTTCATTTCATTGGGAGGCTTACATTGAGGTGAAGGAAGAAAGAGGTGTAAAATGGTAGTGTCATAATGCAGTTTCGGTGAGTAACAAAGGCGGGAGGCTTACCTTGAAGTGAAGGAAAGACGAGGTATAAAATGGTAGTGTCATAATTTAGTTTTGGTCGGAAACAAAATATGAACCAAATAAACAGTCAAATACCACAGTCGATAATTGGTCACATTGAAGAACTGAAGACTTGAAGATAAGCCTAAGACTAAAACTCTGCCAAGAACACAGATTCCTCGTTATTGTTGTGGAGGGATATAGTAGTTGTGGCAACTGTTGCTTATATCAAGCACTGATGGACACAAGTGAAATAATATAAGGTTTTTAAAGTTTCACTTAAAAGGGAAGCACTGCAGTACCGAGAATCCAGAGACCTAAGAAATCAAAAGCAGGTTATAAAGGTTCAGACAAGCAGGAAGTGGAAGGGCAACAGTGAGCTGGAGTTGACAGAGTCTTAGATGAGGCATAAAGCACTGCTGGGAGCACTAGTAACATGGTGAGCTGGGCTAGGCACCTCCTCTCTCCTGGTATGACAAGACCCAGTGTAAAGAAAAGCAAAAACTCAACCAGGAGGAAGTGTAAGCAGGCATAGAGGGGACACACATGAGCAGAATGGTAGGGATGAGGCAGCAGGGGACCTGGAATAGGTGGGAGAGTACACTGGAGTGGAAAATTGCCTGGTCTAACATTTGGCAGGCAGAGCTCCAGCACATAAACTTTCCGATTCAAGCCATCCACTATGTCTCACCCAGCCTGTCAAACTTCCACATCTGGTGCAAGAATGAGAGACACCATCTTGCCTCTTCTGCTCAGGAGTAGGGGCACTAGAACACATCTTGATAAAGTTGCCAAAAAGTCCTGGAAGAAGGTTGCTATCACTGGCAACATAACCAAGTGTTAAAGTTAGTGGTGGAGAGCATATCCTTGGCCATCATGACCAACAAGCACCATTATTACCCAAGCAAGAGCACCACCCTTGTAAAGGCAGGAGAACAGCCTTGATCACTCCTCATATTGCAGGTACTGCTACTTCACATTGTGCAAGACTGGCAGCTAACAGTGGACCAAGGCAAGCAACTTAAGTTCCAGGCACATATTGAAGTAGCATCACAGCATCCAGGTATAGTTTTTCTGTCAGAACACACAAAAAAAAAACAAATGTAGGAGGACTACAGGACTGAAGCAGTGTTGGGAACAAGGACGGCAAGCTTGTTGCTTCTATGTGGAAGTGGATTGCAGAGTCGTTTCCGGGCACTTGCTCTGTAGAGGTTTCACTCTGCTTAGCATCACTGGGATCGCAAAGAGGGACGCCATTGCATGCATCATGGAAGCCGCAGAAAGACCTTCCAGATGGCTCTGGATAAAGTAGGGCGATCTATAGACCACAGCTTGGTTGTCTGGGTGAGGGCATTTTATGTTGTGAGACTTGAAATACCCAATAACACCAGGAAACATCACTGATGATGCATCCCAGGGCACTCTTCTGATCTATTTGCACATCTTCTTTACATTTTCCTTTGTAAATTATGCTTTTAATAATATTTTAGTCATTCTCCTTTTTGTAGTTTATTTATTCTCTAAGAAGTATTTTGTCTATTATGTTTACATATTTTTTTCCATTTATTTGATACCTGTTTTGTGTCTTATGTTTCTTGTCTTTTGTATTCTGTGCCTAGGTGGGTGGAGCCCAAGACAGTGCAGAATAAGACCCATGGCTAACATGGAAACATTGTGAATGTTTGTTG
This sequence comes from Erpetoichthys calabaricus, assembly GCF_900747795.2. NCBI lineage: Eukaryota > Metazoa > Chordata > Cladistia > Polypteriformes > Polypteridae > Erpetoichthys > Erpetoichthys calabaricus. The sequence goes on from NC_041402.2 coordinate 83,244,900, forward strand.
AGCTGTCTTTGGATTTTGGATTTGAATGGTATTTTTGATTGTGTAAGTACTAATTTCAAATTCTTTGGTTTATGAACTCTACTCTTGTGATTGAATTTTGATTACTGGATAGTGGCTTTGTTAACCTTTTTTTGCTTGACTCTTTTAAGAAAACCTTTTTATCCTCATTGTTTTTGGTTTTTAATTCTAGCTTTATACATTTATAACTATAAATAATCATTGTATTTTTTGAATTTGAAAAGCCTACTTGTTTTTTCTGTTCCTGCTTCTTGAGTTTGGGGCCATGCTGATTTGCACTGTTGGGATGTGTCCTGTGTGTTCAGACCAGAATAGGAGCACTGCTCTCACATTCAATTTGAGGCTTTCCACTTTTTACCATTTTTGTGAGTCAGCAAAATCATATCAACATTTGTACCTTTTTTCACTTTTTAGAACTTTAATATTGTTAGTCTGGTTATATAATCTTTAATAGTCACTGACATTTTGGGACAATTGTTGTATGTCCATAGCCTTATTTTTTATGGCCACCATGTTTGTAGCTGATGACCTAGCATTTTGAGTCATCATGCTGTGCCTATATAAGATGGTGCTTCTGGCATCCATGTTTTTGATTACTTGGATAAAATATCTTAACCCTTTTCTCATTAGCGTTAGTGGTAAATTATACTTCTTTATGCTTAGACTTCTTTGACAGTGACTCCTGTTTAATGTGTCTGGTTCTGGTTTAATATGGCTCTTTTTACTTTTCGGGTTTCTTGGTTTGCTGTCTGTTTCTGGTTCACAATCCTTTATATTGTCTCCTAACAATCTTATTCATTTTCTTATTTCCTCCTCCTCATTTTAGAGCCCATGCAATAATTATTTCAGGGGCATCCTTTAAAGAAATGAGGCAATTTGGTAGTCATCGACCAACACTGACAATTGGAAAGGATCTCCAGTTACCAGTACTGGTGTTCTGAAGTGTGTACTGGACTGTTCTCTGTGATTTCATAGACATATACCACTTGCACTTTACTAATCACTTTAGGCTAGGCAACCTTTGATACAGAGGTTCACGAACTATCCTAAGGCAGACACACCATTATGCATGTCTTTGCTGCAATCAGCTGACCTGAAAGGTTCTAGAATGCTCCATTTATACAAAACAAATCTTTTGGACTGTCAAGATTTTCTGTTACTGCTTTTGTCTTCCAAAACAGAGAAATGTTCATTCAGTTTTTGTGGTGCCAAGTTTCTGGAGCTTTTTTCCCTAATTCTATTTATGAGGCTTCATCTTGAAGGTAAGTTCCAGGCTGCAACCTCTTTATGTTCTCTAGCACTTTAATAACAACAGTCAACAGTCTCTCATATTTAATATGACGTTAATGACACCATTGTACTCAGTACTAACCCTGACAGCTGCCTTTAAAAACGTTACTCAAAATTAGTTTATACAGTGTCTTACATGTGCCACACAACCTTCTTCTTAATTTTATATTGTGAATTTTAAAATGCCTTATGATGGAATGTATACTTGGAATCTCTAGCATGTATGCTTCCTAGCTCCCATTATGTTTTATGGTTTACCTTTTAGATTTATTTATATTTTATTTATTATATTGATTTTATATTTTAACAATTTATTATTATTTACTTTTATATAGCACTTTCTCACTACTCAAAGCGCTCTCTATGCAGGGAGGACCTGGGAACCAAACCCACAATCTCCTTACTGCAAAGCAGCAGAAAATGGAGTGCTCTAGGAAGATGAGAAGGTGGAAGAAGAAAATAATAGAGGTAAGAAGTATGTAGGGAAAAAGGAGAATTGTTATGCTGGAGGGAAAGACTGTGAGGAGCCTTTAAAGCAGTGCAAGCACAATTGCAACATGGATACCAGAGAAATGCAAGGTGAGAAGAACTGCCACTTGTCTCATTGCATGTTTTTCAAGATGTTTCTCTTTACCCTGACAGCTGGGAAATTTATTTAGCCACTTCAAGGTTATTTTAAGTGAAGCAATAAGTATGCCTGCTCACTTAAAGTTTAAACTAATAAACCCTGTATGTCTCTCTGTCTCTGAACATGATGTTTGTTACAATATGAAAACATTGTAATAAAACAATAAAAAACAGGAATGCACTTTACAATCAGCTATAAATTATAAATATAGACCAGCAGCAAGTATTTTAATTCATTTAAAAAATAGTCTGCTGCACAAAACATGATTGAACATGTGCAACAGATGACAGACACTTCAAAGCCAGTTAGTACGCTGAGCCTTGGTTTGCTTAATTGAGAACACAAGTCAAAAATGTAGAAAAAAAAACATTAACCCTTTAACCGCCAACTCCCTAAATATTCCCCAAGCCAGGCGAAATCTGAACAATTTTTGTTTTTTTACTTTTTTACATTTTTTTTTACATTTTTTACATTTATTCAAGCAGTATTGACCACTAAATGTTGTGCAAGTTGCCAGTGTATACACGAAATCTATAAATGTAACCTGAATTCTCAGCTAAGCAAAACATCTTAATACCAAACCGTGCCCTTTTCAATGGTAGATACTGTCGAAACTGTAAGCGGCCCTTCCACGACAATAAACTTTCATCAACTGCAACTGACGGTCCTGGCATGTAGGGCAACTGAAATGCTTCAAATAAATGATCAATCAAAGGACGTAGCTTGAACAAGTGGTCGCGGTTTGGATCTTTCTTATCTGGCTCGTTTTCTGTTGTCATTCAAATGAAAGAATTTCAGCAGCAAAGAGAATCGGTTACGTGTCATGACAGCTGCAAAAATAGGTGTTGCATACATAGGATCTGTAGACCAGTACATCTCAATATCTGGTTTTCTGATTATTCCCATCAACATCAAAATCCCAATGAATTTTTTCATTTCGTTTTCATCAGTGTCAAACCAAGCACGAACACGGGAATGTGGAGGTAAATTGGGATTTTTTCTCAATAAACTGTGCTGCATACAGATTTGTCTGATGAACAAAATGTCTGATCAAATCAGGTGACACAAACAGCTCATAAAACTGCTCAGCAGTGTAATTGTTTACATCAACAATAAAGCCACACGTTCCCTCAAACGAATGCAGAAAAGGTAGTTCACCACGGGCAGCAGCCCAGCTGAGATGCTGGGGATACACCCACTCAGCGCCGTCATCCGATGCGTCTTCATTCACAATATCATGCAGTGCACGTTGCTGCTCATCACTGTCACTAAAATCTTCTTCAGAACTGCTACAATCATGATCAGAACTGTCCAAAATCGCCTGCAAAGCCTCACTTGAAGTCAGTTTACGTTTCGCCATATTCACAGCTGTTACATGCGAATCACGTCACATGACCGCCCAAAACAACCACAGACTTGTCGAAATACAACGTAGTAATAATACCCACGCCAAACCGTCAGTTATACTACTTGCCAGGCATTCATATAACCACAGGCAAATGTGCCGGATAATTCCGGCAGTATGGCGTTAGCATTAAAACAGCGGTGCCGGATATATCCGGCAGAGGGCGGTGAAGGGGTTAAAAAATAAACACAACACATATGGAGCCATAGATGAAAAGGGAACTCAGAACTCATCCATAAGTTCACGTTAATACAATAAACATGATATAAATTTTAATGGCCCTGGCAAGTTATATCAGTCAGGGGATGACATGAGCAATGAGTCACCAACAGTATATGCTAGCAATTCATCATTCAAATGAGCAACTTCAGCACCAGCTGCAGGGAAGCCATAAAAACAGCAAGCCTACGAAAGTTACATGATTTCTGTCTAGTGTGGTGTAATGTCGTTCAGAGAGGGCTGCAATGTCTGATGAACTAAAGCATCAAGAAGCACAAAGAAAGAGGGACATAAGGATAAGGGACATAAGGACATAAGACATAAGCATATCATAATTTAAACAGATGGACTTAATATTGTACTTTGTGCCCATTTTAAGAACTGCGCATTTCGATATTCTGGTACATATATACAGTATAATCATTTAACACTAGAATACCTGATGCCTATGAAAAAAGTCGTAATCCTGGGCCACCTTAAATTCCTTTGCACCCCTACATTAGTGTCTTTGTTTTGCAAATCTGTTGATCAGCACAAGCAACAAGCAGCCTACTATCCCATCCCCCCACCAATGCAGCTGAAGTTTTCCCAGCTCAAGTCTCTTTGTTTGGGTGTGAGGTACCTGGAGTTGTATAGGGTAAATAATATATTGTTATTTGGAATACATACATTTCATGTGTGTTCTGTGTCTACAATGATCTGTGCAAATATAGGATGACAGTAAATTCGTGGCAAGAAATGCTGAACACATACTAAAAACAGAAACTTTTTCCATGTTATAGTAATAATGACCTGAAGTGTATAATGTGTGAAGACTTTAGTCCAAATATCAAATAAGCATGTGCTCTTTTATTCAAGAATATAACCAAATAAAAAAACATTCAATTTACATGTTGCTGTCAATGAGTTAAAAACCCAAGCTCAAATGTCAACCGCTGGAAAGCTGATATGTCTTCTTGGATGATGCTGAGGTAAGAACTGCTGCCTTATAACCAAAACGTGGGATTGAATCCGGGTGGTCCTCGTTTTGAGTAGTGAGCTACTATTATTATTACTATAATATAATAAAAACATACATTTGATTTGAGTCTGTAACACCTGGTGTAAATTTTGGCTTCTTGTAAAAGTTAGCGTTTTTTTTTTATTATTCAGTTTTATTCTGTCAGTTACGTTCACGTGGTACAACGAACTTGTCTCTCCCTCTCTGAGTTGATGATGTGTATCTCCATTCTTTTCACAAGAGCAGCAATGACCACGGTGTTGTGGTTGATGCCTGCTCAGAACTATTTGTTATACTGGCAATCAAAGATACAATGCCCTGTATCCGCTATCAGACTATCATGCAACATTTGCACTTTGACAACAAAGACACCCATGCAGAACATGTGAAAAATGACACATTTGCTGCGATTTTGGACATTTTACAAAGTTTTGTTAAGAACAGTGTTTTAAGTTACCAACCTAGGGCAAAGACTTATCAGAGACTTTCCATTTCTGGACAAACGCAGAACTGTAAGAACAGACAGCTTGTTCACAGCGCTTTCACTAGCTAATAAACTGCTTCATGTATGCAAATGTATGTTTTTTATTATAGTAACTACGGTGCTTTGCCCCCTGCTTGCTTCGCTCACCAACCCCCGTGTTTGGTTTTCCGGATACACACTTTTAAGATTTTTTTTTCTTTGAATTGTTGCTATTTCATTAGTTTCACTTTTATTTCAGAACTTCGGTAAAAACAATATTTGGAATCTTTCGAGTCCCAACATGCTGAATCGTTTAAATGCATGTGTTTAATGACTTTGTACCATAATTCAGGATAGGTTTCTCTGTTTGGAATTTCAGCACAGACAAAACGATTTACATCATCAGCAGTTAATAAATTTTTTTTGCAAAGTAACCAATAAATGCATGTGACGTAAACCCCATTTTTGAAATTCTCTGACTTACACTTCAAAGCCTTACAATATTTATATACTTCTGACATATCTCCTATGTCCATATATTCGATCTCTATTCACCTTTTCATTATTTCTCCAAGTAATAATTTCTCTTTGTTTGCACTAATGCGATGTTTACTTTCTTTGTTCTGACACTTTCGTTTTTTTCTGCTCTGCATGTGTTTCGCGCCTAGTCTTTTGAATTCCCCTGTTTTCATTATCTATAACCTGCTCTCATGTGTTTGGCCCCCTTGTTTTTTAACCTCTTTATGACGTTTTACTTTGTTTCCTACTCTTTGTCTTTTATTTCTGACCTTGCTTTGTCCTGCTTTTTTTTCAATGACACCTGGTCCGTGGTGATTATTTTCCCTTTTTTCGAGTAATAATTTGTTTGTGCTACTGTGATCTTTACTTTCTTTTTTTGATACTTTCTTATTTTCCTGGTTTCATATTCTGTAACTTTCTCTACATGTGTATCGTGCCAATGTTTTTTTTTAGCCTTTCGAATTTCACTGCTTTCATAATCTCTAACCTGCTCTGCATGTGTATAGCGCCAATGTTTTTGAACATCTTTATGAAGTTCTACTTTGTCTTTTACTCTTTGTCCTTTAATTCTGAGCCCAATTGAACATGCTTTTTTTCAATTCCACTTGTTCCGGGGCTGATAATTACTTCCCTTATTTTCTGAATTTGCACCTAGATTATTCTTTTTATTTTTTGCATTTTTTTCTCTCCAACGCTTTTGAGTCTCTTTTCTCCGCGCTACTCTTTCTTCTTTGCTTAGTCGTTGATGTTTCATCTATAACGTATTATCCTTACACGCTTTATATGCGCTGAGAGCCCTGGATCTGTGTGTGCTCAAAGCCTTTGTACGACTGAGTGTTTTGCTGCTCATGGTCTTATTTGATATTGGTTGTAAGTAAGGCGTGTCTTGAAAGAATCTTATGTTCTACGTCCCCGCGAGATGGTCCTGGGTCAATCTCTTGGCACAAAGTCTCATGTTTAAGGTCCCCGCAAGACGCTCCGTGGCCAATCTCTATCGTCTTGCGGGTCTTTTAAGTGTCTTCCGTGATTTTCATGTGAAGATCACGTCTCGTCTCCCTAGTCTTTCTCTCTCAGGGTTGTTTTTTTATAATAGAGAGATAATAATAGCAGCTCACTACTCAAAATGAGGAGCACCCAGAGTCAAACCCACAATGCTTTGGTTATAAGTCAGCAGTTCTTATTACTGCACCATCCAAGAAGACATATCAGCTTTCTGTCATCTCATTGACAGCAACATATAAATTGAATGTTTTTTTTTCTTTGGTTATATTCTTGAATAAAAGCGCACGTGTTTATTTGATATTTTGACCAAAGTCTTCACACATTATACACTTCACCCAGGATTACAACTTTTTTTCGTAGGATTTAGGTATTCTAGTGTTAATAAACTGCAGTGGGCAGTCTTGAGCCTTTTCTAAACCGAAATAAGAACCAAAGGGGCCATAAGCATAAAATATGAAGGCTTCTTTTTATATTAAGGAGTGTTGAAAAGAACAGGGAGAACACAAAGGAAAACAGAAAAAGGAAAATAACAGAGACCCACAGTGTCTACCCTTACATGAATTTGACTCTAGCTAACCCATCAGGTGGTCTACTTTCCCACAAATACTTTCACCACACTCCCTGCTCACATTTCTGTAAATATATATCAAACACCTTCTGTACACCCTAACATCACCTTTCTCCCATTAGTGGAGCCCCATGCCAGATGGGGCTTTTAAGCCATAGCTAGCAATAATTTCCAGGTACACCCCAGAAATAATTTCTCATAACATGTAGTGCTCCATCTAGTCTGACCCCAAATGCTTATGTCACATATATATAGATATATTGGTGAGCACCAGACAAGTTGCCCAAACATGCTAGGGACTTTTAATTGTATTCTAGCAACTTGGGTGACTCCCAGCAAAGTAATAAGCATTCTTAATGGGATTTATTTTAATAGCTTAGTAACTGGTATTACTTGACAATTTTTATTATTATATATTATAGCCTTTATGAAAAGGAAGATATCACTTTATAAATACAGCAAATAAGAACATGACTTTCATGCCAACTGTAGATTCACTGTAAATCAGTAACACGGTAGTTTAATAGTTAACAAAATTACAATAAGCAGTAATGAAATAGGTGTAAAAACTATAATAGGTGTTCCTTTAAGGGAGAGGATCATGAGCAGTGACAGAGACTTTTGTCACATCATAACCCTTTTACCAAAGAGTGCGTATTTTGACAATCACGTCAGATTGTCTGGTTTTTCTTTAAATTCCCTCACTTTGAAATGAAAATTAATAAAATAAAAAATATTAAAAATTCCCTCACTTTGTACAGAATCTGAAACTTAAAGAATTTTAGTTAGAAACACTGTCAAGCTAAATTGGCAGGCAATGATCAGTATCTTAAAGGATAAGTTCATTTCAAGTTGAAGTTATTTCTTCATAAACATGCTATTTATGTGTTCACCATGCAAAATTGGGCTCTAAAGTTGATCACTTTTTATAAATTTAAAAAACTATAATGCCTGCACTGGCCCTTTACATTGTATGCTATGGGGCATGGAGGAAAAGCTTAAAAACCTGCCAAATGTGTCAGTTGTTAAGTATTAGTCCATGTCTTGTGATTACACACACATTGAAAAATAGTTTGTACATGTCATTTTCGAATAGAAAACCAATATTATGAGATTCCTAACAGACCAAATCACAGTAAACATTTCAATGCCACGTGGTTGGTATTCTTTTGATTTACTTCACGTGAGTATTTGCACAAGCGAACAGAAAACATATTTACCACAAGAAAAATACTACCAGGAATATGCAATAAAATGACTATTTCTAGATGCCATTTATTGTCACAAACGTACATCGAAAAAACAGAAAGTGCAGATCAATACTTGACAGCTGTCTTTGATAGAAAAACTGATAAATTAGGTACATTTTTAAACTTTTCCTCAGTGCACTGTACCCTCCAAAAAGATATTTTTTCAAATTTAGAGAAAGCACTTAACTTTAAAACACAACTGTGTGTGACAAATGCATGTATATATATATATATATATATATATAGAGGATAGATTTGTCTTTATCCTTCTTTCTTCTATACTAGAAGCTGGCAGAAGCTGTCTGTGATGCAGATTATTTGGTATACAGTATCCACATTTTGTTTTTCAAAAGTAGACTCATCAGCACAAAAAGATTAGCTTTGTGATCAGTTTAATTTGTTTTTATGTTTTTATTTTTTTGAGCTTTGTCCATCTAAAGACTTTACAAATTCTTCTTAACCCTTTGGTTTTGGTTGCCTTGGTGAATTTAATATTTATTGACCTAGCCAGAATTTTCCTTTAAGAGCCCCTTGCCTCTTTTAAATAAATAATGTGGTGCTCTGTATATTTACATCAGCATGTCATCAAGAACCAAGAGATTACATTCAACACTGAAAGAAGGTTAGCCATTTATTTAAAAATTGTAAAGGAATGGTAAGCCTAGGAACATTTCCATACTTGGTTCAAGTTTGGGCTACTGGGTTCCTTGCCTTTGACAGCATACATGTGAATTATGGTGGGTTTACTGGTGCTAAAAAAACAGGTCAGTCTAATGGCTGCAAACAAATTGATCTGTTGTTGCACTGAACACATAAACAGATGGAAAAATATTTAAAACAGTAAATTCTGAAGCAGTGGAGTGTTCCTTAGGATATGGAACAACATATGGCCTGACAAATGACTTTTATGTTAGTGTTTGCTTCAGTGATTTTGGGACTCCATATTTCTCAAGAGCATACTTCTCAAAATCCTCTCTTGACCAGGTCTGGCTTATTCAGGCCCCTGCAATCCAGATCACTCAGATTCTTGTCTATGATGGTAAGGATTGTGAGAAGTCTTAAATACAGTATGAAGTGTAGCTACTATTATCTTGTCACTTCTATACTTGCAAGGTGTAACCTACTATCACCTGGACCTTCTGCACAGGTGATGAAGGAAGGTGGTGGGTGATGTATTGATGCTAGAAGGCAGACTAATATGAAAGGATATTAAGCTCAACATAAGCTCAATATAGATAGATAGATAGATAGATAGATAGATAGATAGATAGATAGATAGATAGATAGATAGATAGATAGATAGATAGATAGATAGATAGATAGATAGATAGATAGATAGATAGATAGATACTTTATTAATCCCAAGGGGAAATTCACTCAGCAGCAGCATACTGATACAAAAAACAATATTAAATTAAAGAGTAATAAAAATGCAGGTAAAAACAGAATAACTTTGAATAATGTTAATGTTTACCCCCCTGGGTGGAATTGAAGAGTCGCATAGTTTGGGGGAGGAACGATCTCCTCAGTCTGTCAGTGGAGCAGGACAGTACAGCAGTCTGTCACTGAAGCTGCTCCTTTGTCTGGAGATGACACTGTTTAGTGCATGCAGTGGATTCTCCATAATTGATAGGAGCCTGCTGAGCGCCTGTCGCTCTGCCATGGATGTCATACTGTCTAGCTCCATGCCTACAATAGAGCCTGCTTTCCTCACTAGTTTGTCCAGGCGTGAGGCGTCCTTCTTCTTAATGCTGCCTCCCCAGCACCACGTAGAAGAGGGCGCTCGCCACAACCATCTGATAGAACATCTGCAGCATCTTATTGCAGATGTTGAAGGACGCCAGTCTTCTAAGGAAGTATAGCCGGCTCTGTCCTCTCTTGCACAGAGAATCAGTATTGGCAGTCCAGTCCAATTTATCATCTAGCTGCACTCCCAGGTATTTATAGGTCTGTACACTCTGCATACAGTCACCTCTGACGATCACGGGGTCCATGACTGGCCTGGGCCTCCTAAGATCCACCACCAGCTCCTTGGTTTTGCTGATGTTCAGGTGTAGGTGGTCTGAGTCGCACCATTTAACAAAGTCCTTGATGACGTTCCTATACTCCTCCTCCTGCCCACTCCTGATGCAGCCCACGATAGCAGTGTCGTCAGCAAACTTTTGCATGTGGCAGGACTCCGAGTTGTATTGGAAGTCCGATGTATATAGGCTGAACAGGTCCGGAGAAAGTACAGTCCCCTGCGGCGCTCCTGTGTTGCTGACCACAAGGTCAGACCTGCAGTTCCCGATATCCTCTTTAATAAAATCCCTGTGTGCGTCCAGGTGGTGTGTGTGTGTCTTCTGGTGAAGAGAAAATTAACGGTATATTACAGACGTACAAGCCAGCGGACATACAAGACAGTATTACTGTCACAGAAGATTAAAGACACACAATACACGGCGGCAGCCCACGAAGAACGGTCAGGTCAGCAAGTAAACATCAACAAAAGAAAGGCAGAAAGACAAAGAAAAATACGACCAACAAACAAAATGAGGTCAAGGTCCCTTGCCATTTAATATAGACTGTTCCTACTAATGTTTATGCACTACTGTTCTAGCGCCCGTTATTGTAACGGGCTTAATGACTAGTAATCTAATAATATAATAACCAATATAATAACCCAATAATAATAACCCAATAATCCTTGATGTGTCTGCAATAGGATATGCATGAAAGAAAAAGCACATTGGAGTCATAGCAGGACTAGTATTAGATAATAGCAATAATTAGTTTGGTTGTGAGAATTTCATTGTAGGACCTGCAGCAAAAAAAGACGATAAATAACCACACATATGATCATTTACTCATGCTATATCATGCATGTGGTTGTCTTCATGTCATGTGTGCCTTACAGGGACCGATTTAAAGGGACACACAGGAGACTGAATAGTGGGTTGCACCTTCTGAAATTCTGATTTGCCAGAACAGAGGAAGTCCTGCCTGAGGACTGATGTCACAACCAGGTTCACATCGCCCCCTCTCCTTCTAGTGAAGCTAGGGTAAAAGGAGTCAGAGACACGAAGTTGCTCTCAGTTAACCACACTCCTGATGTCAATGTCGTTCCTCTTGTTAGCATATAACACAAGTGGGGCTGCGCCATTTATTTAAAACCTCATTTATTAAATAGGGCTTTTCCCAGTGGTGACCCGAAATATTTTTCTTTTTCAATTTTCTTTATTAGAGTGTTTAAAAAGTCCCAGATTGGGACTGGCAAACTTAATACAGCATGTGTTATAGAAGTTCCTTATCTTACAGCATTACAGCAGTGGTGTTAGAAGTACCTGCTTGCCTTGCTTATACAGGCACAACAAAAATCTGTTACAAATTAACTAGAAATTTCAGTCATAAAAAGGTTTTTAACTTCCATTAAACATTACACCCAAGGAAAATATTCATTCATTCACTTCTTTTTTGATCCTGCTTACTTCAGTACATAGCAAGACCTTTTGCTGGCAGCACTGGGATCAAGGCAGGAAGCAACCTTGCATGGCAAACTAGATCACTGTAGGGAAAACTCACTAACAAACCAATACTCACTAAAACAGGATAAAAAAACAATTTACAGTCACCAATGAAAAAAATTACCAGATATACTCGTGTATATGTCGGATCTTGAAACCCGAAAAATTGATCATAAAATCAAACCCTGGCTTATATGCCTGTTTTTTTTTTACATCTTCCTGCTTCCTCCAGTCTCGCACCAGTTTCTCAGACACGTCGAATTTTGTTGCAGCGGCAGAATTACCAATTTCTTTCGCCACTTCAACAGCTTTTAATTTAAAACTAGCTTCATATTTTCTTCTGATCAAACGCTCCATTGGAGATAAGGGATGCTCTAACAATAAAGGTGTATGAGGGTGTGAGATACAAAAGACACTAAACAGTTGAAATGTCGCTTTGGAATAGTTTGGGTATTACCGTGTGGTCACGTAGGCATAATACATAGTAAAAAAGTTAGTGTGGTCTGTGGTTACTCTCTCAGGTGGGAGTTAGCATATCATAATCTCTTGGACCAATAGCATGAGTTTTCCACATTCAACGTATACACAACATTATAAAATACAGTACCAGAAATTATACGGTAAAATCAAGCCACGACTTATATGCGGGAGAACTTAAACGCAAGTATATACGGTATATATCTTTAGGTTGAAGTTTTTTTTCAGTTTGAAGATTTTTGTAATGTCTCTGTGTTTTTTGGTTCCACATCCCAAACACTTTTCTTTGGGGATAAATGGAGACTTCAAACATACTTTGAGAGTGATGGTATGCATGAGCTTGACTGGGGTTCTTTCCAGGGAGTGTTCTGACTTGCACCTGATGCTGCTGATATAGGCTCAGGCCACTTGCTAACTTAACAAAATAGATTGATGGATTCTTTGTTTTGAGCAGAACAATAGTAATAATGAAGTATATAGTATTGCTTCTTCATAGTGCTTGGATTTTTTTTTTTCTGTCTAAGGTACCTCAGATGTGAAATTGTTTTCTATTGCTATGATAGCCTGGGTTTCTACAGGAGATGTGTGCACAAGCATTACCTGCAATAACACTCCAGCCTGCATTTGATCCTGCAAGGGCTTTACTTCAGCTCCTCGAGATGATCCTTCAGATCTGATGTAAAACCAAGATCTTGACTCTCTGTGGTCATAAAAGATCCCTGGGCAACCTTCATAAACAGTATCGTGTATCCTGATGTCCAGGCTAAATTTCCCACCTCAGTCTAGTCATTTTGGCCCTCTAATCATCCACTGTCCCTAACTGACTAATTATTTCTGTCACCCCTTCACCACCTAATAGCTAATGTGTGGTTAAAGTACTGGTGCAAAATGGCTGCCTTTGTATCATCCAGGAGGATGCTGCACATTTTGGTGGTAGTTGCAGTGACTCCTCACTCTCTCTGTTAAGTGCTTTCAGTAGTAATAAAAGTGTTATATAAATGTAAAGAATTATATGATTGGAAATTTTGTTTTTTTCACAAAGTTGATTAGAAATAGACTTACTGCAGGTAATGGATGCATGGATGTTCAAATGAAATGTAACCAATTGTATCACAAATGTTGTATGTCAACTTGGATAAAGGTGTCAGCCAAAAAAGTTAATGTAAATGTAAATGTTTTGTTTTAACCAGGCAAAATTAAAAGGAAAACACAATTTTCCATATAATTCTAAATTAGTTGTAGCTAACAGAATACATATACTATTCACTATTCGCTCCACTTGATTCAATGTTGGGTTGTTGACATCAGCTTTATAAGACGAATGGCTTTCATTTTTGCACATCTTGACAAAACATGAGAATAAGAAATTTTTTTTAACTCATTCAACTTTGTAAAACTGTTGACTTTCCCTCAGTCTGGATGGTAAGTATAAAAAATATTAAACTGCTAACCCATATTCTCATCTGGTTTGAAATTCAGGCTTTCAATATTATTTTTTAAGCTATTTTGATTCAGTTATATGTTTTGGATTAGTCTTCTTTTAAATTCTAGGTCAAGATTCAAGCAGCTTTTCTTCCAGGATTTTGTCCCTTTTGTCACACCAATTTTGCCTACTATTTTTACAAGTGTTCAGAGTGCTAAGGCAAAGAAATATCCCAATAGCATTTTACTGCCACCAAATATGTGACACTTTAGGCGTGATGTTCTAAATATTATGCTTATACCAATTATTATTGAAGCCAAAGATACAACTTCCATCTTAACAGATCATGGAACCCATCTTTGACTTGCTTTCAGAATTTCCCATGTGTCTTCTGCTCAGGGCCAGCTCTAGGCATTGGCTGAGTAGGCACTGGCCTAGGGACGATAAAACATTGTTTTATATGCGATTAAGAGGACACCACTCTCCATCCACATTCCCCCACACCCTCCAGTGGATTTCAGTTACAGATCTGACCGTGCAGCTCAAAAAGGGGAACACCTTTTTGGATGTCTCTTTTAGGGCACTGTGACAGACAGCTGGGGGTTCTCCTCAACCGGAAAACCTGGAAGGTGGAAGGACTGGGAGAGGACCAATACCTCCCCGGGACACAAGAGGGCAACCGCCCTGCTTCACAGGTGGATCACATGTTCGGAGCTGGGAAGCTCCACCTGGTTGAGGCACGTGGCCACCACCAGGGTCTGCCCAGACATTCCCAGAGATGTGGACGGCAGCACTTTTGCTACAACACAGAGTGCTGCTAGGCCAAGAGGCAAATACACCCAGTGTGCTTCCGGGTGCTCAAGCAGCACTTCCGCCACAGCCGGTGTCTGTCCCCATCGAGGCTGGTTCTCACAACACTAACAACTATTTATAGCTGCAATTTACCCTTGAGGCAGCCCTGCTTCTAGAAAATTGTACTTGACACCTAAACATCTTAAGCAATGGTTTTCTTTTCTCTTTTGTCCTGTAAAGACCACAGTAGTAAAGTGCCAAGGTAGTTGACCATTTTTCCTGTCCCATATCTTTAGAATTGATGGATTTTGTGAATAGAGTCATTTTTGTCTGAATATGAACTTTTACACAAGAACATTAGAAATGAATTGACCATAAAAGACCATTCAGTCCATTCAGTTTGCCAAATTAAATTATTAATTTTTTATAATGTATTGTATTGTGTTTTCTGGAATCTAGTGTGTGAATCTAGTCTCTGTGGGTGGATTTTAATAATATTATGCTGGATTTATTTAGAACATTTCATTGGGAGGTTTATCAGGTGGTTAGGTGTTATGTTCCTTAACATAATAAACATACCATTGATTGAAGCACCACTGCCAAAGATTATCCCAGGTCTTTATGTGTGCAGTTAAAGCTTTGGATTCAGTGAGTTTTCCAAAAGAGGAAAGGAGTGAATGATTAGATGAGACAATGTAAATGCATTAAAAGATATGTACTGAGTGGCAGAAATCAAGGGCAAGAAGGTTCTGGTTCACAATTATTTAAGCTCAAACAGAAATCTAAAGTCAAGAATCAAACGAGACTAAGCAATGCATTGACATCCATCCATCCATCCATTTTCCAACCCGCTGAATCCGAACACCCTTTATTTACTTCTTTTATATACCCTAAAGAGGAGTCTATTATTAGGACTTTCCTTGGGTTATGACCCAAGTAAAGCAATGCTGCATTTTTGTGAACAAATTCAAGATTAGAAGGATAGTTGGTTGGTGATGCTATCAAATCCTGTACATCATACTCAGAGTTTTACAGTGCAGAAAGTGTAACAGTCACAATAAAGTAGGAAGAACTGTGAAATCTGCTCTTGGCTATCTGCTGGCCAGAATTAAATAATCAAAAATATATTTAAATCAAGGTCTATAAGGTTAGGAGCAGGCTCTGATACAGCACTTTGCTGCACCCACCACATGACAAACCACCTCAGGATCCCATATTAGGACCCTAGTGCAGCCATGCAATGGGTGACACCTCAGCACCACACTAGTTCAGATGGAATGGAACAGTGTGAGTTTTTTTTTTTTTTACTGTGGCTGAAGTGCCAATCTTGCCACCAACCCCCAAATTTTTCCTGCAAGTTGGAGGACCTGCTTGCAGGGCTGAATGCAGGTAAACATCATACCCAAGGTCTATAAGTAAGTTATACATTGAATCTGGTGAAAAATAAAACCCATCTAACATTCGTAGTACTAATTTAGTGCAGTATAAGTAAAATAGATCTTTCATGAAAAGCACAAATATAAAATAACTGCTAACCATCATCATCATCACCAGTACTTTCAGCCAACTAATTATTCTGCAGAAGTGTGTCAATAAATGCTACTGGGGTTCCTTTATACCAACGGCATTACACCTGCATAATGCCTCACTGGGACTGTGACAGCCAATTCAGAACTTTCTTTCTTTTTAATTTCCTTGCTTTATAGTCATTCTGGTGTATGTTCAGACCAAAGTGTGTGTGTATGTATGTATGCAAGTATGTACTGTATGCATGTATTTATTTACTATTTACTTACTTACTTGTCTATTTATTTATGTATGTATTTATTTAGCTACCAACCCTGAGAGGGCACTCCACTTGCTTCTGTAAAAAGTTCAAATTAAAGACAAATTAAAGTTCTATCTATCTATCTATCTATCTATCTATCTATCTATCTATCTATCTATCTATCTATCTATCTATCTATCTATCTATCTATCTATCTATCTATCTATCTATCTATCTACAAATGACATTCCTCCAAAATTTTTATAATTAAGTATATTCAACCCCAATACTTGTGAATGAATTACAGTATATCTAAAAACAAACTGTCAGTCATATCCAAGTCTTTTCCCCAGATCACTCACAATATGTTATCATTTGCGAGGATAAATAATAAAGAATTACTGATTAATGTGTTAAAAATACCTCACTGGCCCTCTTCCCAAAAATAATTCTAACAAGATTTTTTATTCTCTCATCTACTCCAGGCATTTATTTTAGTAGATGATTCGTTTCACCATTCTAGAAGCAAAGACTTTGCTTATAGAAAATGCTGGACTTTGGAACACAATTTTGTGTGACATATGCATATACAGGTATACCATGTTCATGAAGAAATAGGTTTGGCTTGAAAAATAATGAACTTACTCTTAAAGTCTTTGGTAGGAACTGTATGTATTAGTCTTGACAGAAAATGAAATAATTACCTGAAAGTCATATCGAATACCTTAACTACAAACAGACAGCCTCTGTTCCAAAGTTTTGATGGTTTCCTAAAGTATTTGGTCGCAAAAGAGTTTTTTTCCTGTATCATAGCAAGATGAACTGTTATTTTTTTTTATTAACCATCCATTTTTTTTTCTTTTTCATTTATAATTATTTCATATGGATCTATAGAATTGTTTTTTTATTTATTTAAATTATTTTTGTGCATAAATGATAAGACAATTCATTACAAAAAAATATACAAAGTTATAATGTTATAAAATGTTCAGTTGATTCTGAGTTCAAAAGATGATTCAAAAGATGGTTAATTTCTTTAACCACTATAGTAGTCAAGCATGATAGACTGCTTCACACTGTGTGGCCTATGTGGGATACTTATGAGAAGTCCCTCTGAACCCAAATTAAAGCCACGCAGGCCAAATAAACATAAACTGAAGGAATTTGTTAAGGAAATTCCAGAAACAGAAGGGTATTGGGTTTAGAGTATAAGTATGAAAAAAAACAGAAATAAATAATAAACCATAAAGTCCAATGTTTCTATCTAGACAAAGATCACTCCCTGTTTACTGGAGAGAGTGGCTGGCCAACTTAGATACCTTATCACATCTGTATTTATTCCCTCTTGCACACTTTTTCTGCCTTACTCATTTTTTATGGCCTCTTCTCCACCCCCACGGTTGGTGCATGGTTAGGACTGCCTTTTAAACCTATGTTTGCAGTACTTCTTTTATTTCAGATGGCAGACAAGTTACTTTACATGGTGCTTGCTGTATTTCTTACCTGTAATCATCTAAATTGCATTTTGTACAGTTTAAATGCTACATACATATATAATAAGCAAATAATTTAACAGTTGCTACAGTTTTGTGATAAATCCAATGGCTGCCAGCGTTACTATCCCTTTCAGGATTTTTCCGTTGAGGGATGCCTACCCAAGTGGGTAAACTGTTAACATTATATGCGTTTTTGGTGATTTTAGCTTGGGAAAAGAAATTTTTGTAAACGATGTGAAATTGCTAGTGTGGATGGAGATTGATTTTGTTTAAAAACACTAGGGAACTCTTGGGGTCATTCTGATAGAACTCTTTTTAGCAGCCCCAGGTGGTCTTGCTTTCCTGTACCCCCACTTCCTAATAAAGGGACAGGCAACACCCTAGGCACTTATCCATCATCTTTCAGAACAGGCAGACCTTATCATTGGGGGCACTTTTGGAAGGTTACATATTGCAGCCACCCCCAGTGTTTCCTTGACTTACCTAGAAGCCCTAGGAGTCACTTTAGGGTTCCATACAGAGGTAAACTGGTGCATAAATACAAAGCACAGTGAGGAATGCATGCAGGACAAATGCACAGAGTAATAAATGAGTAGAACTACTGGGCTTTTCTTTCCATCTTGGGCAGTTTCTGAAGATGAAAGTGTAGGAATTCAATTTAGTGGACACTTGCAAAAACAATGATCCCTTGCTTGTTAAACTGTTATTAGCTTTCATTTTTGTGGTTTGTGATGACATTCCTGCTGCTTTAGAAGTACGTTTAAATACTTTTAAACATAAATCATGTTATATCATAAAAGGAAATGTGACTTTACAGTATATCAGTGTGTTAATGCCTTAAAAGTAATGTTTGTGTGTATTACCTTGTTTGTGATCTGTGTGTAGTAAGTGAGCCGATCCCTTTAATAAAATTACACATTCAAAAGGAAATTGGAAATACAGTATCTTTCATATCTGTGTATTAACTTCTCAAAGGTAATGTCTATGTGTATGGACTTGTATGTGATTTTTGTGCAATAAGCAAGCCTACCTCTTGAAGGATATTGTTTACAGTGCTGTGCAATTTGAAGGAGGAAAAGAGAAAAAAATATCATTTATCAAATCCATTTGAGCGGCACAATGTTAAAAAACATTTTGACTGATAAAATTAATCAATGTTATTTGTTACCAAAAAAAAAGAAGCTTTTATGGTGCAAAAAGTTTATATAAACACAATATTCCAGTATTTACCAAAACCATCCAAATTTTGAATTATAAACTGACATGGATTTTTTGGCTACACTGCCCACTTATACACTCAAATCAAGACCTGTCCAGCTTAATCGCCACCTACAACAGTTAATACCAATATATGGGTAGATGCCACTTTAAGACATTTCTTGATAAATTGCACATTATAGGTACCCTTTCATTTAAAAGACTTTGTGGTCTCTCATCATTTGTTTTATGTGTATAGCTATTCTGCTTATGTTATATGTTTTTGCAATGTTATATATACAATCAATTTTCATTATAGATTTTTTATGGAGGAAAAGGGCTACTAGCTGCACACACTTCTGGAGCATATAGGAAATTTCACTATTGCCTATACATATGCCATTTGCGCATCTTACAGCCTCTTTTGCACAATAGCAGCATCATTGCAAGTACTGACCCTACCAAGCCCCCTACACATCTGTAAATTAACATACTGAACAGGTACTACAGTGTTTGTGGGTGACTCTGAGATGTGATTTCTTTTAAACTATACATCAATTTAAACAAATTTTGCCTCTCCTTTTCTGTATACCTCCAGTAGCTTTAGCAAGTACTGTAGATGATTGTTGTAACACAGGCATTCTGTCATATTAAAACAACGATGTATTGTCTGAGTCAAGTTTCTTCTGTGGTCATCTGTAGATTTTATCTTATGATAATGTCTACTTGTCTTCCCTTTAATCTCCTACTGACATGCGTGTTGTGTCTTTTTTCTAAACACTGAAATTTTACATTTTGTCCAAATTCACTCTAAAATCCCATGAGAATATCCTCTTTTTATACTTTTCAGAAAGGAGTTAATTTTACTAGTCTGTACATAATATAGCCTAGCACATAAATTGACAGCATTTACGCATATCAATACAACTGATTTAATAAAATCTCGCAAACCGGACAGAAAACATGCCACTTGACCCTTCTGTATATATTTATACAGTTTTATTGATAGCCTTAAATTACGTACTGTTTTTCCATTTCTCTTTTATTTACACTTTATACCATTCTCACAGGTGTAAAAAAATTGTCTCAACCTGGGTTTATAGTGGAGGCATTAAAGTGCATTACTTGCAGAGTATTTGGATTGTTTGGAAACGATTTAAATAGATACAAATTTAAGAACATGACTATATATGCCTAGCATACTACATAAAAACTGAACAGCCAAAACAAATGTACAGTACTTTTTTTCATATTGAATTCTTCTGTTCAATCTCTCTAACAGTAACCCTTCTCTTTTAAAATAATTAGTAACCATCAGTTGTAAGTCTACAGATTAAAATAACATTCAAGATGACCTTATCAACTAGGTAGTTACTTTTTTTGTACAAATAAACATTCTTAGTTTTAAAAACAAACACCGGTGATGAAAAAATGTTTTTAGATTGCATTTGTTTATAATAATGCAATGGTATTAAACTACTACCTACTTGTTTTATTATATTATGTATATAATATGTATATTACAGTATATCATAGTACAGTATATATATTTATTTTTTTAAGTTGATTTAGGTAATTAACTATTAGTAAATGTAATAATTAGAAAACCTTTAAAGCTATTATAAGAAAAACAAAACAATTCAATAAAGTTGTCCTGAAAGTACTTGCACAGACTAATAATCAAATGTAATGTAGGCACAAAAAAGCAGTTCTTCAACTTTACTGTGTTGTGAATGTAATGTTCAACCACTGATCTCCTACACAGCAAATGGGTTAAAGTTTTCAGTTGTATGTATTGTGAACGGGGTAGGGGGGTGGGCTGAGATAATCTAGTTTAGCCGATGGAGCCCGGCTCAGTCCCTGCCTTGTATAATCAGCTTCCATTATGCTCAGTTTCATTCCATTCTATCTCAAACGTTTTTCTCCTGGTTTCTCCAAAACGGAAAAACAATCACAGTTCATTACTGAATTATTCTATTGTTTTAGTTGGCTTTCAAATTTCTCAGTAGGTAGCCCGGCACAAAGCTTTAAATTTACAGGCATAGTTTAATAGTATAAATGTGCACATACTGTTTTACCTCAATATTTGCACAGAGCAGACAAATACATGCATTAGAAATGAAATATGTACAAAGTTTATGCTTTTGCATGAGTAAAAGTAAAATTACTGGAGCACTAATGAATTTTTAAATATTTGTCAGATTGTATACCAAATAGAATTATTTCTTGCCCTTTAGAAGAAACATTTAATTCAAATGTATTTGGAAACTAATATTATTCATCAGTCTTTGCAATTTAAGTCAAATCTAAACTGAAATATGAAAAACTTCAAAATCTGCTACAATACTTTGAAGAATAACATTCTAAAATGTGTAAACACTGCTACAATAAAATACAAGTCTTCATTACACGCAACACATAAAAATAGCTCTAAAATATAAAACAAGGAAGCCTCTTAATGCTGACGGCTTTCCTTAATTTCATTGTGTGGTGCATCTACAAACCAAGTCTGCTTGGCACAAAGACAAGCTGTAGTGTTCCTCACTATATAGCATACCGGCGTGGGCATTTCTACTCTTCAAGTGCCTTAGCGTCTTCCTGTTTTCTTCCATTTATAACCAATTCAATTACTTGTTGGGCACATATATAAATTGCTTTTTTAGATGCTGTCTAGTGATAAGTGTTAGTACAGACTTAAACTTTTTTTTTAAATATGGCACATACAATATGTCAAATGTACAGAATAATTAAAAATTAAAATAACAACAAATTCTTAAAGAATGAAAACCACAAGAAATGAATGACTTTGATACTTGAAAGTAGCATGCCCTGAAGTGCACTACACAGTATTTACTTAGATAATAGAAAGAGATTATCTCAAAATGAGAACCTTCATCTACGCACAATTTCATGTCATCTCAATTATAACTTGTATTTTTCACTTAATCAAATGCATAAGTAAAGAAAACATTTCACTACTTAACAGGGAAGTCATTCAGAACGATTTTAATATGATACTTATTAGCATTAACTGTAGAACGAAACTCCAAATGCTGCACATTTTGAAACAATTATAAGCCCCTTTTAAATTCATATTGGAAACATTTATTTTAGCATGTATGTAATGAAAAAAACAACATACATTTCCATTTTACCTGACTTGTAGATGTTTATGCCAGTTATTTATGGTAATTTAGTTCCTTTCTGCTGCCCATAGTAAATTCCCTGACACATGAAACATGTTATAATTACTCCATGTGTATTAACATAGTATGATAGTATTATGTATGAGCAACACAGACAGACACCAGACATAAAAAGGCTTTATATTAGACAGATACAGGGATAAATACCCAGACAGACATGAAAGGCTCTAAATGAGACAGATACTTTAGACTGAACATGAATATGGAGTATATTAGGAAAGGTAATTTGTATTTTCTATTAAATAAAATGATGCTATGTAATTTAATATATTGTGAGATGTTGTACGTTGGCGGGACATGCAAGTAAAAATTTCTGCTGCATTGTGAACATGTGGCAATACTACAATATAGATAGATAGATAGATAGATAGATAGATAGATAGATAGATAGATAGATAGATAGATAGATAGATAGATACTTGTGTCATGCAGCAAGGGTCCCTGGCAGCTTTTGAAATATGACACTCATTCCAAAATGTACTGGCCATTATTTTCATCAAGGTCTTTGCCTTTTATTGAGGTACAGTAGTTGAATTTCTTTTCACATTAATCAAGTCTATTTCCTCTTCAGTTTTCATCATTATCTGATTATCTTGTTTGATTCTCTTAATAAAATGTCTTTCAACAATCCAAGGCAATGATTCATGTTTTTAGTTATCCAATTAAGTGATCTGACAACTATTAAAAGGATTTATAAACTGGCTCCTCAAACGCATACTCCTACTCAATGCATGTGGTGTGCTCTAACAGTGCAGATGAGACTCTGCATTTATTTCTAATGTTATTGGAAACAAGCAGTTTATGTCATAGAGTAGGAAAAAATGAAATATTTCTTAAGGTTAAACTTATGATATCTTAAAAATGAGTGCCAGCACTTTTAAGATCACACATTGTACATGACTTTGATAGTTAGAATAGTCTCTCCTTTTGTAAGCATATTTTCAAATCTGAAGTGTATCTGTAACAAAATAACAAAGTTAACAGTGTCTAAACAAATCATTTTATATTGCTAGCCTCTGCTGTGCTGACTTTTAAATCTGTAAAAATATTTTTTCTTTTTTAGTTAGACATTCTTCAGAATAATTACTGCCCTTATGCTTTTATTTAGAAATAACTTTTACATTTCATGAGCTTATGAACAAAGACAGTTCTCCTTTATACCAAATAAACCATGTTTACTTAAAACTATTCAGCACACATTTATGATGAGACAGAAACATTAGGTTTTCTTATTTTTATTACTGACAATGTAGTCGGAATGATATTTTATCTGACTTTGTATATCATGCTATTTCCAGTGATAAATATTAGATCACATACTCCATAACCTTAACTTTTACAACTAAATTAACACAGAGACTATTCATCTATGCATAAAACATACAGCACACTGTGTAATAACCTCTATATTGATAGAAGTCATCTTAAGGTTTTAGGAGTAAAAAGTTATGATGTAATATAATTGGCATACTCACTCTGAAAAATATAATTGACAAAACATAGAACAGAAATAATATGGTAGATATTGCAAACCTTTTTTTAATATCCTTTGACAAGAAATGAATCAATGCATTAACAATATTTCATCAGTCATGTATAAGAAATAAGAAAGTTGTGTGTCATAACTGCATCCTTTTTATATGGCTGCTCATTTAAATGAACATGGTAGAAAAAGCAAAAGGAGAAAAAGACAGAAATGCTACAGTTTTGTTCTCTTGTATGTATTAATCTTGGCAGTACCTACTGCATAATTAACAGATACTGAAAAAAATATTTAATACGATTAATGTTGGCCTGTAAAACGCCCAGGTATAATATGATGTACAAAACAAGGATCAAAAGTCTCAAACAACTATGATCTCTGGACTCCAGATAAGGTGCAATGTACAAGACAGTGGTTTAATATATTACCGAATGCCAGAAGTTGAGTTTCTTAGAATTACTGATAAACAACTTTATAGCTGTACATCTAATCTTAAAAGGAACTTCTAGTTTAACGCTGAACTACTGTTAATTTAAAATGGATTGATGTAGCTATTAAAGGAAGCAAACCCTGAACGAAATGCAT
Source organism: Erpetoichthys calabaricus (assembly GCF_900747795.2). Classification (NCBI taxonomy): domain Eukaryota; kingdom Metazoa; phylum Chordata; class Cladistia; order Polypteriformes; family Polypteridae; genus Erpetoichthys; species Erpetoichthys calabaricus. The sequence continues at coordinate 83,269,192 of NC_041402.2, forward strand.
TACGATTAATTCAGTTTTCTTTTCGCACAAGATTTTACACAATCTGAATTGATTTTAAGAATGAGAATATGTGTTAATAGGCTACCAAAACGCTAAGTTCGAAGCAGGTCTGATGTATTTTCTTTAAACTTACAGCCGTATAGCGCCTTTGGAGCAATTTTTTTAAAGAGCGTGTCCGTAACTGAACGCTAAATTTAGTGTCCAAAGCTCTCTTGTGAATGAAGAACAGACCTTCAGAAAGCAGATCTTGTGAGCACTGGTTGTTTTGCTTAAACCCACAAGGTTTGATTTGGGGGCAAAGGGGGGCTGTTTATGGGTGTGTGGATGAGTGTGTGTGTGTGTGTTGGCTATTACAAAAACCTTAACCTTGTAATATAAAGCCGGAACTGTACTCGTTCAGAGTTCATAATTTCCATAGGAAAACACGTATTTAATTTAAGCTTTAAGTTGTATTAATTATAGGTTAACCAATAATGGCTGATTTTCTCAAATACATTTCAGAGGATGGTTTTTCATACTGAAAGATGCCAATAAAAACCGCCCTGTCTCCTACAAACCGTTATGTTAATAAGACAACCTTTGGTTATTATTGATAATACATACACATAAACTGAAAAGAACCGATCGTTTATTTTGAGTTGTTGCTCGTGGCAGCTGCCGGCTGAGGTTATTTTAGTATGGGGCAAGACCATTTTTAAGTAATTTATACCTCTACCCGTAGAACCTTTTCTTTCCCTTCCTATAGATCCGCAGCATCCCGGGCAATAAAGAAAAAAAATTCCAGAGTTCAAAGTGCATAAACGAGCAAGGTATTTGAGCGCAGATCAGTTTTCGGGTAGGCACAGTATATTTTCAAGCACAACTTTGTGTCCATTCCTTTTAATGTCGCTTATCAGGGGCGTCTAATTTTAAAACAAATGGCCCGAGCGAAACACCGAAATAATAATATTCTTTTTTTTTTCGCCAAAAGGTGGCACTGTTGAGTTTCTGAATAGAGTAAATTGCTTCTGATTTTTCACTGATTCACACTACCCACCCCCTCCGATCTTTTTATTATTTTTTTCTGTCTCTTGCTTTCTCTATCACCATCCCTCTCTTTTAGTCCTTGATTAAAAATAAGAAATATACTTATCTTGTATACGTAAACAGAAACATTTCTGCTCAATAGTATACCAGGTGTGATTGAAATAGAAACAATCCCGTGTATAATGTCCACTTTCATACATTTGGTTAACACGTTAAGGTTGCCCTGTTATTGTCTAATACATTGATTTTTATGTGAATTATTTGGACATTCTGGTTATCAAATCGCTAATTTTTCTTGTTATTAAACCAAAAATGCAGCAAACCGCATTTTTGAAAATAATATCTTTAAGTTTACAATAATCGACGATGTTCTTTTTTAGGATTTAAACAAAATGCATGACTAAATGCACAACACAACTTTTTGCAAAGTTCGACCATGTTTCCTTATTTGTAAGGAAAGCAATTGTGCCTTCGCTAGTACGGATGCAACCTGCTTTAAGTTGCATTGCCGAACTTTTATTTTGCTGCTTTTGGTTGTTTGAAATCAACGATTTCAAGCTAAAAATAATAATAATAATAATAATAATAATAATAATAATAATAAACAGGTACAACTGAATTCAACAGACAATATATAGAACTCATAAAGGGAGACGACGTCGCGGTTACACTTACGCGGTTATTAGCTGCAAATAACTCATCTCGGGATAGGTTTAAATGAAAACCTTGCTAAGACTCGAAAGAGTTAAAAACTTTGACTCCCAGCTGACAGTCAGCTGATAGTTTGTGATTGACAGTTGAGAAAAGTTTTCCTTGTTTCTATACTATTATGCTAATTAGCTTTCTTGCTAAGCGAGCCCATTGGCTCAGAGGCTTAGTCAATTTCCCATTTGAACCTGACGTCAGAGCAGCTATAAAGCTCAGCAATGCTTTTAAACTCATCTGCTGGGTGATCCTTTAAAAAATTTCTCCAACAAGCCTTGGGGTTTATTTTTTTCTTTTCTTCTGCGCGGCTAAATAGAAGTTGACTTTGTTTCCTCCCTTTTTCTTAGCCTCGTACACTTTACAGTATATAAAGAAGTCATGAAGTAGTCAAGGTTTTCATACATTTTTTTTTATTTTTTTTTCTCTGAAAAAAAAAAAAGCCGCAGATCTCATGCAAAGAACGGAGGAAGGGACAACACGCGCGCTGCTCTGATGCGTCTGTGCAATAGACTCTACAGCAAAGGAAAATTGTGAGTTTAAAAGAGAAAAAAAGGGTACTGCAAACCGAACGCTCTTTTTTCTTGGTTCAAAAAAATTAAATAAATAAATCAAGCTGGCTCACACTCTTTCAAACCAGAACAGTTTGACAGCTGCTCTTCACCCCCTTTGGAGGACTGTCAACAGCAAAAGGATGGCATCAGAACTGGCAATGAGCAACTCCGACCTGCCCACTAGTCCCCTGGCCATGGAATATGTTAATGACTTCGATCTGATGAAGTTTGAAGTGAAAAAGGAGCCGGTGGAGCCCGATCGCAGCATCAGCCAGTGCAGCCGCCTGATCGCCGGGGGATCCCTGTCTTCCACCCCGATGAGCACGCCTTGCAGCTCCGTACCCCCTTCCCCAAGCTTCTCGGCGCCCAGCCCGGGCTCTGGGAGCGACCAGAAGGCGCACTTGGAGGATTTCTACTGGATGACCGGCTACCAACAGCAGTTGAACCCGGAGGCTTTGGGCTTTAGCCCTGAAGACGCAGTAGAGGCTCTGATCAACAGCAGTCACCAGCTTCAGAGCTTCGACGGCTATGCTAGAGGGCAGCAGTTTGCCGGAGGAGCCGGATCGGGAGGCACCATGGCCGGGGAAGAGATGGGATCCGCCGCCGCTGTGGTGTCCGCAGTGATCGCGGCGGCTGCAGCTCAGAGCGCGGCTCCTCATCACCACCACCACCACCATCACACCGGCGGACACCACCAAGCATCCGGGGCGCCTTCCACCGGCAACTCAGGGGCGAACCACCAGCACCACAGCATGCATTTGGACGACCGGTTTTCGGACGAGCAGCTGGTTACCATGTCGGTAAGAGAGCTCAACCGGCAGCTGCGGGGGGTCAGCAAAGAAGAAGTGATCCGGCTGAAACAAAAGAGGAGAACCCTTAAAAACAGAGGCTATGCCCAGTCGTGTCGTTACAAGAGGGTCCAGCAGAGGCACGTCCTGGAAGGCGAGAAGAATCAACTCATGCAGCAAGTTGAGCACCTCAAGCAAGAAATCTCCAGGCTGGTCCGGGAGAGGGATGCCTACAAGGAAAAATACGAGAAGCTCATCAGCAATGGCTTCAGAGAAAACGGCTCCAGCAGCGACAACCCTTCTTCTCCAGAGTTTTTCATGTGAGTCTCAACATACAAACACAGCTTGTCAACCCCTTAATAACAGTTCTCCATGTGAAATATTATTATTTTCTTTTTCTTCTTTTTTTTTGTCTGGGGTTTGCTAGACCAAGAAGCAAGTTTGCCAACCTTTAGAAAAGGTGCTTTACTTTTTCGTCTTTTGTAATGAGAATCGGTGGCTTGCTCAAGTTTTTAAGTTTTTTTTTTCTTTTTTTTTGCAGGGGGAGGGCTTTATAAAATAAAGATTGGACATATTATCAAAGATATATATTCATTTTGGAACTTACTCTTTGAAACCTGCCATCAGTGTCTTTTTGTTATGATAATAGTTGCAGGTATGTGTGTATATGTACAGTATATACACACATAGGCACAGACACATTAGTTTTGGGCTTGCTGTGTGTGTTTTTTTCTATTAAGTCCTTTTTTTGCATAACATTTGAGTTTGCATTGTGAAAAAGAGACTCACTTTTGCCTTTTAAGTTCATCAAGAGATTTTTTTTAGCACTACCCAGCTTAAAAAATGAAAATAAAGGCCCACCCGCCAAAAATACAACTCCAGCCACCTTCAGCTTTCATGTGAGTTTTTGGCTTTTATTTATTTTTATTTTTAATTTGCCAAACAAAAAAACATACTTTGAGCCTGCCATTTTTACTCCATTCTCATCTCATGCATTATAATGCTTGCTATTTTGTGTTTAGCAACAAAGAACTATAACTGTTGAAAATATATACATTATCAAAAGACATTATATTAAAAAACAACCTTGCATGCTGGACATGTATGGTTTTTTTTTTTTTGTTTTTGTTTTTTTTTTCTTTGTGCTTGAAAAAGAACTTTCTTGGATGACTTAAACGGCATGGCATTCATAACTTTATTATATATTGCTTCATCACTTTTTTGAGTTTGCAACAAAAAAGTGCGAGTGACATCCCCACATGAAAATGCATCTGCTATTATAGACTGCTTGAAGTTTTCAGTTGTGCAAAAAAAAAAGAAAAAAGAAAGGAAAAAAGTCAGACTCCCATTTTTTTTTCTTTTCTTTATTTGTACATTTATGCACTGAAGCATTCCTCTTGAAAGCTGTCAAACTGGATTCCGTGTTGTTAAGGAAAGAGGACTTGGAAGTTTCAAAAAGGAATCGATCCCTCTTTGGGACTAAAACTCTTTATTGCTTAAAAGCAGTTTCTTTTATTTAACATATGCCCCTTTCTAATGCATTTGGTAATTCTGTGGAATGCTGTGAGTTCCCAGTATATAAGTTAAGTATATAGTTTTATAATCTGTAAGCCCTGAATTAAATGGTTATGCTACAGGTTGTTATAAAAAAGGAATGTTATAGATAGATTAGGTTTACTTAGCTGTAGGTTTTATATGGTCTGATGCACTAAATTGTTTTATTGTTGTGATGTAAAGGGGGAGGGGGCAAATTTGTAAAATAAATGGGATTGTTTTAATACATAAAACAAATTTTGCAGCATGTGCTTGCAATTAAAACAAGAGCTGGATAAAATGTAGCCCTTGGTATACCACTGACTGTATTTTTAAACCAAAGTATTAGGAGGAGGAAGTCCTATGCACTCGCAGGGGGTGCGGGGGTGGGGAGGCAGTGTGTTGGTTGCTATACATTTGAAAATGTATGCTTAAGAAAAAAACAAAAAAACAAAAAAACAACCAATACTAGTAATTGAAAACAAAAAAGAAAAAAAAAGTATTTTGGACTGAATTTGCACTAAAATGTAATATACAAGCATATAATAGAAAATGCAAATCTGTTTAAAACGCTAATCAAAATAAAGAAATAAGGTTTATACAGTTATACATGGCATTACTGCACTTTTAAAGTGATGCAATTTGTCTCTGTTATAATATACAACTGAAGTTTCAATGGCAATAATCATCTTCAGTGTCTGGATATTGATAAATCACCAGGGGCTGATACCCTGCCAGTGTGGAAAGTACCAATTCAATAATAATAATAATAAACGTAATAATAATAATAATTTAGTAATAATAAATACATACAAACAAAAGTTAAAAAAAAAATCTGTCACTTACAATTCATTTCATTTCTATATATTTTGCTGTGCAAAATTTTTTAGTTCTTTTAAGTTACTAACCATATGTGATGTTCATATATGTGCTTAATTTTTCTTTCAGACTCTTGTGGGTATAAAAATGAATTTTAAAATATGCAAAAATAAATAAATAAATTGCACTTTTGGCTCAATCCAGTTTCTTTTCAGAGGTTCACTGCTTAAAACTTTTTTACTAGAACTATATCATTTTGAAAAGTACACTGGCTGGCAGGCCTCTTTTTTGTATTTTATATTTATGCTATAAGTACTTGGCACTGTGGCACCACTTTGCAGTTATAAAACAAGTTAACTTTACCCCCCCCCCCCCCCCCCTCAATTTATGTTGACGAATTGTAGACCAATGTATGTAGAGTTAGTCTCGATTTGCTAAGTTTCTGAAAGACATATAGTGTATTTCCTTAAGTGTTATGATTCTTCTTATTAGTTACAGCAAAAGTCGTGAAAGCTAGAAATTGCTCTGTGTGCCAACAGAAAGCAAATAACTAAAACATACAACAAAATTATCTAAAGCAAGCTTTTACAGTCCTGTCGTTATGTAATGTATTTTTAATACGCTAATAAACTATGCAAGCCTTCTATGGCCCCTTAAGGGCACTAAGCTGTATGGGGCAGTTCAGACCCCCACTTCTGGAGCAAATATGCTTAGCGGTGCATAAGTGTATTTGTAATAGGATTTTTAAGGATAATTGCAAGATGACAATGTGGAGTATTCAAAGCGGTAATCAACTTATTTTTATCTTCATCTGCACAAAGACTGGAGCGAAGCTTGGAGTCGGACTCTTCAAAGAGAGATTTATCACACTGATTAACACTTGAGGGTTCAGGGCTCTTCCCAACTAATAGTAAAGTGACTGTATCTTTAGTAAATAGCTCCAGAAACATAACAAACGGGGGAGACCAAAAGAAAGAAAGAAAAAAAAGACAGTTTTCCCCTCTCTTTATTTTAAATCGTTACCTGTTACCTTCCATTTGCCCGCAGTTTTTAGCCTTTGGCTTTGCTGGTTGCCTTTTGACCTTTTGAATTGCGCAACATCTTAAGTGATAATGGTGCCTGCTTCAGGTCACAGTTAATAATTAAACTTATGGCAAACTTAAAAACATCAGGCAGTTTCAACTACGCTACACTGATTGAAAGTAAGACCTTGCAGTTATAACTAATATGCAAGTAGGTTTTCCATATTGATCACTCGGCGCGATGCCACTTGAATTACTTTATACTCGAAGGTGCGGCTTGTGATTCCATACAGGGCGCAATTAAAACAGACGTGCACGCGAACTCATTTGGAGTGATCTTTCGAGTTCGTTAAAGAAAAAAGTAGGCACTTTAAATATTTGTAATAAAGCAAACAAATATCTGCTATTTAATATATGCGTTTTAAACCGCACTTTAATAAAAACGAGAATAATTTACACACACATATCACAGCGCTTCACAAATCTCTATTCCCCTTTACTGTTTTCAGATATGCTTAAATCTCAGGGACACAGAAATGTTAAAGGTGTAATGTGGAGTTTGAAATTGTCTCATTTACTTTTGGCGTGCTCTAGACATTTGCTGATTGTAGTATAATATGTAAAGATATATATATATATATATATATATATATATATATATATATATATATATATATATATTATATTATATTATATAAAACGATTTTTTTCAAGCTTATTCTTTTATAATAGATATAATACAACATAATGCGGGTTACATAAATGCACTTTATCTCCAGATAGATAGATAGAACAATAGTATTTTATTGCATATAACATTTAAATGATTCCATGCTGTACTTCATTTCATTTCATTAGTTATAATGTATATTCATAAGGACAAAATTAATTTGTATCAATAAGCATTAGAAAACAAAACTTTTCCACAAGTAAATGCATATATCAGTGAAAAACAGAAATGCATTTTTGTTATTGTCTTCAAAAGCTTTTTTAAATATCTAATGAAATCACAGTCACATCATTAATCTGTGCTAAAAGTGTGACAATGAATTTCTAAAAAGTGGATGCTTAAATAATAACTGCTGATTTGGTGTTATATACATATTGTTCCTATTGTTTAGGGCACTGATAATTTTAAGTAAGTGAATTGTCATCCTGTTTAACCAACAATGTGGTTTAAAAATTCAGGATACCTGCTAAACCATATTGGCCTGTGGAAGAATTTGCAGTATGTGTAACTTGTGTAGAAATGATTTCTTAAAATTTTCTGAGTGAACATTTAGTATGTGTATTTTGGATTTACCACCTAATACAAGTTGAGCATCGGTGCACTGGAAGCAGTGACATGTGCACTCATTTTAGAAAAGAGATAAATGAAATCAGGATATAGATACTAAAATATGTAGTCTTTGTTTAATGATAAATTGACAGTAAATGTCTTAAATGCACATCATAAGTCACACTTGAAAACGCAGTGCCTGCAAAGATTTATTTACAGGAACTAATAGTTCTAAATAATCATTTCAAAAATATCATAAAAAAAGGATAACCAACAGATCTCATGATATCATTTCCCTTTTGTGGTTGAAAATGTAGTTGTTTTAGAAAAAATAATTTCCAAAAGAAGCAAGGTCAAAGAGAAGAAGAGTAATGCACAGTAAATTAAATACTGCCAAACTTTGATATACAAAAATAGATAAATATATAGTGGTAATATCACAAAGGTTTGAAGATCTATATTGGTTCATTTCTCTGAAATGTTTTTATTTGTGCATACACACTGTCATACATACTTTCATACAGTCAAATGCGAGCATAAGCTGGTAAGTAAAAGTGAATTTGCGGGTTTCTCTTAATTTATGCTTTCTTAAATGCTAGGCTGTCTTTATCTTAAGTGATTAACAGCAGCTATACTCAAAATAATTATCTTTCTACACTGCTCATTTACGTTCATTTTTAAGGCTCATTGTGATATGTCTGCATACCACTCCAATGCCTATGACTATTTTCGGCTACAACATTAAAATAATACACAGTTGTCTTTTTTAGACCTTAAGGTGTATTTGCTAAATTATGTTTTGAAGAAAAGACTAATTTAGAAAGAATCAGGCAGGGCTTAAAATACATTGCTTGTAAACAACCATATCAATAATTAAATTAATACCATAGTGTCTTATAGTTATGCATACTGAAATACTATGAAGCTGTCTGATTCCAAAAGCAATTTTGAATCTTTGTGGATAATAAATAGAGTAGTCATTTCTGTTATATATAAATTACACAGTTTTTTGTTTTACACTCTCCTAGTTTATTACTTTGAAATTAAATCAGTGCTAATAGATTATACACTCAATAAACAAGTTAAGGAATAATTGGTCAATTTTTAATAATGTGCTGTTCTTTTTGAAGGCAACATTCTTTAACATTTATATGTTTATGTATTAGGAATTTCAAAGTATGTACAGAGGACTAAAGCATTGCAACCATTTGATCACTGTCTCTGTCAGCTTTGCTGAAATATCACAAGGCAGCTCTTTTACCTGAGCCCAGCTATCGGAAGGGAAGTTACTGTGTAGAAAATATGAACCTGATTTTGTAAGCTGTGTTGAAATATAAACAGCACCTGCATATGTAAAGGCAACATAATGTGCAATAACAATTTTGCTTTGATGTGTTAAAGTGAAAAGAAAATTGTAATATATAGAAAAGGTAATTTTAACAGAGTAATTCAATTCATATGCTATGGAAAGGTCTAAGAGAGGAGTGCAGCATTTATACAGTGGCACTCTCAGTCTTGCCAAGCCCATTTGAGTAATTTGGTGTTTTAAATTATAAAGTTCAGTACTGACCTGGTGTCACTTTGAATTCACGGTGGCTGGTTTAGAACTTTATTGCACTAAATGGTTTCAACAGATCAGTGGCATACCATTTTTTTCCCTATTATTTAAAGTATGTTTAGGTGGCAAGACGAAATAAAAGAATTGCACCTAATTTCAAGCAGCGCTAATGTCATATCATTAGATATTTCAAAAGCGTTTTGGAATCTCCGCCTGTATTAGTGGATTAATACTGGATTTTTTTTCCTCCTTTATTTTTCATGAAAAGTTTGAATGTGGAAGGCTTTTGTAGTGATTGTTTCAAATTGCTTATTATTTTAAAAATATATGGTAGCCGGATAGACTTCTACTTGACATGAACATGAACAACGTTCTGCATTAATATTATAAAATTTCACTGCGTCATTTTACACGATATGGTAGTTTAACCAGGCACAAAGTATGACTGAAATATAGATTCATACTGTACAAGCAAACTTGCCTAAGTATTGGAAGGAAATGATGGGAAATGATAGATAGATACAGTAGAAAGGACTGAATGCTTATTACTTGCTGTACATCTTGAATCTTTTTAAATCTGTACTCCAGAGTAGTTGTATAGATTTCATTGAAAGTTAGTAACAAGCCTGTATTAAATGAAACAACAATTGGTCAGATAAAGGGCTTGCTGAATTAATAATAATGCTCTTTGGGCTCAAGTGTTGTGGCTGGAAAGCAGCAGAACAAATAGAAAATTGGTGTTGTTTCCTTCCTCAAAACATCTTATTAAACAAATCACATTAAGGTTGGAGTCTCAGTGTTTTCTGATCAATACCTTAGGTATAGAAAACATCATTAAATCCTAAAATCATCTAAGTAGGTCATGGAGTAGAACTGAGGAACAATCATAAAAAAAAAGTTTTTTTCTGATTTAAAAAAAATGGATTGCATTTAGCCTTCCATGCATAGAAGCATGGTGATTTTTTACAGTGTTTTAGTGAAAAATGTTTATGCATAATACACTCAATCCCAGCGGATTTGTATCAGTTCAGCTATGCAAGTTCACTTTGCACCTGTTATTTATCACTTGCTGGACCACATTTGAAAGCGGATAGATGTATTTTGTACATTTTAGGTTTATCTGCTGTAACTTTATTTTTTCAAATAATGTTTAGCAGTAACACAAAATTATATGATTATCTTATTATTTCAATATTACAGCACAGTGATCACAGCATATCAGAAACCCACTGCTCAGGAACTACTGTATATTGATACGTTTTTCTTTAAAGAAAATTACTTCAAAAATTTTATCAAATTTGAATAAAATTTGATCTATTTTGTTTGCCCAAGCCTGTTTCTAAATCAATCTGTATTGTAGTATGTCTTGATAAAAATAGGTCCAATTAGACTCATTGATTAATGCACTGTACTTGAAACCAGTTAGTGGAAGTCATTTACCTCTTTTGAAAAATTATACTGCTCTATCTGTTTTACATTGTAATTGGCCTAAATGCAAAAAAAAAAAAAAAATGAGACCTGCTAAAAGAAAAATGCACAGATGCTGCTGGGCAAATCTTGAAATGAGCATAAATATTATTTGTGAACTTCTTTTGATTTGTGTATACAGGTAGAGCATTTTTCATAGAGACATACTTTGATGTCTTCAAGCAAAGCTGAGTCTTTAGTATTCTGAGACATATGTGAACTGATTTTTTTTCTTTCTCTCTTAGAATTGCCTTACAGAGGAGAATTGTAAATTACTTTTCTTTTTTATATTTTTGGTGCGACTCTGTACAGATCAATAAATGCTAATTTTCTTAAAGCAAAATTTCAGGCTGTGGTCTACAACAGTGACATTGTACATATGGAATTAGGGTAGACAAAAGCACACATATCTTGTAAGTCTTGTCTTTTTGAATAACGTGATTTAATATTTTATGAAGACCAGCCCAGCAATTTCTTCTAAAGACTGATAAACAGGAAGTAACTACTGCATAATCAATTATAATGATTAGGTGATCTTGTACTAATGTTATACAATTTATGATTACTTGTTGGTCACTAAAGCTGCAATTTCTAAAACATTCACACTGGAGTTACTTTAAAAACTGAATGGTTGTTACCATCATTGGATTTAACTGTAGGCATGAGAAACTGGCAGACAACAGCACAAGCAGGCATATTGGCATGCTGAAATGTCAGTTAGTCTCCTTGACTGTTTGGGCTTATTAGTTCATTTTTTAGCTGGGAGTCCAGGGTCTCTATGGTTCTTCATGTAGGAGATTGCGAACTACAATATAATATTTATTCAGGAATACTGTACCCATCTGTCTCCGAAACAACTGATTCACAATTTTTTTTTTTTTGGAAAGACACATCACCTTACTACAAATACATTTGTCATTTGGTAAATGATTGTACTCAGCACCAATATATTCTTGATCCTGTATAACTTCAATAGCATTGTAATGACTTAGACTGTTTGAAAGTTTGCAGAATTGTAGAGAAGGTAATCATCTTTAGAAACAGCTGTAGTGTACTATGCGGTAGTATTGCAATTTAATAAGTAAGATGCAAGTGAAATAATTGAGTCTTTCTTTCTTTCTTTCTTTCTTTCTTTCTTTCTTTCTTTCTTTCTTTCTTTCTTTCTTTCTTTCTTTCTTTCCCACTATACATTATTTAATATTCCCTCTAGTGCTACTTTAGGATAGCAGGTGAATCTGAGGGACTACCAATTAGTCAAAGAGTTCCTTCTAAGACATTTGTAATATTTAGTGGTTTTCTTCCGCAGTCATAATAATTAACAATTTTAATGGTATTGCTAGCATTTTGTTTTTCTTTTACAAAATATTGTACCAAAACATGCATGGTGCATGGCAAAAAAAATCCTCATATTGCATGATTTCAAACGCAATCATCTTTCATTCTTTTGTGATTTGTATTATCTGTTTAGGTATGCATTATGTTTGCATTTGGAGGCGGTATACGCCTAAAAATACTTAGGTTTACCTAAATATAAGAATTAGACCAAAACTCATAATGAATAGCCGTCTGTTAAAATAGAGTACTTAGCTGCTTTCTTTGGTTAGGTTCTTCCATTATAGCACTTTGTTTCTAGGCACATTTACTGAAACACACATTAGCTTAAAATAAACAAATACAGCCACCCAAGAGAGGAATGTACTGTCAACATTACACTTTCTACCAAGATGCAAATCACTTCACTTCACATGCTCTAATAATTTGCTCTCTACTAGCTACCTAATCCAAATGGATCTTTCACTCTAAAGTTCTGTAGCATTCACCAAAAATTAATGCATATGAGGCTGAGGCAGTTCATTTGCTTTCTTCATTGCTCTGTATCCAGAAGATAAAACAATTTACTGACCTGTTAAAAGTGAAGTAAAATGCATTTTTGCAGGAAAAACAGTTACTGTTGCTGATCACAGCCCTTTGTACCTGAGACAGCTCTTCTCAATGACGTTGGTGGTCTCACAGTGTTCAAGCAGGTTGTAGCTTTCTTCTCTTCTTTAATCACATGCAATTAGATTAATTAGTGACAAGGAATCATACTAGGGCACATGCACTTCTCTGTGACCAGTAATCGACTTACACTCTTTTCACATTGTAATCCTAGTGCTAACAAAGATCTATGGGCCTGATAAATATATAGATAAAATACTACGGTAAATATTAATACACAGGGTTTATTGAAGTACTAGAGTCAGTCCTTCAGCACTATATTCTTTTTCATATAAAAGAAATGCCAACACACACATTTCCATGCTCTCTGTCACATGCAGAATGTCTAAATTGATTTACATAAAGAGGTCTATCATTAAATTTAAAACAATATTTTGAAAGAAATTCAGGTTAAATATTTCCAATTTAGAGTAACAGATGCTACTTGATTAAAATGCTTTGAATCATTTATAAAGAAATTGATACACAGATGAGCATACACAGATATAATAATGTGTAAAATAATGTTACAGCTAAATTTCCCAATCTCCAGTGAGTGACATGTTATTTAATCAGTAAGCTTGGAATAGACTTTTTTGTTCAGTACACAGTCAATATACATCCATGATTTCTTTATATTTTTATAAGACCAATGTAAATACATTTGTGGTTCACAATATTGTTTTATAGCACGTGTAAATATAATTGCTGCTGCTGATATTCATTTTTACTATGTTTAGTCAACAAAGAAGTGTCATAAAATACACAATTAAAATAATCATCTAGCCACAGTAGTGTCAGCATTCAGGTACTCCACATGTCCTATTCTTTATTAAACTAAGCAAATACAAACTGGCTTTATTAATTGGTTAATGTTTTATAATGCACACTTCTTCCTTTTCTATGGAAAAAGACAGGAGCTTTTGTCAGGATAGAATTGCACTTTTGGCAAAAGATCATAACTTTAGTGGTGTCCAGCATTGTGATCTAATGACAGCTTGTTTGTGCACAATGCCGGATTAATTTACAATGCAGAAAGTCAGGGCAGGCGATGAATCCTATCGACAATAAAATAAAACTATGGGTGGTTAAGCCTTCACGAAGCAAAAATGGCTTCATATGTGCTATAACAGAGATCTGACTTCCTGAGTACAGATTTATGTTGCCATCATTTTGGGAACCTTAAAGTTCATTCATGAAGAAAGCTGTGACAAAAGGAAAGATTACAGATGACACTGAGATGCTTGTAAAGTGATGATAATGTAATGAATATTACATAAATACATTTTTTGTAAGACTATCTATCTATCTATCTATCTATCTATCTATCTATCTATCTATCTATCTATCTATCTATCTATCTATCTATCTATCAGTATGAAAGTCTGTCTGTCTGACACTGATGAGATTACTGATCATTACCTGCGAATTGTAGAAATCAATATGAAGATGGTTGTTATGTATAAATTTACTGTTTTTAGTTATGATAAAGATGCTTTATATTGATTCTGTTTTTCTGAATTAATGCCAATGATCTTTCTTTTGAATGGTACTATGTGAGAATTAATTTAAATTATCCAGAAATGAGAGATGAGTATTTGTTGAGTAGCAATTCATTTAAAGTGCAGGTATACACTACTTATAGATATACCATTGACTACTAATGATTAAATTCATGTTGAAAAGGAGGACATTTTTATTTAATTATAGTTTCTACCTTTATAAATCATATATATACATACACACACACACACACACACAAACATATTATATCTATTGGCATTCATAGTCTGAATCACAATCTGATTGTATGGGTGGTTACCTACCAGGTAACGCTTGTGGTTGGTCTACAAGCGAGGTTCAATTCCCCGAGAGGGGGGTGCAGTGAGTGTGTACGCCTAATGAGCCCAGAATTAGGGCGAAACACGTGTCGCGTACTCTTTGAATTATTTGACAGTAAAACTATTCAGCCATATATATATATATATATATATATATATATATATATATATATATATATATATATATATATATATATATATACATGGTGTGGGCAAAGTAGAGTATGCGAAACATATATATCTTTTAGGTAATTTGAGCACTTATGTGCACTGTGTCATTGTGACATTCTTTTGAGTTAGTAAAGTTCATAAAGCTACTGGTATAATCATAACCTGCATGTCTTTTTCCATACGAGCAACTATAAACCTACTTTTGTCCAACCCTATATATATATATATATATATATATATATATATATATATAATGAAAAGCACTTTTATTTGAGAAGCACTTGGATATGTAAGGTTTATTATTTAAAATGCAACATTTTATAATATTATAAATGTTGTGTGTTTATTGCTTTAAATAATCAATGCACATTTTTCTTCAGTTTTTCTGTTTCATTGGCATTATAAAATCATTTAAATCAATATTCAGTTACATAGTGATCTCACAATTCTGTTGCACCTTGCTATATGTAGCTCATTGTAATGAATCACAGGATTTAGTTTCAGTTTTAATTTTATTGCATATTTCTACAGATGTCAAAGCTTTTTCCCTAATTTTACACAATAAAAATTTCCATTTCAATTAGGATTAACACATTTTTTGTCTTTATAAAGACATCCTAATTAAACATTGTTTTTGTGGAAAGTATTCTATACTTACTTTCTTTAAGCTGTAAATACTGTAGTTCATGCTGATTCCTTTAATATCCTTTATGGCATTTATGTATGGATAAATCTTTTTACAATGATTGTGCTACATTGCATTTATTTTTTATGGAAGCAGAAATTAAATAAATCAGGTAAACTGAAAATAAATTATTTTAAATGTAATTAAATTACATTTGAGCTAAACCCTGTAAATGCCTGTTCATTTATAGAGACAGCTTAGTGCAATGTCAAATATTCAAGAGCACCATCTTTTGAAGACTGCAATGGCTGACTGCATTACTGTACATCTAAGTACAGCATAGAATTAGGAACAGAAAGAAATACTATCTAGGAATATATTTTGTAGAGGATATTACATAAAATAAGTACATCTTAATATTATGAGCAATACCTTAATTAATGCCAACATTCATTTTCATGTTTTTCTGAAGGAAAACTGGGACCATGTGTTAATATGTTAATTGTTACATTAAATACATTATCTTTCATTCATAAGACACCTAGTTTTTCTAGATATAGGTGATAAAAATAGTTATAGTGCAAAAAGCAGTTCCTCGTCTTCTTTATCTTCATATACAGTATCAGAAAAAATAGTACAGGAATTATCACAAATTTTTAAAATGATATGCCTGTTGTAGAACTGGCACAGTTTGCATTAGTGAACTGTGTGGATAGATAGATAGATAGATAGATAGATAGATAGATAGATAGATAGATAGATAGATAGATAGATAGATAGATAGATAGATAGATGAAACACTATTCTGCTTTAATGATAATTTGAAGTTTTCAAAATGCAACACTTTCCTGAAATATTAGTATTTTTATTGTTTTATCCTTTATTGAATATTTTGATATGTGACAAAATGCCTGCTGACACTATAAAACCATTTTACTTGCAGATTTAGTGTCTGAGTCTAGCACAAGTCCATTATGCTGTGTAATATTACTTAAAAGCTGGTGACAATGCTTTTGTTTACAAATTATGAAGATTAAGCTTTATAATTGATTTACAGCTGGAGCAGTAAATAAATCATTTCTAGTGGCTACATTATACAAGAACTTTTAACTTTTAAAAATAAATCCATTAAGTGCTGTGTGCAATTATTGCCCTAATCCTAAAAAAGATAATCAATTATAATTTGCACATTTGCCAGTTAGAGTTTAATTTCTACAACAAGCTTAGTGTTTCCTTATGCTATTTCAACTAATATCTTTAGCTTTGCAGTGCATTCTTTTGTTTAACATTGATAAAAATATTGCTTACAATACAGTAGGTATTTTTATTACACATTCTGGAGTGGTGGGATTTGCCCACTGAAACATGAAAACAATGCTATCAATACAGAATTAACAAATGGATAAATAGTTCTCTCACCGTATGTGTGTGTAAATTCAAATGAGTTGTCTTCTGCATTAACTTCTTTTTTCTGAGTGTTCTTTTACTTCCACGACACAAACGAGAGATATGCCAGTATGCTGTCCGGTGTTGTTATTTTGCCCCACTTCAAAGTCAAGGTCGTGGTCAAGGTGAACTTTGTTATCCCAGAACTGGAATTTCAATCAGTTACCATATATGCATTGCAACTGAAAAAGTGACAAAAGAAAAAATACATTAAAATGAATGGAAAACATCTGTGTGTTATAACTGAGAAAGCTTGCACTTAAGTATTTATGGCCTGTAACAATCTGATGTCCTGTTAGTGGAGTATTCCTAATTGACACCTGATGCTGTCAACAAGGACATGCAGCTTAAGGCAACCCAGACGAGGTGCAAATAAAATATTACATTTCTTAACATTACATACACATTACTGCACAACACATGAATTTCTGTTTTACTTGCAGTATGTATTTTGTATATGTCTGATAGATAGATAGATAGATAGATAGATAGATAGATAGATAGATAGATAGATAGATAGATAGATAGATAGATAGATAGATAGATAGATAGATAGATACTTTATTAATACCAAGGGGAAATTCACATACTCCAGCAGCAGCATACTGATAAAGAACAATATTAAATTAAAGAGTGATAACAATGCAGGTATACAGAAAGACAATAACTGTATATAATTTTAACATTTACCCCCCCGGGTGGAACTGAAGAGTCACATAGTGTGGGGGAGGAACAATCTCCTGTCTTCAAACGGTCTGTGTGAAGTTTATATGTTCTCCCTATGTCTGCATGGATTTTTCCTCTAAGTACTCCTTTTTAACTTCCAAATCCCCATTAACATATCTGTCAGGATAATTAGTAATTGTAAATTTGCCCCTGGGTGTGCCTCTGTGAACAGGGCCTGCAGTGCATTGGTGCCCCATCTATGGCAGGTTTACAGCCTCGCATCTAATGGTGCCGGCATACGTTTAGGCCCCATGTCACTGTTAAATTGCATCAAGTGGGTTTGACACTGCCAGGGTTGGTGTATTACAATATTTAGTTTGATTTTTGTCTTAAACTTTGCTGAAAATAATGTTTCTTTATGTTCCAGTTTGTGGACAGCATTTGTTTTATTCTTCAGTCTCATGTTGCAGTTAGTGACTTGCTCATATTGTTTTTCCGTTTAAGGCTATGTAATCCCCAAAGTTTCTTAACACAGATCTTAAAATGAACACACTCTCAAATGTCAAGTACTTTCAGGAAATTATCTATAACATAACCTACAGAAAAAAATGTTTTCTTTGAGTATTCACCATTTATTTCATTGGTACCTTCTAGTAATTACTTTGAATTAAATCTTGGCTTTCACAGCTAGTACACTGTATGGAGTCCATCAAAAATGGTTTCCAGTTGTCATTTATAAAGGCTGTTTATATTAGAAAACAGAGCAGCCACTTTTACTATAATTATAAGAAAATTCTGCTGTAGTTCAGTAACAGAAATAGTAATGTTTAACATTTTCAGTATAGTATTTCTGGTAAAAATGCAGTGAACTTGATAAAAATGGCAGATCCAAAAGGTTTTAACCAATGCTTCTAACTAGTGTGTAGTACACTTGTTGCCTCATTCAATTTACTTAAGTGTAAATATGGAAACACTATTTATTTCAAACCTAAAGAGTTAATATTAATGAATTTCATGTACTGTATAACCTCCAGTAACACACACACTACCGTTTTCTAAAGAACGTAAGCCGTGAAATGGCTTGGTTGCAGGCACAGTCCTCCCGATTACAAGGCTTGTATTTTCTTAACCACTGCCAAGGTGATATCATTTCACTTTTTTGTAGCAGATTCCTGTAACATGTCCTTGTCATTAGGGAGGCTACACATAAAGTTTGCTACTTACACTCCTTATTCTGTATCTTCCCAAAACATTATGATGTTTGTGTATAAATATAGACAGATAGAGAGACAGACTTGCTAAGAATAAAATATATAATAGATATCTATCTTAAAGTATAATACTACTTTTAATTCATTTTGTTTTCATACTCTGTTATTAACACAAGTCAGTGCTTCTTCACACTTCAGTAGACAAAAATCTGAAGCTCTCTCAAATGTCTTGACTAGACCATTTACTGTCTCTTACAGGAGCTTATTTCTAAAAAAGATTTTTCTTCAATGTTAGGAGCCTCAGCTAAACGTTTAGTTTTGTGAGGACTAAAGGCAATAGCGCTACAAAACAATATGTTCACCATTTTTATAACTAAGTCATATAATGACTATATTGACTCCGCCTTTTATTGCTTAAATTAATCAGAAGCCCTGTCATAATTAGGGCATTCTCCTAGTTGTCATTTTAAAACTTTTCTTGTTAAGCCTCTTTCTTCAGACATTCAAGTATACATTAAATGTCTCATTCATCACTTGGAATGGATAGCATATCCTAAAATGTATGAAAGACTTAGTTACCCTTTTCAATAAAGTAATCCTGTCTCTTGGTAATCTGTGAACACCATGGGGGTCTGGTGGAAATGGAACACATGGATTTGCCATATTCTTTATCCTCCTGTTAACTTACTTATGCAGACTTACATAATTCTAGTCTAGGGGATACAAGTAAGTGGAGAGTATTCTGGCAGTACCAGGTGCCAAGTACCAATGCTGGACAATGTGCCAAGCCACTGAAAGCATACGTCATGCATTCAGTCTCAGTGGGTTAGTTTAGAGCTTACATTCAGTAACACCTGCATATCTTTGTAATGTAAGAAATGTAGTACTAGGGTGTTGTACTGTGTTAGCCATTATGAATGTAGAGAAAAGCCAAGCAAAATGACACCTTTTATTGGCTAACTAAAAAGATTACAATATGCAAGCTTTCGAGGCAACTGTAATCTTTTTAGTTTGCCAATAAACGGTGTCATTTTGCTTGGCTTTTCTCTAATGTAAGAAAAAAATTGAAGCATTTATGAGAAAACATAACAACAACAACAACAACATTTATTTATATAGCACATTTTCATACAAAAAGTAGCTCAAAGTGCTTTACATAAAGAAGAAAAGAAAAATAAAAGACAAAATACAAAATTAAAATAAGACGACATTAGTTAACATAGAAAGGAGTAAGGTCCGATGGCCAGAGTGGACAGAAAAAACAAAAAGAAACTCCAGACGGCTGGAGAAAAAAATAAAATCTGTAGGGGTTCCAGGCCACGAGACCACCCAGTCCCCCCTGGGCATTCTACCTAACATAAATGAAATAGTCCTCTTTGTAGTTAGGAAAACATGCAAACTACTACACAAAACCTGTGAGGCCAAAGCACTAAAAACTGTACCACCATGCCACTTTCTGATGGATTTATGTGAATTAAAGCAGTATCAAACATGTATTGTAGAATGTTTTCTAGTACCTTATCCTTACATTACAGAAAACATTCTGAATTCACAATTAAAGTCTAGTGATATGTTTTTGTGTAATAGCACATCTTGTCTTCGTGAGATAGGTCATCAAATGATGAATAGAAATCATATATACAAAATTACAAAATACAATAGTAAATTATTTAATATTAATCATCTTTCCATTCATTTCAGTCCATAGTAGTAGGTGCCAAGCACTATTTGAGTGCATTATTGGGTGCAGAGTAGTAGCCAGCCCTAAACAGGGTCTGATTATTTCATGACATTAAGCTTTAACTTAATTTGCTAATTAACCTTTCACGAATAAAATAATGCGCTAATCAAAATAAACTATGTTAGCCTTCCTCTAAATGTGAAACACACAATATTACATTTGGCGAGGGTAATAACTGAAATTCCTTAAATTCTTTTATAACCATTATTACAGACTCCCATGTCCATCAGGTCCCCAAGTGCAATTGCCTTCTCCAGGGACTTGCAGAAGATCACAAACAACATGATCGCTTATCTTTTGTTCCATTATTTCATCCACACTATAATACAGATTTTGACACTATGTTCATTAGTGGCTTACTAATAACCATCTTTTACACTACAGTACACTCACTCACCCTCTTCCAGACAAGCACTGCATTCATGCATTTTTTAGTCATAAGTAAATCAATACTAGCTTTACTGTCACTGTTACTCTGCCAGATAAAAGCCTTGCCTTCTCCCTCTCCATCTTAACATTTTTACACCTTCCCGTTTCCATCTCAATTTCTACTCACAGCACACACAACACTTTGTACACTTCACCCAATTTTCTTTTGCGCCCAACTTTGTAAGCCACCTTTCTTTCACACTCTTGACATTTCAGCCTACTCATTGACTTTCTCTGGTTTTGACATTAAATAGTCTTGAGCAGTGAGAGAACTGTTATAGACTAGGGATACCCCATCTGTAGTCTGACTGGATTGCCACCTATCTGAATGTTGTAAGTAACTGGAGTACCTGCCAGTTATTTACACCACTTATTTTGGGTTTTCAAAGAAGTTATGAAACAAAGTTATTTACTGGTTTTTTTTTACATTTTATCATTCAAAGGGATGCTAACTCTATGGCCCATATCTTGCTGTGATCAGTTTCCACAAAAGTGTTTATCTTACAGCAGAAAAAAAACGTAACATTGAAGATAAAGACCTATAATACAGTAAAATAAAACATAAAATAAAAAGATTTCAAGGAAGGTCTGAAAGCCAAGATAAGAGTACATAATCAATAAAATGAAATGCTTACCTCTACAATTCAATATTTTGCACTTAGTAGTATTGATAAAATTAAAGATGCTAATTCATAAAATATAACATTCAAAAACTCTTGGTTCCAAGTTAAGATAATTCTGTTCTTGCTCAGCTAATTAATTTAAACTTTCTAATCTGCTTTGTTTGAGATCTACACACACACACACACATACAGTATATATTTATAGTGGTCATCAACCGAGAGGCAGCAAACCTGGAGATAATCATTCATACCATTTATAATCAACCACCCGTTGGTTGTACTTTGTCTCAACAATTGTCCAAAAATGGCAGTTTCCTGCATATAATTAGTGTCTATAGAAACTTACAGCGATTAGTCTCCCCAGGAGAATTCCTTCTCTTGGGATTACTATAAGTGAAATGAGGACCAGCACAAAGTGGCTCCTTGTTTAATCCTCTTTGTGGGTCGTATAACTAAAAGAGGTAAGCTCCTGCCACCCTGCTTTGGAACATTGATGCTTCCTCCTGCCTTTCCAAGGACTGGCACTATTGTCTAGGACAGTGGTCTCCAGCTCTGGTCCTGGAGGACCGCAGTGGCTGCAGTTTTTCATTCTAACCTTTTTTTTAATTGGTGACCATTTTTTGCTGCTAATTAACTCCTTTTCCTTTTATTTTAATTGACTTTTTTTTAAGATTTGTCCCCTGAATTTCTTCATTGTTCCTCTGAATTTCTTCATTTCTTTCCTTAAATGGAACCAAAAAAAAATGAAATATGAAGTGAGTAAGCCAACAGAAGACGAACTAAGTCAGGGCCTCAAACCCCAAACAATTTCACTCCAACCATTTGCTTACTTAGGCGCCAAGTCTTGTTGTTAATTTAACCCATTCTTTAATTCTATGGCTTGTTGCTGCTCTAATTGTGCAAAAGCATACAGTTCAGAAATTGCTGATTTTCTCTTATATAAGTGCAATGTTTTTGGGATCTGAGCAGATCAGCATTCCTGAGACCTTCAACTTTCTTTATATTCAGGTTCAGATATTGTATGATGAACAGAGTTTGCTGGTCATGTGTTGGCTTATTTTGTATCTCGTTATTGTTCGGCAGCAAATTAAGGAAAAATAAACAATTAAAGGGTCTGAGTCTTTAAGAGAAAGTCATTAAAATTAATTTAAAAGAAATTAATTGGTAGCTAAAACAGTTCACTAATTAAGAAAAGGTGTAGAATGAAAACCTGCAGCCACTGTGGCCATCCAGGACAGGAGTTTGAGACCACTGGTCTAGGACATCTGCCTTACTTACTTGTATTTGTCTTTATCCTTATACTTTTAGTTATTTTATAATCCATAATATGCAGATATTAGGAATGTAAGAAAATGCTGAAGTACACAGAGGATACTCAGATATGGGAAAATTTACAGACTTCAAACCGGTAATAAAACTAACCACTACTTCTGTATCGTGCTCTAATGTAAATGCTTAATTTTAAAAATAAAAAGTAAAGAACTTCAGGTGTTTATAGTATTGTAAATAAAATACTATGGACATTTTTGTTAACCCTGTTTTTACTATCAAGGACTTATTTTTACTTGCACTACCCTTTGGAGTACCAAATTAATTATCCATCCATCCATCCATCCATTTTCCAACCCGCTATATCCTAACTACAGGGTCACGGGGGTCTGCTGGAGCCAATCCCAGCCAACATAGAGCGGAAGGCAGGAAACAAACCCCGGGCAGGGCGCCAGCCCACCACAGGGCGTGCACATGCACACACACACACACATCAAGCACACACTAGGGACAATTTAGAATCGCCAATGCACCTAACCTGCATGTCTTTGGACTGTGGGAGGAAACCGGAGTACCCGGAGGAAACCCACACAGACACGGGGAGAACATGCAAACTCCACGCAAGGAGAACCCAGGAAGCGAACCCGGGTCTCCTAAATGCAAGGCAGCAGCGCTACCACTGTGCCACCGTGCCACCCCCTATTTCATTATAAATGATCTATATCTTTATGTGTTACAATAAAGAACCTCCATTATAAAAAAAATAAAGGCAAGAATAAGGAATATATATATATCCATTATCAATATAGTTCACTCTTATTAAGTCAATTTAGAGTTGCATATTCATTTAACACACATCTTTGGAAAGAGGGATGTAAACCAGAGTACTTGGAGAAAAAAAATCATGCAAATACAGGAAAGATACAAACAAACTCGCAGACAGACACTGACCAGACTAGAGCCTGAATCTGTGTCTCTGAAGCTGGAGGCAAGATTGGTAACCACTGCACTACTATGTAGTCAGTAATGGATGGGTATGAGTTATATACAATGTAATGAAAGCAGAACCCATATTTTTTATTATACAGTCATTATTTCCACATGTACAGTATTTGCATGTGGCAATTGATAAGCGAACACTTTGGAGTTTGCTTTGCTCTGAGTTAGCTGAAATCACAGAAATGTTCGGAACTTTGCTGAAATCAATGAAATGCATTGATGTCAATGGGAAAGGAGGAAATGAACTAGTTTTGAGTGAATTTTAATAGTGCAATTTTGCTTTAACGGTTACTGATGGCTAGGGAAACATCTGCCAACTATTCTGGACTGATTATTGTGGCCAAAAATGCAATCTGAGCTGTGAGAGAGCAGAGCTAACCACTGCACCACCATGCCTCAAGCAACAAAAGACACAAATGGAATGATTACAGCAAACAAAATACAACAAAGGTACACAAATTAGCAATAAGTAAAAAATATATATGTACAGCATATTATTTCACTTAAAAAGTTCCTGTCTTGGAGCACACATTAGCCAAGCGCTGAAGCAGTAGTATGAGACTGGCTCATTTCCTTGAAGTCATGGCTCCAGGCACATCCTTTTTTGTTTCCTGTGCATCTATGCAGATGCCTTGCACTTTTTTTCCAAAAAGAAGACAGAAATACCTTGTAAGCATCAATAAATCTTTCATTATTATTATTATTATAATTTCACAGGGTCACATGTATTTTCTTTGCCAGGGAAGGGGATTGAGTGGGCTCAATTTAGTCTTGTTTTGGATAGTAGCTGCCACACATGCCTAATTATGCATTATGCAGTACTTATAATATTCTAATTAAGGTCAGTTAGTGTACCCCTCAAATGAAAATACTGCAAGTTTTTTTTTTTTTTAACACATGCAGAGTGGAAGGCTTAAAGTACAGGTCTAGTCATGATGTCATGCATGCCTGAAGCCCATTGGCAACGATCTTACAGTACACTTGCATGAAAGTTGGCTGCTACAGGTCAGTAATGTTATGCAGGCCCCACAAAGTGTCATGGGGCAACTGGGAAAAAAATATTCCTCTAAGATGGTCGCAAGGCCAATTTCCAGGAAGATATTTGCCAAACAAGGTCACTGGAGAATACAGCACATTTGTTGTGAAAAATCCTTTGGCGAGTTAACATTAGTGCACCTTTCTGGTGGCATTTTATTTTAAAAATTGCTGAACGTTCCAGTACATATATTTATTTAACATCACAACAATATGAAACTTTAATGATAACCATACTAAAGCACATAATTTATTTCAGATTGTTATACTTTAAATGTGCGCTTGTGAGTTAAAATAAAAAAAGTCTTTAAAAAGTGAAAGCTTATGAGCAAAGGGAATGTGATGTCTCACAGCTAAAATAGAGATTGAAGAGTGCATGTCATTTTTCAAAATGCAACTGCCAGTATGATCTCGTAATATTGGTGGGTCTTTTTGAATTCTTTTTCTTCATTTGAATTTAATAAATGGAAGCTCAAATATGCTTCTGTTTTCGAAGAAAACAACTCTTCATAAATAGTCATAGCATTAAAAATTCTGAATTCTGTTGACTTACTGATTTCCATTCTTTAGCTTGTAGTACTCATAATATCAAATCACTTATCTCTAATTTTATAACTCAGTCACTCACACTTTTGATGTTGTAACACATGTAATTTAAGATTTTTTTTAACTTTTAAAAATATCATCTCAGTAATCTGTGCAGCAGGTGGCAGTTTGCAATGTTATTTTTCAACTGTTCTCTGATCAGATTAGGAAAGAGATCAATTGGCTACATTGTTTAAAGAAGCAAGAAATCATGGGGCTTTCAATATTTTCCTACCAAGAAACTCAAGATTTTATCAAAAACCTAAATGCATTAAAATATTTGGTAGTTCCCTGTCTTGACAAATTTATTGCAAATAGTTAACAACAATAAATAGAGTAATCTTGTAGTTTAATGAAAAATACAAATTTACCTGACTTTTAAAATTTAAACATAGATAACTACTACTTAAATTGATTTCTGTGTGGGTAGCATATTGACATATTAGACTGCACTGTTTGCCTTCAGTCTCTATCAGTGTTGCATGTATTTGGTCAGTGTAGTATGTACACATTTTTTTTTTTTGGATAACCGTTTTCATTCTCATTTCATTAGTAGGCAAAACATTGAATTAGCCCATTATGATTGATTATGGCTGTGCATAAGGGTCTACACAATGATAGACCTGATCCTGTTGGCCCATCTGATGTTAGCTACTGCCTTACTCCTGATATAACTAGTGTAGGCTCCAGCTCCGCATGATGCTGTAAAGGAAGGTAGATGTATGATAGATTACTCTAATGTTTTATTTTTCATGAGAAGAAAAAAAATCTTCAGATGCCTCAACTGTTTGGTCAATAGCACTTTAGAAGTGGCACTAACTGCAAAACATAAAATGCTTAGTGACAAAAACTGTTTTTTAGTCTGAACATATGGACTTCCAATGAATCCTTTTTTGTGTAATGAAATAAGTTTTGTGTTATTTGAACACACACATAACACACACATACACTGATATACAGGAATTAAAGTAACTGTTGTCTTTCCTGATATTGTGTAGTAGAAACCAGTCCATTTCAGGGCAATCTCATGTGTACATGGCCAATTCAGTGTCACAGTCACCCCTTTCATATTTCAGTTAATAAAAAGTTCTAGTAAAAGTACTCATTCCTTAATTTTCCATTAGATTACAACTACTCTAGCTAGAATTAACAGGCGCGCACCTTAACTAGTGCACATTTTACTGAAATTGACTAGCCTAGCATCAGAGCTGCTCATTTTTTTACTTTGTAGTTGGGCCAGGAAGTGTAAGGTATGACATCACAGAAAAGGTGAGATGTAAGAAGACAGAAGAGGACCACTATGAAAGAATAGTGAATCCATGTCTCTAGACAGCCGACTACACTGCCTCCATAAGCCCTCAGGCCACAGAGTCAGTATTGCTACTTTTGCTGTGTATGCTTTATTAGTTTGGATTTAAGATGAAGAATTGAATATGAGGGAAAAATCTGACTTTTATTTCTGCATATGCCTGTGAATATATGGCTTAAGAGGAATGCTATCTTTATTTTCCTCTCTATAGTTTCTGGATAGAGAAGGAACGTGAGCTCATTTAGAGGTGTCAGGACTGGACTGGGGCAATACCTCTTAGCCTTCCTTTCACTTGTCTTCTACCTCAGGCCCCTCCTTTCTGAGTCTGTTGCATGGCAATAGTTGCTATGCAGCAGTCACGTGAAGGAGGAGCTAGAACATAAAGATGGCTGTCTGAGACAATGGTGAGGCTCAAAAACTTGTAGTTTTGTCACTGTGGCAGGCATTATTTAGTGCTCCTCTTGTTCTAGCAAATTTATGTTGTTTGTTCATTTTTTTTTTGCCTGTGTTTGAATTTTGCATTTGTCTTTGAGAGTGTTGGCCTTCTCTGTTAAAAAACTTGTGACAAAAGTTTTGGATTTTGATGTTTTGGATTACAGACTTGTTTAAATAACTCATTTACAATCTGTGTGGTAAGCTGCATTTTACAGCTGAAAAGAGTTCCTTGTATAGAAACCAGGTGAAAAATCTAATTCACCAGTTGTAGCATTCAGTTAGAGAACACAGTGTTGAGAAAGGTAAAGACATTTAGAATACTAGAATTTATGAACACTTGTTTTGTAACTGCTCTGTCAGTCTAAATCAGCACAGTAATAAAAACAAGGTGGGGCACAAAACATTAGCTCCGCACACAGTAAGGAGCCCTGCCCTAGTTTTAGCTGCAGCATACACAGTTGGGTGAAAGTAACAAGAAGTACAACATATTTTGATTATGAAGGTATATGTTCATACAGGCTCCTTCAAGTTGACACATGAGGGATTCATGGAACAATATACCGTACGTTGTAAGCGCTCCAGCAAAGCACAGCTTGTAAAAATGCATGCTATTGGCTTTGTGATCAATGAACCAAGAAAACCTTCTGTCTGTATACCCCAGAGATATTACATTGAAAAAGGTCCTCATAATTGATCAGGTGATTATCACAACACATGGGTGTGTCATGAAGGTGATGTTAGTACTTTATGGTTTGTGGGCTACTTTTGGTGTGCTACCTAGTAGTTCTGTATGCACTTCATGAATATCCTGAAATTAATTTCATACATGAGGTGTGCAAAAAATGATATGGTGTCAGTGTGAAAGAAACATGTCATGATAACAAAATTAAAGGGACTTATAATTGAAAAAAATATCTTCTAAGAAAGACAAAATGAATGTTGCTGATGTATTAGGATTACAGAATCACACATGTTATAAGATCATCACAGAAAAATCAGGTGTTTTATAAAGAAGTTTACTCTTTACATTTACACACCTGTAAGTGTTATTTAACTCTATAAGAGTTCACTTAATACTGGTGATTTTATTGTGCATGAAACACATTAACATTGTTGTAGTTGTTTAAAGGAAAAGGAGACAACAAAAAATGTTACAATCTTCTTCTACAGAACAGACTAATAGAGAGCAAGCAACACTGCAATCTAGAAGGAGAAGAGGAAAAACACACTTTCATTTCACCAAAATGAATTTATTTATGCAGCTCCTGTAGATATTAAACATTTTGAGGATTTTGTTGATACTATATTGTAAAATGACTGCTATAAAAGTGTGAAGATGGTTAGACCACAGCTTATTTTTGGTATGTCTTGGTAGTGAGGCAGAAAATGCTCATTCAGATGTGACTGAATACCAGATAAAGCAATGGATATTGTTAGATTTCATGAAATAGTCCTGCCACCAATTAAACACTTGTCCAAAAAATGTACAGTCATATGAAAAAGTAATTACTTTTTTGGATTTTTGTTTATCATTGGTTGAGCTTTCAAAGTAGCAACTTCCTTTTAATATGTGACATGCCTTATGGAAACAGTAGTATTTCAGCAGTGACATTAAGTTTATTGGATTAACAGAAAATATGCAATATGCATCATAACAAAATTAGACAGGTGCATAAATTTGGGCACCCCAACAGAGATATTACATCAATACTTAGTTGAGACTCCTTTTGCAAATATAACAGCCTCTAGATGCCTCCTATAGCCTTTGATGAGTGTCTGGATTCTGGATGGAGGTATTTTGACCATTCTTCCAAACAAAATCACTCCAGTTCAGTTAAATTTGATGGCTCCCGAGCATGGACAGCCTGCTTCAAATCATCCCATAGATTTTCGATGATATTCAAGTCAGGGGACTGTGACGGCCATTCCAGAACATTGTATTTCTCCCTCTGCATGAATGCCTTTGTAGACTTTAAACTGTGTTTTGGGTCATTGTCTGGCTGGAATATCCAACCCCTGCGTAACTTCAACTTTGTGACTGATGTTTGAACATTATCCTGAAGAATTTGTTGATATTGGGTTGAATTCATCCAACCCTCGACTTTAACAAGGGCCCCAGTCCCTGAACTAGCCACACAGCATTATGGAACCTCCACAAAATTTGACAGTAAGTAACAAGTGTTTTTCTTGGAATGCAGTGTTCTTCTTCCACCATGCAAAGCACTTTTTGTTATGACCAAATAACTCAATTTTTGTCTCATCAGTCCAAAGCACTTTGTTCCAAAATGAATCTGGCTTGCCTAAATGAGCATTTGCATACAACAAGCAACTCTGTTTGTGGTGTGAGTGCAGAAAGGGCTTCTTTCTCATCACCCTGCCATATAGATATTCTTTGTGCAAATTGCGCTGAATTGTAGAATGATGTACAGATACGCCATCTGCAGCAAGATGTCCTTGCAGGTCTTTGGAGGTGATCTGTGGGTTGTCTGTAACCAATCACAATCCTGCGTATATGCTGCTCCTTTATTTTTCTTGGCCTGCCAGACCTGGGTTTAACAACAATTGTACCTGTGGCCTTCCATTTCCTGATTCCATTCCTACAGTTGAAACTGACAGTTTAAACCTCTGAGATAGCTTTTTGTAGCCTTCCCCTAAACCATCATACTGAACAATCTTTGTTTTCAGATATTTTGAGAGTTGCTTTGAGGACCCATGCTGTCACTCTTAAGAGGAAAGTGAAAGGGAAGCACAGCTTACACTTGACCACCTTAAATACCTTTTCTCATGATTGGACACACCTGTCTATGAAGTTCAAGGCTTAACAAGCTAATCCAACCAATTTGGTGTTGCAAGTAATCAGCATTGAACAGTTCCATGAATTCAAATCAGCAAAAGAACAAGGGGACCCACATTTTTGCACATCCAGTTTTTCACATTTGATTTCATTTCATAGAACTAAATACTGCTTCACTAAAAATCTTTGTTCAGAAAACACCCCAGTACTCAGATGTTCCTAGGAAATGAAAGACATACCAGTGTTATCTTTTTTGTTGAAAGGAGAGTAAATTATTATGCAGGCTGAGAGGGGTTCCCAAACTTTTTCATATGACTGTATGTATTCAATGAATCGGAAATAATACTTAATGATGCAGGAAAAAATTAATTATAAAGAAAGCTACAATAAGCTAATCTGACGGAATAAAATTATGATAGGACACGTCCACTATGGAATCAAGAGTTTTAGTGAATAGGGTTTTTCGCCCATGGTCCATGGTGTAGCAAGTGATATTTGACATAAGGGAAACCAAACCATTCAGCAAAGGTGTGTACAGCATTTCAACAGAGACAGAGGAGTATTGAGTGTGTGCTAGTGTGTGTCATTTAAGACAGAAAGTTGAGTACTCTGTGAGTGAAAATGAGATAAAGAAAGATAGGTTATTTACGAAAGCAATGTCACATTGAAACCAGAATTCAGATATAGACAAAATTTATCAGATATAGTAGACATACACTGAAAAATTGTTGTTTTTTTTACTGTATAGAAGTGCTTGACTCAGTTTTAGTCCATTGAATGCATGCAAAGAGCAAAAGGATTGCGATTCCAATACAGCTCACATGCAGTGGGGAGTCAGGCTGTACAGTATATGCACACAAAAATGCAGCTACAAAATAAATAAGTAGTTAAAGGTTTTACTTTGCATCTGTGCACTATTGCCAGGTTTGGAAGCATGTTTAGATAGGGACTTCAGCTATTTTCAACTGTACCCAGTCACAGAAAAAAAAAATTATGGAAGTGTTTTCTTGTAAGTGTATATACAATGCAACTTGATCGTAATGTTCCCAGTGGCTTACCTGCCAAAATGCAACCACTTACTTAATACAGGTATCTTACATGGGATCATGGAGCAGGGCACAGGGCCGTCAACAATCTTTTTGAGGGTTATAGCTTCAACAAACTCGGTCAATGTGCTTGTTGTAGTAGAAATCATGCACAGGCAGACGTTGTTGAGTAAAGCTATGTCCACAGCACCACTTACATACCCTTGATAACATCACAGCAAAGCTTAGTCGGAACACAGAGCTGCAGTTTGTTGGATATACACTCAGCATATTTATGAATTTTTTAAATAATCACAAATGCTGTAAATGTTGGATAACAATAGATTTGTTAAACAATATATACCTGACATATTAATCACCTTTAAAGTTCTTCACTTCCACTAATATATATTAATCAACAAGCTCAGCCTTTTCTGAAATTTGTTTTCCATTATGTCAAGTTGGACTAATTGGGCTGTACTGATCCAAAAAAGGGCTTTTTGGACATTGTCTTGGAAGTCACTAAATTTTTTTAGTTGCAAATTATATAGTCAATTAACCAAATTACATATCTTTTTTGTGATACTTATTTTTATGTTTAATTATCTTGTTATTTGCACCTAGTTGTTAATTAACTAACCTGTAATTTTTATTTTCCCATTTCTGTTTTATTTGCTATCCATTCATGAGTATTCTTAGCACTCTTATTCCATTATAAGGTTGCAGTGAGTTGGAGATTTTCTATAATGTAGCTAGCCAGTTGTAAACTTGTGCACTTTTTATACTGACACCATAACTCTTACACATTCATGAATTTGGTAGAATCACACATTTTGGTCAATGAAGTGTAAGATAGAAACACCTTCGGACCTATAAGTTCTACTACTTTGGTCAATAATACAGAGAGAAAAAAAATGCCCTGAGCCCAGGGACTTATAGAAGCCTTCAACTATTTAAATATCTGATTTACAGAAAGAGAATCAATATGTGCTTTCCATTTACTCATGTTCAGAACTCACCTTTGTCTCTTCTTATAGCCTCGTCAGGTGGCACTGGTGAAAGACAAAAACCAAGTCAATTCTAGAGCACACCCAAACACACATCCACACCAGAGAAATTTAAGGCCATCTATTAATGGAATGTTCAAATCTTTGGAATGTGAGAGAGGACACCAGAGTAATCACAGAAATCCATGTGGACACTGAGCAAGTGTGAAAGTAATGATTCCATGTTCCTTGAGGTGTGAGGCAGGTTTACCAATGAGCAAGTGATGCTGTGCATGAACTCTGAATGTCAACACATTGTAATAAGGATAATTTTTCTGCGAAATTTGTTTTACTGAAAAACTGTATAAGTTGCTAATCAAAGCCGGGGCACTGCTTGTGCTGAGTTTCAACATTTTCCCTTTGAATGCATGGGTTTTTCTCCATGTTCCCTGGTTTCCTTCTCTCCTCCTAAAGTAAACTTGTCCCAGGTTCAGTGAGTGAGCATAGGTGTTTGTAAATGAGTTCTGTTATGGACTGGCACCTCATCTTCAGCTATTAGTGGGCCCAGTATGCACTGGTTCTCTGTGACCTTGATACAGATAAGCAGGGTAGAAAACTGATTGATGGATGAGTAGCTTACTATAGGTTGTGGCTTTGCTGTGAAAGATTATGGGTTACTAATCATATATTTACACCAGGCTGTTTAACTAGTTATACCACTTTTCTGTCTTAATTCAGTACAGAGCATAATATGAGAATATGACTGAAAAAGTATACAAAACTGATGAAGAGAGGATATTTGGTGTGTTTATATTGAACTATTCTTAGAAAATATTTTAGAGATGTTCGGATTCAGCGGGTTGGAAAATGGAATGGATGGATGTCAAAAACTTTAGTGTTATGCATTCACTGGATGCTTTTTTGTGGTGAATGAACTTGACCTTTTCATTGTTATCTTTTGCACAATTCTACCTACGCAAAATGTATGTTGTTACATTACATCTGAAATCCCTGTAGGCCTTATGCACTCATGGCCACAGTACTTCACATTATTTAGATGCCATTATGAACTGTGCATGTCAACACATTGTAATAAGGATCATTTTTTGCAATATATACTAGCATGTGACATACTGCAATAGTAGTTTTAAATCTGACTAGAGTGAAGAATAAAAGAGATGTCTAAAATCCTAAGTGGAAGTTAATCTCACAAATCTAGCAACAATAATTATGTTAAAGTAATCATCAGTGACTATTACATGTGAAGAGAGAACAAGTTAATTAAATCTTCCACAGTGAAAAATGAAACATATTAACACCTTTTATCCTAACAAGAAAAATATAAACTGTAAAGAACACCCATAATAATTTTTTACAGTATAATGGAATATAGCATAATTTACTGATTGAAATAATATGTATCATTGAATTAATATTAACACAAAACATGACAGAGAGATTTGAAAAGTATCTGGGGATTACTACAAGCCAAACAAGTCGGCTTTTACCTGATTGTGATTTAAGCTCACCTCATTACCTTATGTTGCACAGTACATCTAAATGAAAATATTTATAATTGATAAATACAAAATGTGTCTGATATTTTGCCGCCTTGCGTTTCTGAGCAGACTGTTTAGAGAGAGCTAATCATATTTAAATAATGTTTTTAAAGCAGCGGGTTATGGTACACTAATTATGCAGTTTCCTGTTTGTAACCACAATATTCTGGTAGAGGAAGTCATACTAGAAATAAAGACATAATCTCTTCAGTATTATTAAAAAAGTAATAATCATTGCAAATAAAGTAGCAATAATATCTCAATTATTCGTACCCTTGTTCCTACTTGTATAATGATTACTTTCTGTTCCTTTTCTTACATAATTTGTAAACACATTCTTTTATCTTTACTACTTTCAGTTTGCTGCAAGAATTACCGGTACTTGAAGGCAGCTTAAAAGCAAATGGGCCAAAGAGGTACCCAAGAACAGTGTGGTTAAATGAGAGAAATGAAAGAAACATCTTACTTAAATACCAAGTGAAGAGCCATTGTCTGAGGGAAAGGGAGAAAATGGTTACTTTGAACATGCCTTTAGACAGAACACTGTTGATAAAGAAAACACTTACTGAGATGTTTACTTAATGATTAAGATAGTGAATCATTATTTTAGTAGTAAAGAGTTGTACAAATTAATGTTAATATATGTGTGTGCATGTGTGTGTATGTGTATGTGAGTCCTTTTCAGGGTTGATTACTGCCTTGTACACATATACGCACCCACACTCACTCATATGGGGTCAATTTAGAGTCGCTAATTAAATTAACAAGAATATCTCTGATAGGTGACCAACCAGTTAAATATCCACACAGACACAGGAAAAACATGCAGGCACCATACTATAGAGATGTGGCTGCGATTCAAACCCAGGATTCTGAAACTACGGAGCAGAACTGCTTCACCAGCATCACTGTACAGCCTATATAGAAAAGTAGTTTAGAAAATCAGAATAATTAATAGAGAGAATGCTCAGATATAATCTACAGGGAAAGTGGTAATATAAAAAGATATTATCCCAAAGAAAAGCAGACAATTTTCATATCAAAGAAGGTTGACATGTGTTCTAAGAGAAAATTTCATCTTCTTTACAGCTCTTGTATCCCTGATGTATAATGAAGGGTTACCTGAAGATCTGTCCCTGTATTCAAATATTTTCCTGCAACCACTTAATCTTTTATAGAGCTACAGATTGGCTGCATAACACCAGACTGATCTCACACTGTATGGACCCTATGACATGAACCTTTCAAAGGTCTGAATAATCTCAGTAGGATTTATTTAACCTTTTATGCGTCTTCATGTCCGTAATTTGGACATTGGTAATTGTCTAACTCGGCACTTATAATGTAATGTTTGGCAATAATTTTTTGTGATCATATATTCATTAACGTTTAAATAACATTAATGAGCAATAGAACTAATAATAAGCAGCAAGTTTTTCATAAAATAAAACAGTAATAACCGTAAGAATACCAACCCACTTCCACCCACCCAAAAAATTTGCCCCATTAAAAAGGAAAAAATAAAAGAGCATGAGCAAAATCAAGGTGGGAAGCATAGCCCACACCACGGACCCATCTGAGGCGGGAGTTAAGAAGAGGAGAATGATGATAGCCACAGGACATCCGGCTCTGCAGAATTTCCTCTAGAGCATACCATTTTGTAATAAATGGAGGGAATGACCCATTGATCACCACAGCTGTGAAAACTGAAGCTTGCCAAGGAGATAGAAACATTAGATTTCCAGTGAGAAGCTAAGGATGTCTTTGCAGCTTTTGTGCCGAGAGAAAATAGCCCCTGCTGGATAGTAGAGAGAGGAAGAGACAGGAGGTCTAATAAGAAAGGGATGGTAATGTTCAAGACAGTCAAGAGAAATTTAGAGATGGACAACCACAAAATCCAAACTGCGGGGCACTCCCAAAACATTGGTAAAAAAGTATCTTGGGTGCTTGCTTGGCAGCAGGGACAACAGGGATCAGTGGGCAGACTCGTGAGAAAATTGTTTTATGGAGTAAAAATAATGTCTGGTCGCGTTATTCGAATGTTTTCCCGCAACCACGTAATCTTTTACAGAGCTACAGATTGGCTGCATTCTGACTGCATTAGGTGCAAGACACAAACCACTTCTGATTCACTAATTTGTGTAAAGGTTCACTTATACACATAGTCACTCTCCCTAATACCATGGCAGTTTAAAAATCTAACGTGCACATTGCTTTGTCACCAATATATACAGAACAATAAAGCAAAAATAGCAAGAAGCAATATTAAATTTGAAGGATTACAAGATGAGATCTGAGGGAAACCTGAAAGCTATACACAATTAGTTACCAGGCTGAGATTAAGATCCATGTCCCGGGGTCTTGTAGCAGAACTCTTGTAATCTTTCACATGTAATAGTTGTTTCCTGTAATTTGCTTGCACTTTAATTTGAGTTTTATGTTGGTGACAAAGCCCAGGTCAATAGCAGAGTAACTGTCTGATTTGTTTATTGGTTAATTGTTGACTCTAAATAAGCACCGCTTGAAGGAGTGTGGGAGTGTGCATGAGTGCCTCCTGCTATGCACTTGAGAGGCTGCAGCTCTCTAAGATAAAGTATTAACATTTGGATTAAGTGGGTTTACCAAATGGGCGAATGGGTGGACCCATGGTCCACTTCTGCTGTTATTCCCACTTGCATTCAAAAGCATGTCCTTCTGAAAAAGCAGAGAGGCTAGCTTTCATCTCCATTCAGCACAGCA
The DNA here is from genome assembly GCF_900747795.2 of Erpetoichthys calabaricus. Classification (NCBI taxonomy): domain Eukaryota; kingdom Metazoa; phylum Chordata; class Cladistia; order Polypteriformes; family Polypteridae; genus Erpetoichthys; species Erpetoichthys calabaricus. The sequence goes on from NC_041402.2 coordinate 83,305,405, forward strand.
TTGCACTTTATTATGTAGGTCACTCTCTTCACAAATTTCTCTACATATAACTGAAGCAGGAAATGAATAAACTTGATTTTTGACCATAATAACAGAATGTCAAATGGACTTTCATAAATGTATTATGTTTAAGCATTATTCAGTTATCTTAACAGTGTGTATGTTCATGGTGCCAAGGTTCTCATAAATGAAACAGAAAAAATAGTATACAAAAAACACAATAAATCATTGAGATATGCTCTAAAACTAGTAATGTTTTCACAATCTATTTTTTAGTTTATATTTTAAATAGTAATTAAAAAAGAAAGTGTCATTTTTTTAAACTTGTTTTTCTTTTGTATCTTTAGTTGCTTTCATTCATAGCCTATCTAACTTGAAGGTTGTAAGGACAAAGGGTAACACTGAAGTGAAAATTTGTTTTTCTTTATGTATGTTAATTTATAGTTAATAACGATATTCTGAACTCTCAAAAACAGCATTTGTCGTCGTAGAAGAAACCGCCCAGTTATTAGACCTTCATGGTATTGTGTGGCAATTGTTACCACTGACTGTACCGTGATAAACTGCAAGTATAACTGACCTAAAATGGTGAAATCTGGGACAATGAAAAGAAAAAAAAATATTTTGACACTAAGTCTGCAAATTATAAGTCGACACGACCTTTGTGATATACCTGTCTGTTGTGATAATTGACACATTAAGTTATCAGTACTTCTTTACTGAAGGTGATGATAACCTTTTGGTTATGGGCTGCAGCGTTTCTTGGTTGTTGTGTGTTGCTTATAGAATCAGTAGTACACCACCATTTTAATCAATTTCTGAATTTATTGTGGACCATGCAAAGCAGAAATGGATGATTAAAAAAAACAAAAAAAAACAAGAAATGGATTTAATAAGGGAGTGAGGAGAATCAAGGTGAATATATTTAGCAGATGATTATGAAAATGGAAAATCAAACTACGGTCACTAATTGACAAACCCCAATATGCAAAACCAACATCAAACTAAAAATAATTAATAATTCTTTCTCTCTAATTATTTTTAAAAACGTTGAGCTGAATATTCTTATTTTGAGCCAAAACTAGGAAATGGATCCTACTGCATCGGCATGTTATATATGCACGGTAATGTAAGGTAACGCTGGATACATGTTACTGTCAACATTGTCCAATAATTGTATGCAAATAGTGACATCCACGAAATAACTGCCTATGACAGCAATGTGATGAAATCGCCAACAAAAACACTAAAAATCTCAAAGGACAAAAAGGACAAAAGTGAAGAAATTCAGGAACAGGTTGCAGGGATGCCAAAACAAGAAACCAAGACAGAATTGTATGTTTCAGTGCCCCACTCACAATAAGATATTGCTCCACAAGTCTCTACGTATCAAACTGAAGGAGTCTGTATAGCCAGACACCATAGCTCCACAAATGAAATAACACTGCTTTAGGGAATATGGCATATTTTGTTCTCCAACAGGCACACATATAACAGAGCTAAACACGCACAGGGATTTCTTGTTAGTTTCAGCCGTCTACATTTACGCTGCTAAAACAAGAGTGAGGGTCCTTACCTTCTGTGGGGCTACTATTTTTTTCCACCATTTATGCAGTACAATATATAAGATGTAAAGTAAGTGTGCTTCTTTGTCTCTGTTGTTGTTATGTATTGTGTTCCATTTTCCTGAGTAAAATGGAATGGTGCTATATAAATAAAATGTCAGTAAGTCATTATCCAACCCACTATATCCTAACACAGGGTCATGGGAGTCTGCTGGAGCCAATCCCAGCCAGCACAGGGAGCATGGCAGGAACAAACCCCGGGCAGGGCGCCAGCCCACCGCAGGGCACACACACACACTAGGGACAATTTAGGATCACCAATGCACCTAACTCGCATGTCTTTGGACTGTCGGAGGAAACCGGAGCACACGGAGGAAACCCACTCAGACACGGGGAGAACATGAAAACTCCACACCGGGAGGACCCGGAAAGCAAACCCAGGTCTCCTTACTGTGAGGCAGCAGCGCTACCACTGCACCACCACGCCACACTTAAATAAAATGTATTATTATTATATTGTATTTGTAATTAATGTATAGGCCAAAGTAGCTGAAATGTCCCTTGTACGAATAAATACACTTGAAATTTATATTAGCACAAAGAGAATTGTGTTCATAAGTGAACAAGAAAATTGTATCAAAATTGTGTAATTCTACTATGGCAGGTGTGGGCAATGTCGGTCCTGGAGAGCCGTAGTGACTGCAGGTTTTTGTTCCAACCCAGTTTCTTAATGAGAAGTCAATTATTGCTGATGAAGTGCTTATTGCTTAAGTGACATTTTGATGCTTCATTTTAGTGGTCTCGCTTGTTAAGGTTCCCCACCCTTAATTGCTTACTTCAATCTTAAAGAGCTGCATTCACTGTTTAATGGCTCCTTATTAGCAATAAGATGTAAATGACAAAGCAGCCAGCAGTTCTCCATCTAACTTGTTTCCATTTACATCTCTGTGGGTTCATTTTGCAATGTTTGATTTAATAAAACACTTTGGATGACGTCCCTGCAAAGGAAAAAAATCTATGATATAAGAACCTTACATTACAGACTAACAAGCCTCAAAATTAAATAAGGTCCGAGATTGGCAAGTATTGGTTTCTAATTAAGCAACTGGGTTGGAATGAAAACCTGTAGCCACTGCTGCTCTCCAGGACCGACATTGCCAACCCCTGTACTAGGGCATTATATTTAAAGAAAATAAAAGAAATCTTATAATAGCTAAAAAATATACAAGAAAGTCAAATGACTTTGCATACAAATGTTAAGTAAAGACTGGAGCTAGATGAGTAAACTAGCACATTTTTTTAAGATTCAATGCTCTAATGAGTTGTTAAAATACTTTTAGAATTGCTACTGAAATGACTGCCATGGTTCACTTTGATATCCCACTGTTATAGAGTCCTTATTCTCATCTTTTCTCTGGTCACACTGTCTGTGGTGAGTTTATAGTTTCTCCCCTTGTCTGCCTGGATTTTGCCTTGATGCTCTGGTTTTCTCTCACCTCCTAAAAATGGAGAATTTAATCTGAACTATTCAGTTTAGGAATATAAATGAGTGGCCCTTGCAATAGACTAATGCCCTATTTACAGTTTGCTCTTACCTCATGCCTCATATCCCCTAAATAGTTTTAAATAACTGAGGCTTATTTATTTGATGGTGCATTATCCATCCATCTATTTATTATGCCTATACCAATAAGCAAGGAAGGTGCCAGTCCCAACATGGATTCTAATCCACTATACACGCACTGATCTGCACACACAATCACAGGAAAATTTAGTCACCTTATAACCTGACAGCATATATTTGGACTTTGAGAGGAACTTAATATTACTGATAGAAAAGCAACATGAGTAAATGGAGGTCACAGAAACTCCACAGAGAAGACATTCCAGGCAGGAACTGAACGACAGTCTAAGCCATGTGACGTGGTAATGATGCCTGATGTGCCATCCTTGATTCTAATCTTATTAGTTAATAAATGAATAGTTTATGCTTTGACAAAATCATTTACCAGTCAATGATGAATATACAACAATGCACTATGAGGTGATTAAATAATGTTAAATAAGTTGTGCCATAGTTTGCATACTATGTAGCACGGCTGCCTTGCAGGTAACAGGGACCTGGATTTGATATCTAGCCTTTCCACTGTCTGTATAGAATTTGTATGTTCTTTCTGTGTCTTGAGTGATTTTTTTTTCCAGTTAGTCTAATTTTCTGTTGCATCCTAAAGATATGCAAGGTGTTGGTAATCTGGAATAAATTACAGAGTTAAAGTATAAGCTTTCACAGCTTTAAAAAAATATCTAAATGATAAAAAGGGAGAACCTTGCCATTAGCTACCAAAATGTATTTAATGAACGGATAAGTCTCCCTCTTGTTTCTCATTTTATGTAGGTTAACTTGATGATCAACTCTAAAGTGTGGTATTGGTGAATGTGACTTGTAATGCATTAACATGCCACACAAAGGTATTTTTTCCCTTGTACTCAATAGTTCTGGAAAAGGTTGAAGCTCCATGTGTAGTATAAAAAATATTTTCAAAAAATTAATGGAAAGATGTTAAATAAAAGAAAGGTGACATTTTAGTATTTCTCTTGCCTACAACATACTTTTATTTCACAGTGCTCTAATCATACTTAGAAATGTCACATCTCTCTCTTCTGATTTTATCTATATTCAGATTGGAAGAATATTTGCAAGCAGTATATTGTCTTTCAAAATGATTACACAAGTTGCCATTTCTGTAATTAAACTATTTAAATATTTTGCAAACTGCAAGTGCGTTGGAAGAGCAATTGTGCTTATATCAGAGTTGATATTTAAAGCAGAAGAAATTCTTTGAATTGTACAGCATCTTTTAAGCTGACATTGAATCATTTTAATCACATATCCTGCTATTGATTCCAAGGTACACATCTGCATTTTTCTGCTATTGATTCTGGGATAAATGTGTGCATCTTGTGTCTATTATTGATTGGAGAATAAATATCTGCATCTTGTTTGTTTTGATTATGCCCTTTATTATCTACCATATTAGGTCATCAAGAAAATTTCTACATCTGTGATAAAGAAATTTGACCGAGTGCCCTTGGCCTTGAAGTTTGAGGTAAATCTATACATTTTCTTGGTATATGATTATATTGCTATGATAATATATAATGATTATGTATGTTAAGAGTTCACCTTATATGAGTAAAATCTTAATTTTCCTTTTTCATAAATAGGAAACAAACATATATTTAGCATGAGTGATTGTTATCTTTAAATAAAAGAATGTAATTGCTGTTTAAATGTACATATCTATTGAAGCATGATGGTTGTATCAGGTTTCAGTTATAGTATTGTTATTGCCCTTGTAAACGAATTGTTCTAATACAGCCGATAGATATCATTAACAACGATTCCTAATATTTGTAAAGCAAAATGTCCCGGAAATGTGGTGAATATTGCTGATGCTGTTCACCACAATACTTCCTGCTCCGAATGGAGTGTGCTGGTAGGTAATTTAAAATGGCATTTTTCTACATTTTGTAGCTAGTGCATTGATTCTATAAAGTGGTCACAATTTTTTTTCCAACCTATGTGTGTATTTGTTTTCATTTTTTTTGCTACTTTTCAAAATTTCAAAGTCTTTAAATGCTAATGTGACATAATATGGCATATAATTACAGTGTACTTGCAGCAGTGCAATTAACTTATTTTGAATGCTCTAAAGTTTTACCAGAATTGACAGTGAACCTGGTTAAAGAATGTTAATATTTCTGGAAAGTCTTTTCTGTGCACTCTTATCCACATGAGTTTCAAATTAAATCAACAAATATTATCTTCAGGTGTTAAACAGTGGACATTTTGCTTCCTTAAAATAAAATTAGATCTCAGATTATGAAAGCAATTAGTCAATGTATTTTATTTTTTTGAAAGATGACTGTCCTGGGATTTTTAAATAGAGATGATCTTGCCTCAGTTGCCTCAAAACTGTACAATTTAGGTGAGCTGCTCTTTGCTACGGATTCTTTTCCTACTGTGCCTTACCCCAGTTGCACAACATCCTATTCTGTGATTACATCCCACAGAGTTAGAAGAATTTGTGCTGGTTATTCTACATGAATACAGATTACTACCATTCTACATCACACCAACTACTGCCTGAAATATGCTAATGGCTTCCTAAGTGTCTCATTCTACAGTATATGTGGGGGACATACAGCTTGTATGTGTAATTACGTGATCCTGTGAAGAAAGAATGGGACGACTCATCTCAGAATTTAATGGTGGAAATGGGTAGGGTTTTGCCGGAAAGATATTTTGTGCTGTCCATCTAATTCCATTGCAGACTGAACAGATGAACAGGGAATGCTGCTCTGGAACATTCCAGCTCAGTTTATTACCAAATCATTTTTGTCCAAGCAGACCTATTAAGAAGTAAATTCATGTTGATAATAATTAACAATGCATAAAATATTGATTCATCAGCTGTAGCAAAGATAGGCAATTCAGTTCTTTTCTTTAATTATTTTTTCTACATATTTTTTCAATTGAAATTACAAAATGTAAAGTATAATAATATCTAATAAAATATAATCTAACATAAAAAGTGATATTTCTGTCTTTTTAAAATTCCCTTTTATTCAAAAAGACCCTTTTATGCATTACGTTATGATTGCAATTCACAATATGACTGCACTGAAACATTTTTTCCTAGTACTACTACTACTACTGCTACTATAATAACTTCCTTAATGAATGTACCGTTTTAAAAAAAGAGCAAATCTGTAAAATGCAACACTTTGTGGCATGGTGGTGCAATGGCTACAGCTCACACCTCGCAGCTTTAGGGAACTCGGTTCAGTTCCTGGCCTAGTTCATGTTTATGTGGTTTTTGCATTCTCTCATGGCTCCCATATGAGGTTTTTTTTTTTGTGGACTTTCGTTTCACCAGTGTCGTAAAGATAGGTGTAGTATTTTAGTATAATTGGTGGCCTTGCATGTATGAGTGTTGATATGTGTGAGTAATTATGTGAAGTTGTGATTCATAATGAATGGCTGTTTCCTGATTAGCTCGGTCTCCTCCTCATCTTTGTAATGTACAAAAAGAGATTTTCGAAAGAGTTGTAGATTGTTAAAATAATTATTCAGATGTGTTTACAGGTTCGTCATTAAAATGCATTAATGGATGCACACCACTGTAGCTGTAATCTGCCTCTGTTGTTTTCCAAGTCTTATATAAAAAGTGCTCAGTTCCAGACTATTGAGCTTAGTTAATTGGAAAATTTGGTTTTGTAACACAGATACTCATGACATAACAGAAGGAAAATTAAAATAAGTAAATTGGTCTTTTACCTTTATATGGATGTATATATTGGTTAGTTATGAAATACAATTTAAAGCTGCCCTATCCACCAGCATATATATACAGTACTGTATTTGTGCATACTGTATATTTATTTATGTACACCAATTGGAGTTTAGTATTTTAGCATTAGGTGTGGTTTTATGTTATTTTCATTTGCAATTGGGGTATATTGCTTTAGGTTTTAAGTAAATGTGCTCTTTTTAAACTCAGTTAAATAGGTTTGTTGTCTTATATATTTGCCTCTTGACCTTCTTGATTAATTGAGATGGTCATTGTTAGGGTCACCTTTGTGCTATAGTCCAGTGATGTTCCAAGTATACTGCAGATTGTGAGATCCATAGATCATAGATCACATTGTCCTCTACAGAGGGTAAATATTGTCATTTTAAAGCTGAAACAGCTTTATTATTTTGTTTTGTTTTTGGGTCTCTAACTCTTTACGTTGGTTTTCTGCCATCATTTCATGGCAGACTGAATAGCATATTAATCAATGAGAAATGCCTTTCATAGTGGTCCTGAAGTTCAGTATCAGGTTTTGATGAAAGATTAGGCCATGCTATAATGGATAGTTTATTCTTCCTGCTAGTAATAGAATATAAAATTAGGCAAGGTACTTGTATCATTTTAATTAACAACGATGAAAGTAAATTCACTTTTTTTAAAGAAGCAAATTTATTTTCATTTCTAAACTTGAACATTGATATAAAATTATACAAAGTACGTTACAGTGTATCCTATGTTTGATTTTTTTTTTTTAAGTCAAGTAGTGAGAAGTCAAGCAAAATGACGCCTTTTATCGGCTAACTAAAAAGATTACAATATGCTTCTCCTACAGAAGGGGCCTGAGTTGCCTCAAAAGCATGCATATTGTAATCTTTTTAGTTAGCTGATAAAATGTGTCATTTTAAGTCAAGTAGTATTTTTGATATTCTGTGATGAAAATCAGACTAAGAAAGATAGTTTTAGGTAGGACGTTGTACAAGTTGAATGTATGTGTATTTACAGCATGAGTGTGTTCAGTTATAGACTGGCACTCTGTACAGAGTTAGATTCTGCCCTTTAGCCAATGTAGACAAGGCCAGCAGTGGCCTCCCTTGGCTCTATCTTTCTACTGAGCAAGTTTAATAAATAGAGGGAGGATTTATTTTTCTTATGTATACTGTTTCAGGAAATCCAAGGTGACTGGATGAGAATAGGTCAATCTTCAGTTGTTGTTCCTTTCCAGTAGGTTTTTAAGAGAAATTCAGTTTGTGAATGTACTGTAAATGAGTATCTGAAACAGGTGCCTTGATACAAAATATTAGGATATTAGGAAAAATATGTAAAACAAGTACAGTGGAACCTCGGGTCACAAACATCTCGGACCACGTACAAATCGGGTTACGACCAAAAAGTTCGCCAAACTTTTGCATCTGTTCACGACCACACACTCGGGTGACGAACAAGCCAGTTTCCCTTCCAGTTCGTACGCACCCATGATTACCACACATGTTCAGTCTCTCCCTGTGCATTCCCTGTGCAGTGAGCGAGCGAGAGAGAGAGAGCGCAAGTGAGCGAGCGAGAGAGAGAGCGAGAGCGTGCGAGCAAGCGAGAGAGAGAGAGCGCAACATTACAGAACCATTACAGAAATATTACAGAAGAAATAAGTAAACATTTGGTTTACTATTACACTGTGCATTCTATGGTATAATTACGTATTTCTGTGCTTAAAAATCTTTAAAAAAATATATATTTACATATAGCTCGTACAGTCCAGAACGGATTAATTGTATTTATATACAATCCTATGGGGGAAATTACTTCGAGTTTTGGAACGAATTACGGTCGTGACCCAAGGTTCCACTGTATACGTAAAATATGTAGAGCCTGATCAGTTTTGAGGACTAATCATAGGTTGGTAGTTTTTGCCATTATAAAATGCATTAATAGCACCAAAACAATAGCGAAACAAAATAGTAAAGAATATTTTTTTTTTTCTAATAAAAATTTTATTTTTTGTTTTAAATTAAGCAGTCTGTACCCTTAAACATGATGACAAACATTATGACATATCTGTTCCATGTATCTTATATTTATCTTATAGTTCCAAGATAGTTGTAAATTCAGATCTTTGAATTACATTTTAGTTACAATTAAACATTTGCTTAAACATCATAGATACTTTACAATAGAATAGATTCCTAATCTTGTTGGCCACTAGTAGTCATCTTGGACATAAATGCCTGCTATTTAAATAGATACAAAAATAAATGCATTATTAATTCTATCATAAATAAGAATGTAATGTGTATTTACAGGTGATTGCGGAAATGCAACGCACCCTTGGCTTTTAACATCTGTTTGCAATCCAGTCACGGAGGAGAAAGGGCTTACTACATGACACACCAGGCCACCAGGAATGTGATCAACAAGATTTTTATTTTTCAGTACTTCTTGGACAGTTGCGTAATTTTCTTCAGTGTTAAAGTGAGGAGCGCTCTGCCTTGGTGTACTCATCTTTGGTAATGTCCCCTGCCTGTAGGGATCTAGTTCCTCCGGTTATACTGCTGTGTATGGCTGTCGGAGTGTACACCGAGATGCAGCCTGCTCGTTCTCTTGTACGAAACTGTAATCCTTGCTAATGGATCCATACTACTATATGTAGTCATTTAAAAAGGTACGTGAATTATGAACTCCAATTTTTTTTTCACACAGCACATATTTCACGGCCACAACTTGAAATTCATGTGAAACTGTAATACATAAGAACTGTTCCTTGAATATCTTTCTGGTAAAGCTCTCAGACAGCACTAAATATTAACTCTGGCACAGGCACTCCTTATAACAATCTCAACACCTCTGTGGTGCACCCCGCAACGTCAAACCTTGCAAGTCCCACTACAGCCATATCTGACTTATCAATAAATGGAGAGCAAGATAAGAGGCAATATGAAGTTGATTAGCAGGCTGTGCAACAGCAACTCCAAGGTGACTTCTCAAAAGTGTTGGAGATCCATATGATGGGAATATTCTACTAACCAATGATGGTAAAAAAAAAAAAAAGAGTTCTTAACATTTGCCAGTTCTTCTATTACCTTCCCTGGACTGCATAGTTGCTGGATAATAAAAGAAACTGTAACTGGAAGAGCCATTTGGATAAAACAAGACTGATGAACTGAACAACACACATGCATAAACAAGAATAAATTACAGCAGGTTAAGAAATGGTATAAGGATGTAATTGATTTTGCTATGGATTGCATGCTCCTTTATTAGCTCAACTTGGATGTAAATGAAATTCATTTTGTAGTTGTATATATGTGTGGAAAAAAGTCTTTTACTTTTTACGATAGAGAAACAGTCTGAAATATAAATCAGTTATTATGTTGTCATATAGACAGTAGCAATGATGCAAATAATTCATTAGTCTATAAATTAAGAACATAAATGTAGTGTGATTTGCAATCTGCTACTATAAAGAATACATAAATAATGATAAACAAAGGTATGTTTGGAAAAAAAACTGTTAAATTTACTAGGTAGCATCAAATTGGCTCTTTAATTAAAATATTGGTTAAATGGATTCCTCTTTTTATTTTGCAATAATAACTATGAATTTAAAAATGCACGGTGTGATGTGTCTTTATTTCTAGCAAGGTAACCGTTTATCAGTATGTTTCTATGCAGCATGCTGGGAAGATGGCCAGTAAGAACAGAGAGAATAAAAACCTAATTTGTCAGGGTGAAATTTTCCTTAGGTTTTGTTAGACAAGCCCGGCAAAAGAGTAAGCAATTAAAGTTATGCTGTACTGTTTCCCTGCTGCTCTAGCAAATGGGTTAATACTAACAAACACCACATATGCACTGGCCTCAAACATTTTAAAAGGCCAGGAATGCTCAGACTATAAGTCACAATCCTTAGAGAGTGCGAAAATGCAGATTCTCTTAGTATTACTTCCAGTTCAATATTTTTTTCTGTAAAAGAAAGAAAGATTGTTGTGTCACATGGAAACCATGCATAGAAAGCACACTTAGTTGTATTTAGTGTTCATGAAATATAAATGTGGGTTTACCCTACTAGGTCAAAAGTTGTAAAAAATACATAAAAGGGAGACTGCTAGATGCTTTTGCTACATGTGGATGCTTGTAACAGAAAGGGTGAGTGCACCAAAGATCCTGCTGCTATGTAAGATCCATCCTTACAGCTGGAGGCCCTGACCGTGTCAAAAGGACCTCTCCTTTAACTGCACAGGCTGAAACATTTGCTCTGTAAGCTTGAGTTCCACTGCTGCTGTCGCAGGGCGGGTGAGAAGATGAGAGGGGGGATATCACCCTGGGCAAATTATTAAGCAGAGACAAAGCTGTACATGAACGTTTGAAGTGAAGATTTTTTCTTTTGAGAAAACTGCAGGGAAATTTTCAAGTATTTTTATGTGTATTACCTGATCTTTAATTAATAAATCTCGTCGTTTTTATGCAGAGTGTATATTTTAAAATGGACTATACGATGCAATTTAATTATTAGCTTCAAATACCAAAAACAAGTGAAAAATCTTTACACTTAATGTACAGTATAAGCTTAAACTGCAGGTGAGCTACACACACTCAGCAGTATAGTATGACTCACACTGATCTATCATACCAAACCCACTTAATTCTATTCCAAATTAAAATACTTAGATACAGTGACACTTTTCATAACATATATACTTGTTTCAGTTGAGGATTCTGGGGGGCCAGAGACTATCCTGGCAACACTGGAAAGCAAGAAACAGCTCTGGTGTGGGCACTAGTCCAATACAGGGCCTACTCACACATGCTTACTTAACTTAACTTGTAAATCTTTGGGTTTGCAGACAATGTGCAGACTTCATGCATACGCTGACTGAGCATGAAATTTGAACCCAGGATGCTGTAAAGCAACAGTGCTAACCACTCCAGTGTTTAATCTTCTCAATAAGGAAATGAAAGGAAAAGCAGGTAGAAGCAATCTGTAAATTCATATTGAAACCTAAAAAGCCAACTTATCGATACAAAGTTATTCTTTAAGGTTGCCTCTGTAAGAAAGAGTAATGAATTTCATTAGAGCTGATTTTGTTAAATTAAGTTTTTTCACGGGAAATGTGACTGCATTTTCCGTGCCTCAAAGCTGTTATAAAATAAATGATTGCATTTCAGTTTTAAAATAGTGGTATAAATTCCTGCAACACATGAGCATTACAAGAACCTGGGAGAAACTTAAAGGAACTGGAATTTAAGATGTAGAATTAGACGCGATAAAATGTCTAAAAATTTTCTGTTGCTCCTTTCGACATAATTAAGCATTTAAAAGATGACAGATTAGGAAGCGAAAGAGGCCAGAAGAGGTGCTGTATTGCAGGAGAAGACAAATTGCTCAAATTAATATGCCTCTGCAGTGACAAACAAACAGCCTTTTATGTTGGGAGTGCTTGGAATTTCCTTAAAACCAAAAAAAAGGAAAAATCTTGTCAGAGAAAAGAAAAAAAACACTCAGTGCCGTATTATATATGGTTTGTGGGTAAAAGTTGCTATTGCAGTCTTTTGGAGTTCGCCCTTGGGTCATTTACTGTTTTTTTTTTTCATGTGCCACTCATTTACCATTCAATTGTTTGTATGTAATACAGCTTGTGAAAAGTCTTTGTGCCAGTTTAAGGACACATCTCTTTATAATTACAGCATAGCTCTTTGTAAATGTGTTTTGTTAATGTGTACATGCACTGTTGAGTTTACTGTACAACACGCTACTTATGACACATGATTTTGTTTGTTTATTTTATGCTGGAAAATCTGTGCATGTACCCTAAGCACGTCTTCTGTGAAGAACACTGCATAGTAATAAACTGGAATTCTAATGATCTGATGCATTTATCAAGGAATAAATCAGGTTGGAAAGTATCAGGACCCCCCCAACACACACACACTTGCAACCCTGTCCAGTACATTCAAAACAGAAGCCGCACTTTGATTCAGTTGCTTTTCTAAAACACTTTTCATCAACAAAATCAGTTGCACATAATTTGAATTGCTGAAGATCACATAAATACATTATGAATGCAAATATGAATCATAAGTACAGCAGTAGTCTTAGTGCCCAAGAGCAGGGAAACAATTAATTGAACAGAAACTCACTCTAATATATTAATCAAACTGCTGTAGAAGATTCTTAAGGTTAAGATGGTAACTTCATCTCACAGCTTTTGGATAAGATCTTTTATGAAAATTAGTAGCCTTGGTCTTGAATGAACTATGACAATTACCAGAGGTAAAGCGATCGGACAGAGGATGGAAAGGGTGCACCATGTTGGGAAGGATCTTAAAGACTAAACAAAAGTGCAGTGAATCCACAGTGGGGAAGTACCATCTGATTGTTTTGAAAGCAGTACCACCAGTCTTTTTTGTTATTCTCTGCCCTTGGCAGAGATATTCCCATACTAAACTAAAGAACTAAAGTTCTCATGGTTAGTTATCCTGCGACAGAAAAATATTTTTTGTCTAATTCCAGGTTCCCTTAGGGGCCTTAATTGTAGTTGAACAACAAACGAAATCAAATCCATTAAGTCTAGCAACTTTTAGGCTGCACACCTCTGTTTGTTAGAACAGTATTAAGACCAAATGACCCTCAGCTCTTATTATTAAAATATGATGGCAAAGAATGTTGTCAGTTCTCTTTTGGTTGAAAGATATAAACATCACTTATATAAATTAAAAAAAATGTTTTTCTTTTGCCTGTTGTTGCCTGTTCCTACTTTAACCTTTGCCACAGATGAGATGAAATTACTTTATGTCAATGAGACCTCAATTTATGAACATGCAAGAGTTTATGCAACTGAAAATACCTTGACAGATGTGAAGTTTAACAGGAAGTGAAAAACCTTACACCTCGTGAAGTGTGCAAGCTATGTCGAGGTATTATTCAAGATTTGATAACACGAAAAAAGGAGAGATGGTTTTCTATTCATTTTGTAGAAGAAAGAAATGAAATTTAACAGAGGAGAAAGTTAAAGACATACCATTTGCGTTTTCATCAGAACTTTTTTTCTTTAGCTTTTAGAAATTAATTAATTTGCAGCAGTACATTTATACAGCCATTCTATAATTTATTTTTATTTTGATTATTTTTGTTATTTTATCTTCTGTTCCTCAGAACAGTCACGGGTACAGATGGCTGCTCTCTTCTACTTGGGAAGTCGAGCTTCTTTAGGAGTCAGCAGATCCACCTTAGAAGTTAATGTCTGGCATGGAAGCAGAGGGAGGTGGGGTTATAGTGAAGAGAGGGGTGACCCAGCAACCATAATGTGGTTGGAAGGCCAGTGGACTGTGAAGACTTGCGATTATTTTTCTTTCATTTTTGTGCATTCACTCTGCATGAACACAGCTTCTAATAACCTAGATTATTCATGTGCAGCTAAGTGTGACTATTTTGCAGTTTATTTCTGGCAGGTGTACACCAAAGCAAGAGGTGAGAATTGAATTGATTGGCCTTGTCCCTAGGCAGACCAGCCCATGGGTCATTTAGAGTTTAAATTAGACTCTGCCAGCTAAATATACATCTACTGTATAAATATAATTCACACTACAAGACTATAGTATTTTGATTTACATAGGATGGGTAGATAGATAGATAGATAGATAGATAGATAGATAGATAGATAGATAGATGTCAATTATCTTAGAGAGCTAAAAACAGGGCAATTTATGAACTATGATTTAAAATGTCAGTGTGATAATTTATTTCTATGTCTTTGCACTTACTGTAAGTATAAAAATGCAGAGGGTTTCATAATATAAATCTGCTACAGTATTCATGTAAACTTTTGTCAAATTGAAAACAACTTATTTTGCTCTTATAGTTTGTGAAGGTCAATATATTAAATTATATGAGACCTAAAATGTGTATTTTAACTGTGTTGTAGGGCCTAACATATGTATATACAGTATATACACTTACATTTTAGCCAATGTAGAAGAATTCAGAATTAGTATATGCTAATTAGTTATGAACATTTGGGGTGTTCATAAAAGCCAAGCAAAATGACACCTTTTACTGGCTAACTAGAAAGATTACAATATGCAAGCTTTCGAGGCAACTCAGGCCCCTTACATCTTGCCTGAAGAAGGGGCCTGAGTTGCCTCGAAAGCTTGCATATTGTAATCTTTCTAGTTAGCCAATAAAAGGTGTCATTTTGCTTGGCTTTTCTCTACATTCATAATGGCTAACACGGTACAACACCCTAGTACTACGGGTGTTCATAATAAATATAATTTACTTCATGAGGTAGAAGAAGTACATAATAAACAAGAATAGTTGCATCAGATATTTGAAATATTACAGTGTGAGGTTTAGTTCAAATGTTTAAAGTCTAAATATTCTCAATTGTAATAGACATGAATAATTTGTTGCCCTCTGATAGAGGTCAATAGAGGGCTAGATCCCTAGTAAATGTAAAATCAAAAATACTATCATATTTGTAAGCACTGACCTTGAAATGCTCTAAAACACTGCCCCACATGCTTGTGTTTGAAATTTGTCATTTTGTACCTCCTGGGAACAGCTCTTAGAGGGCTAGGGCCACCGGTAAAAAAACAAATATCAAAAATATTATCATATTTGTGATCAGCAATCTAACTTCAAAATAACATAAAACAACACTCTGCATGCCTATATTACCGATCCAGATTCTTTCAAAATTTTGTGAAAATGAGTCACTTTGACCACTTATATCCCATTATGGGGTGCACACCTGGGGTTGGTTGATGTACATGCACAGCTTCAAGTCCTTCTGATCATTATTGCTGAAGACACCTATTGATTTACTCTTTATCATAGGGGTATAATTTAGTACAGTAAATACAGTCCAAATTAATATCTTTCTGATCTAGATTGCTAACAATAGGGGAAACCCCAAAAAGCTCAAAGACTTGCAGAAATAGACATCACAAAGAGTTAAATGGTATATCATATATTGGGCTTTTCTCATAGTGGTGAGTCACGAGGTGCCTGTCAAAAAAACCTGAATTGATTTCTAAGTATTCATAAGTAATTCTTTCAAACACAATAAACAAGATGAACCCACAAAGGCAAAGGAAGAATTTGTGAACTCCGCATAGACAGTGATACAGGAATCTCAGCCTAGGTCTAAATAATTGTGTATTTCCCCCTGGGATTAATAAAGTATCTATCTATCTATCTATCTATCTATCTATCTATCTATCTATCTATCTATCTATCTATCTATCTATCTATCTATCTATCTATCTATCTATCTAGGTCAAACAATCTGTAAGGGGTCAATTCTGACTACTCATTCAGTGTGCTGCCCCTCATTATATCAATAAATCTAAAACAAATTACTCTTTAATCATTACAGTGCCATCTTGAATATCTAGTACTTCTTCCTTAAGAATTTCAGAATCATGTGGAGTTTCCATATGCTTCCTGTGTCTTTCTATTTTCTCTCAGAATATCCTTGTTTGCTGTCACATTGGAATGACATGCAGGTTATATTGTCCGGTAACCCTGAAGTGAAACTTTATGAATGAGCATTAGGGTGTATGTGACTGTGTATTATGATAGATGAGCATCCCATCCAGTTTGTCTCTTGTCCTGTATAGAAGTAAATGGGTCCAGTTAACAGTTAGAAGGGTTTTTCATTGCTTTTCCTATCATGAATCCATCCATCCATTATCCAACCCGTTATATCATAACTACAGGGTCACAGGGGTCTGCTGGAGCCAATCCCAGCCAACACAGGGTGCAAGGCAGGAAACAAACCCCGGGCAGGGCACCAGCCCACTGCAGGGTGCGCACACTCACACCCACACACCAGGGACAATTTAGAATCGCCAATGCACCTAACCTGCATGTCTTTGGACTGTGGGAGGAAACCGGAGTACCCAGAATATGCAAACTCCACGCAGGGAGTACCCGGGAAGTGAACCCATGTCTCCTTACCACTACCACTACACCACCATGCCACCCTTAAATAAAATGTATTATTATTATATTGTATTTGTAATTAATGTATAGGCCAAGGTAGCTGAAATGCCCCTTGTATGAATAAATACATCCATCCATCCATTTTCCAACCCGCTGAATCCGAACACAGGGTCGCGGGGGTCTGCTGGAGCCAATCCCAGCCAACACAGGGCACAAGGCAGGAAACAATCCCAGGCAGGGTGCCAACCCACCGCAGTGAATAAATACACTTGAAATTTATATTAGCATAAAGAATTGTATTCAAAAGTGAACAAGAAAATTGTACCAAAATTGTGCCATTCTGTTAGGGCAGGGGTGGGCAGTGTTGGTCCTGGAGAGCCACAGTGGCTGCAAGTTTTTGTTCCAACCCAGTTTCTTATTGAGAAGTCAATTAGTCTGACACGGGGAGAACATGGAAACTCCACACAGGGAGGACCCGGGAAGCAAACCCAGGTCTCCTTACTGCGAGGCAGCAGTGCTACCCACTGCGCCACCATGTTGCCCTATCATGAATAAATTTATAAATTAATTCACAAAACCATATATGGTGTCTATAAGAAAAAATGAATATGAGAAAAGAGACAAATAGGACACTTATTAATTAAATAACGTATTTTAAATTTTTCATAATTGTTCTAAAATTGAATTGTTTAGTTGTATGGTAGAAAAGATAGAAAGAGAGGCCACATTAAGACGACAGAATATTTTACAATGGATAAACATGATCAAAGTTACCAAATCTTATATCTGCAAATGGATTATGGAGTTCAGGAAATAGATGAGTGGGTAGTTGGATAGATGGATGGAAGGATAGATGGGTGTGTAGATGGATTATTTATGTATTTTACACAAAAGTAGATAAGTACCAATTATAGCTGAGCTGCTACACCAGGTTCTCCAGAGAGTTCATTCTGAAGCTGAGTTAACAGTACACCTTAGCAATCAATCAATCTTTACTCTTCTCACTGGTTGCCCCTGCAAATCAAAGTCTTCTTAATACCGCAAGTCTAAAGAATAGGTAAAAAGCCACATTTAATTTTATATATGGCATTATTATGTCCCTAACTCCTTTTATACAGTACATGGAATGTAAAGATGGAAAATGAACATTGGCATACAGCATAAATAACAGATTAAGCCCAGTCTGCACTACTGCAAGTGTCTTTTACACATTCTTTCCAGATGGAGTGATAATACTGCTGGTCTTTCTTTAATGCAGGTTAAAAGTTTATCTTTTCTCCCCTCTGCCCACTTCTGCTCTTCTATGTTAGTGTAATGTTTTTCTTCATGTTATATCACCTTCATACTCTAAACTCACAAAGTGTTTATTTGGAGCCAATTTTAATTACACACCTAATTTGTCTCCCCCTGTCTTTATAATTCAATTGAAGGATTACAACAAATGGTATGAAATTATTACATGATGATGATTGCTGGTAACTCTGGTTAATACTCTACCCTAATCAAAAACTCATTACTGAATACATTTTTTTCTGCAGCCTGCCCCATTCACTTACAATTGGTACCCAAACATTTAAACCCAAAACTAGCCTAAGGCTGACCCTAAACCCGTCCTTGATAATAGTCCTTTTTAAGTGTGCCACTTCACTTAATCCACTTCTGTTGAAACAAATGAAAATGATGGGGAGCTGATCACCTGATGGCTCAATGCTAACTACAACAGCATCTGTGCATGTCTCTCAAATATTGCATGCACTATCTATGTCCATCTATTGCCCTACTAACAGCAATTACAATCATAACAAGACAATGCTTATGAGACCTGCTAATGCATGTTTAATTGATTTACTACACAGGTTGATGTAAATTTTTTAAAAACTACAAACACTTTATACATATTTATTATTTTAATATTAACACTTTCTTTAAAGGTAAGCATCTTGATAATGTGGAGTGTATTGTAAAAAGGATAGAATATTATATGATATTTCTGATGTCTTATTTTTTATTGAGTAAAGTTTCTGGCATTTAGCAGTTCTATAAATAAGCACCAAATACAGTAATATTTTTTCATATAGTATTTGCCATGCACATATTTCAATTTACTCTAAGAGCTACCAGTTAATCATGCCTGTTGTTCTTTTAATATAATTACAATTATTTGCAAATTCCTTATGCTCAGTCACAGATGCTGGCAGCCTGCTTCTACAAATTGTTTGTATCAACATCTGGCAAAATAATAATGGAGCAAGACAGTCAGAACAAACAGGTATCGATGACATCCACTTAGTCAAGCAAGTAACACGAATGTGTGGAGACCATATTGGCACCTTTAGTCTTTTTAAAACCTTTTGCTGGTTTTAAATTGTCCATTTTGCCTTCAAGTGGCAACCTGTTATCTGAGTACTCAATAAAAGAAAAGCATCCGAAAAAGGGCAGCACTTCTATTAAGCTTGCACAAGAGGCCTGACAGAGGCTTTTTACTTAACAGTTTTCTTAACCCAAAGCTAGAATTTAATGGTGCATATTTCCTCAGCTCAGAGTAGTCACAACTACAAGGTTCCCCTTTCTTGTTAGCTTGATAAATAACTTCACTAGCAAGAATCTGCTGAATTTTAGATTCGCTGTCTATTTTCTGCTTGCTGACAATTAATATTGAGCGCTTGGAGAGAGCTAAAAAAAAAGGTACAGTTAGAATCGCACCTTTTTTTTTTTTGGTCATTCCCTTTTCTGTGTTATTGTATTACAGTGTTTATTTCTTTTTTATTTTCAGGCATAAAATCATAGGGTTTATAGGGTCATTATTGCCTTGTGTAAAGAAGACAGTGACTTAAAAAAAATAAGTGGTGTAAGTACACAGAAATAACTTTTACTTTCATTTCAATATATTTTGGAAATAAAGATGTCATGGAAGATGTCATACATCGTTTCAAAAGGGAGACAGTTTAATGCAATAAAATCAACAGCAAGAGAGGCTGTTAAAATACTAATCACATAAGTTAAATGGTTTTGCTTCATCTGTTTTCAATAAGGTCTCTTATTTGGCCTTAAAATAAGGTTATAGTGTTAAAAGTGAAAGGATGAAATAACGATCTTCCCTCGAGGACATACAAATTTGACTTTAGTTTTGTTTTTTATTTCTGCTTCCAAGTACACAATACTGCCAATGTGCTGATTAAACATTAAAGAATAATATGGACTGTACTGTTGAGTTACCTGATATCTTGTCCAACACTAGTTCTGCCTGCCGCACAAAACTCTTGTAACAGGCTCCATGTCTGCAACTCTGAACCATATCATGCCAGTTTAACGATGGATGGATGGGATGGGGATTACTGTACAGTGGTATTAGTGTGACAAAAGATAGAGGAGGTATCCATTGTGAAGCAGAGGAGATCAAAAATCCACATTGGCAAATGTGGAGTTCCATTGCATGCCCTCATAGATGGAATATATTGCAATTTGTATCATCTGGGACTCCACCAGGAGCATCTTAGAGTGAGAGAAATGGTGCACTTGGAGGGAGCCTACAAGCAAAGGCCATGGGAGACTGGCTGAAGGCCATCTCAAGTCATCTAAGCTGGAAGATGATTGAAGAGGGATTCCTCATTCAATAGATGTGAACCTGAGTCTTTCATGCTTGGTCCTTTAAAAAGTTTACCAGCCCTGCTGTTGTATGTGACACTCCTCACCTTGGAAATAGTTCTGAAGCTTTGCCTGAAGAGTTTCCCATTATAGAGTTCAAAGGTTGTCCATCAGCAATTTAATATTGTGTTTGGAGTCAGGAAGTTAGCCGAGGAAAGGTTTACTGGTAGGAGGAAAAAAAGGAAGAAACAGAAAAGGACAGAGAGAGAGAATTAGAGAGAGACAAAATAGTGAGGTAGTGATATGGAACACAGGGAAGGTGGGAAAGTGAGGGAGCCACCCTATTTAGACACAGTGCAAAAGTCTGTAATGTTAGGCTCAGAGAGTCTGCAAAGTTTTCGCATTCTGTTTGTGCATTTTCTTTTTGTCATGTGTGCATTACGTTGGCATCCTCACATAAATTCATTCACATCAACATAGAAGTGCAGTGTCTTCTTTTTTTAAATGTGACACATAGCATATTTTCCTCATGAAGGCACACCAAACACACTACTGTGCACTATTAGCGTATTTTCTCCACAGCTGTCCCGCCAACCCACTGTCACCTAGAAACTGCTCCTTTCTGTTTATCTTTTGCAGAGTTTGAGGATATGCACTCTCTAAGCACTGTGGAGCTTCATGGTTCTTTTCTGTCTCTGATACATCTTTAGGATTGTGGTCACCAACATTGCCATTATAATTTACAAAGTGAGGATCGTACTGCCAGAATACCTCTAATGGTACAACCAAATGTCAATATGTGATGGGTCCAGTGATATTTTTTTAATTAACAATCTTTATTTAGGGGCGGCACGGTGGCGCAGTGGTAGCGCTGCTGCCTCGCAGTTAGGAGACCCGGGTTCGCTTCCCGGGTCCACCCTGCGTGGAGTTTGCATGTTCTCCCCGTGTCTGCGTGGGTTTCCTCCGGGCGCTCCGGTTTCCTCCCACTGTCCAAAGACATGCAGGTTAGGTGGATTGGTGATTCTAAATTGGCCCTAGTGTGTGTTTGGTGTGTGGGTGTATTTGTGTGTGTCCTGCGGTGGGTTGGCACCCTGCCCGGGATTGTTCCCTGCCTTGTGCCCTGTGTTGGCTGGGATTGGCTCCAGCAGACCCCCGTGACCCTGTGTTCAGATTCAGCGGGTTGGAAAATGGATGGATGGGATCTTTATTTAATGACTTAATGACAGGCAGACAAATGCAAATTTAATATATATAAATTCCCTTCTTCTTGTGCTAATGGCACACATTTCATTGTGAATTCAGTCTCATTTAAATCGTTTCACTCATCACTAAAAAAAGAAATGTAAATTCCACACAGAAGGCACTCCAGCAGAGAACAGGCCTTCACTCAAACACTTGGGAATAAAAGCACTATTTATCATGCCACTCTGCATGTAAGCATGTGTGTCTGTACACTGTTTATATTATAGACATCTGTTCTCTAAACCTTACTGTCCTAGTCGAGGTTATTGGGAGACGAATCTTTGTCTGGTATCAATGCATGCAAGGCAAATACAAATAAGTCATTGGGATGCTGTAAACCACCACAATATGTACATAAACTCAGTTAAGCACACACATGCCATGATATTATCTGTTAGGACTGTGGGAAGAAATCTGAGTCCCTTTAGAAGAAAAAAGGTGAACATGGAGAAAATATGGAAACTGCACATGGCAGGCTAGGAATAAAATTTGATACTCAAGTGCTATGACTACTGTCTCATATGCTTATTGCTCAAAAGACTGGCTTTAAAGAAACAGATACACAGGTTACTGAAAAGCTAAAGCAGAATTTTTATTCAGGCTCATTGATCAGTGATGAGTTCCTTCTCGCAGACACACAGGGAGTTAAAGTCACAAGACATTACACAAATGTAAGAACAAAGAACATATGGTAGGTGGCCCAACTTGCACCCAGGCAACCAGGAACTACCCTCCTAAACCCCTGAAAATATAGTTCTCAGGGTGTGCTACCAACATAATTTACATAAAAATGAAACACATCACATACTGAGGCAGAAACAGTGCCTCAATTATAGTGGTAGAATAAGCTGGAACCCAGAAATCCCCACCCCATTGTTCTGAATGCAATGCCCATTTTTATATTTTGACCCTTTCAAAGCAAACATACTCACACACAGACACACACACAAAGACTTTGGTATAGCCCTTTTGATTTACATCTGCACTTCAGATCCCTAAACATTAAAATAGACTGACCTTAATTGCAGTGTAATACTGTGGTTGTACACTGGAGCTTTACATTGCTGGTGGAGGGTTTGTCTCCCTTTACCAGATGCTTTGTGTTTTTAAAAAGCTCTACATATTCTTTTGCTGTATTTACAGGAGGAAGGCCAAGAAATATGGAACATTAACCCAGAAAAAGTTTAAGGAGTAATTGAAATAATTATTTACCATAAATGTACGCAGTACAAGAAGGAAAAACATTAAGCTTTAATTATAAGAAGCAATTAAACAATAATCAAACAGATTAACGGCTCATTTTGCAGTCCTTGCTTTTAAACGTTGATATCCATTTTGCTTGCTGTATGAATGAAAAGAATTCACACAAATAGGTTACACTCCCAACATTTTTGTGTTGACTTGTTTTAAATGAATGATCGGGAAATCTTCTACCATCTTGGTGTCACAGGCAATCCTACCTTGTGAGATGGACTCCAATACAATCCTAAACTCAAAGTGCATTTAAGGATGTTTGAGTTATTGTTTTTCATGTTGCATTTATGTGACACTGTTCTGCGGTTAAAATCAACTATTTTAAGGAATTGGTTAAGTGTTTTTGCCTTATAGCTGTGAGAGGATGGGTCTGAATCCTGGCTTGTATAGAATTTACATGTTCTCCTTTTGCCTTCTTAGCTTTTCTCTGAATACTACTGCGTCATTACTAAGACACATATGTTTGAATAATTGACAATTCTAAATTGGTCCAGTGTGGTTATGTGAATTAAGCAAGTTAGAAAACGGATTCATATATGCATGTAGGTACAATGCCAGTATTAGGCCTAGGTGGGCCTATGCTCACCCACTTTCCTCATTGGCACCCTATTTTTTGGCTTAGCTTTTTAATTTTTTTTTCTCAAATGAAAATTAATCTATTCAGCAAATATGAATTTTAATGCACATGTCCCTTAGTTAACATATCACAGTAAATCACCAATGTTAGCTTTATCACTAGAAAAGTTAATTTAACTCTTAAAGATATTTAGAAAGTGCGGATAGTGATAGTACAGCATACATCTGCATAGCAAGATTGACTTTAAACATTACCAATCACTGTCACTCAAAACTTGTGACATTACGATGAGTCTACACCGAAGTTGCTAGTTGGGGTAGGTCTTGTTGGAGGGAAAAGTTAATGATGTAAAACAACTCTTTTAGGTTAATGAATGGAAACAAACTAGAAGTACAAAACGTTAAGAGACTGATGTCAGCACTGAACTTCAGTGATCCTCCAATGGCAAGTAAACACCCCACCACTAGCTGTGTTCACTTAGCAATGGGTTTACTGTCAACATTACTATTGTGTGAGCTGAAAAATGTACAACCACCCAGCTGACAAATGTTGAAGGATCAGCTAAGGTCACAGATATGCCTGATATTCACAAGGCACAAACTCAATCGGTTTTAAAATTTACTAGCCTCTGTTACAACCAGTAAGGTATGCGGCTTTGCAGCTCTTTGATACAACAGCTAACAGCATGAGGCTAGAAAACAGGATATCGAAAGATGCAACGTTGGCATTTTTTTAAATAATTTAATTGAAAAGCAGATTAACTTGTGCATTCTGAGTCTGGAAATACACGCACCTCAAATTACAAGGAATGGCAAAACGCTACTCAATGTGGTTGCTGTTGTATAATGACATTGGTCAGTGGTAAAAATTAAGTATCTTACGTATTGTTAAAAGGTAGGCAAGTATCTTCACCATTTTTAAATAGATCTAAATTCATATTAACAAAACATCATTCAAATTACATGTGCAAATAAAAAAAAAAAGAAAATCCCGATGACATTTATGTTGGTATGACTGGACTTATGCCCACTCTTTTATGAAATCTTGGTGCAGCTATTGCATGCATGATAAATGTATATAAGACACTGGCATCTTGTACAATGCCTTCCGCACCCATATGTTTCCAAGATTTTTTTTTCTTTACCTCTAGTATAAATTTGTAACAATTATAGGTATGTCTGCAAAGTTTATGCTAAATATAATTTTTTGTGTGATTTGTTTTTTTTATTCTTCACTTAACTTTTACCTGAGTGGAGGGAGAATTGAATTATAGTCATGTTCCATTAAATTTGGCTGGGTTTTAATTGAATGACTGCAATGAAGAGAGATGTGATGTAAATTCACAAGAGTGGAACGGGTGAAGCAGATAATGAAAAAGGAGAAAAGATACACCTCTACAAAGAAGAAACACATGCATTCAACATTAGAGCCTGCTAGATGAAACTTTCACATTTAAGATCTTATTTAAACTGACATGATACATGATAAATGTGTTTTTATAATAAACCCCCTTTTAAACAATCTCTAGTGTGTGTAGTTCCCACTAATGGTGTAGAACCAAAGCACAGAACAAGTTAGAGTAATCAATATTTATACACTTGGAGCAGCGACATGTTAAGGGACCGACTGTGGGTCACATAATGAGTCAGATCTGGAAATATCAATTAAGCTCAATGTCCATTTCAAGTGCTTTTGGACTTGCTTTCTCTGCATGAAATGTTTTAATTAGATAAATTAAATGGTTGTGCTTCAATGGATGAGAGATCAGATGGAAGATAATTGTCAGAAGAGATGTTGTTTTGCATTTGTAAATATTTTGCAAAGTCAAGCCTATTAAGATTCCCTGGCAGCTTTTATACAAAGGCACGATAAAATTCAAAACCAAAAATAGAAACACAGAAGCGTTAGCATGAAAATAATGAAATCTCAACAAATTTAATTCTGAGTGTGATGTTTGCAGCACCATCTGTACAGGACAAATAATAGTGGAAATGGCTGAACCACCATATAATACTTCATAGAGATCTGTGTTGTGGGCTCTGCAAATAACTACAGATTCAACACATATTAACATATTAACCAATAAAATGTATAATCTACTTGTTGGTATCTGAATTTTGACATCGCTATCTTATTTGTTAAGACTTTTCACCACCAGATTGCAAGGTAAACCCCACAGTGCATCCTTCAGCCAATTTTCATCATTTTCGGTTCTTGAAATGTAAAAGTAATTTGCTTTGGAAAAATATGTGCTTCAATTTGTATGTTTAAAGTCTAAATATTTGCAATTACAGTAGTCATTTTTCACCCTTTGATAGATGTCCGTCAAAGGCTAGATCTTTAGTAAAGGACTAAAAATCAAAAATAAAATCATATTCATAATCACTGACCTTGAATTGGTCTAAAACGAAACCCCACATGCTTATGTTTGAAATGTATCATTTTGAACCTTCTAGGAGTGACTCTTTGTAGGCTAGGACCACCGAAAAAAAAAAGAATATAAAAATTGTATTATATTCATGATTAGCGACCTTAAAACAGGATAAAACATAACTCCATGTGCATACCAATCAACATTTTTTCGAAGGTTTGTGAAAAGGAGTGATATTGACTCTTCATAACCCAGTACACGGTAAACCTTTGAGGTCAGTTGATGTGGCACACACAACTTCAAGTCCTTCTGATCATTTTTGGTGAAGGCACCAGTTGGTTTACTTTTTATCATAAGGGTGTAATTTCCTGCAAACACATGGCCCAAAAATAATTGTTGGGTCTAGAAGGCCAAAATTATTTGGGAACCCCAAAATGCTTAAGGTCTTATATAACTAGACATCAACAGGAGTTGAATGGTATATCATATGTGGAGTTTTCCTTATATTACATGTGGAAGTTTTCTTATAGCATATGTGGGGGTTTTCTCATACTGGTGAAACTCCGGAACACAAAAAATAAATAAATAAATAAACTACAGTCATTTCAAAGAAATAAGATATATTTAGAGAAGTGATGACAAAAACAGGGTAAAAATCAGCTCTGAATTAGGGAGCCAATGCAATTTCCCCACACTCAGTTTGGTATAATTAGCAAGTCAGCCATCAACAAATTTAAGACAGTTATGGAATGAGAGAGGAAAATCTATGTAATTGGCTGATGCAAGGAAATATTTGTTGCAATTAGCTTCTTTAATTGCAAAATATTTTATAAAACCAATATATTCCTATTCCTAGCAATAATGTGTTCTGGCAATAAAGTTCAAAGATTGTCTTCACTAAATGTGTAGAATATTAATATTTTGTATTTCCCAGAATACATACACATGCATGCAACTAATGGATATTTTAGGCTATTTGGTGTCCTGGAGTGTGCATGAGTGTGCCATGTAACAGAATGATGTCCCATCCAGGGTTGGTTAAAGCTTCTCGCCTGATGCTACCAAGATACTATCCAGCTCCTATAACGGAATAACTAGGTTCAACAAATTGACAGATTTTTTCATATGTTTTTTCTTTTTAATATTTGTTTTACTTTTTTGCATTATTTTGTGTTACAATCAGTGATTGTAACAATATTATGTTTATTGGGCAATCGTTTTATTTTTTATCCATTTACTCTTTCATTTTTGCTTCTGCCTGTTATATTATAGTGTCACAATGAGCAACAGCCTCTCATAATATCACTTCATGCAATGCAGAAACAAACTTTGCACAAGACAGCAGTCTATTATAAGGCACTCTCATACTCATATACAACCACACTGAAGAAGACCAGGCAACTCCAGTGTTTTCAGCATGCTCATTTTGGAGATGTGGGAGGAAACTAAAGGGGCCAAAGAAAGCTCCACCAAACAAGTAAATGCCACATATACAGTGACAGCAACTTCTACTGCAGCTGTGAGGTGGCAGCAGCAGCAGCAGCAGCTCAAAACACCTTCCCACTGTTGCATTTGCTTTTTGTTTTGGGCTTGCTATGATTCTATTGTTCTCTTCTAAAGGAAATTGAAGATAACACCACTGCTACTCTTCATTCTGTCAGTGATTCAATTGTTATAAATCAGTTATTTAGACTTATTTTAGTGTATATTTCTTCTTGAAACAATCCCTTCTACACCTCCTATACAACTTGTACTGATGTTGAATGGATTCATTATTATTATTATTATTGACTTACAGTTTAAGGGATTTATTTTGTTAGGTTAAATTAATTTATTTTGTAAATCTGCATTTTCAAGTAGACGGTTGCAGGCTGTTGAACACTAATGCTGCATGAAATTATATACAGTATAAAGAAGTATATTTACATGTTATTGTGCCCCTTCTTGTTTAAAATTGTCAAAACCTTAGAACCATTGTGTTAAATTCTGCCCTACTTTCTATTAATATGATCAAATCAAACTGTGACCTTACATATGTCTTCATTCAACCCTATATATGCTGTATGTAGGTTGTGTCTTCAAAAAACAAAACTAATTCAGCATAGTCTGTTACAATTTTTAAGAATATGTTTATATTTCCAATGCCAGACTCCACATGTGTTTATATATATATATATATATATATATATATATATATATATATATATATATATATATACTGTATATATATATAATCTTTTGGTTTTTGTAGCCAGCAGAGTACTTGCTATACTGAATTACAGTTCTCTTAAGTGCCTTTCCCAAAAAGGGGTCCCTTTATATAGATATAAGCATTAGCGGTCTACTTAGAAATCCACTGCTGCCTGAAGGCTTCATATCTATCCTCAGGTGGTCTTAGCTTTGTTTTTTTCTTTGTATATATTTTTTTAATTTATACTGAGTAGTTGAAGATAAGCAGCTACTGTGCAAACATTTGCCCAGGCATTTAATTGGATCAACAAAAGCCGATGTTTGGTTATTTTTACTTTGCATATTTTTTGCTCACACATTAGGCTAAAGCATTTGTTTCTTGCACAATAGCAGAAAATAAATACAATAACACGTAAACCTACAACATATGAATAACTAGAAAGAACCATAAGCAAAATGACTTTTAAATCCCATACATTAGTTTCACAACGTACAATTCTATCCCCAGCAATGAATCGCAACTTGATAAGAGCTTTGGATTTTCACTCACTGTGCCTTGGGGAGACTGAGATTTTCAAAAGGTCTGCGTAACCAGAGGGAAAAAATATGAAAAACAGCATTTAAACAACATACTTCATTCACTTAGGGAAACACATTGACAGCATGAGAAAATGAAAATCCAAAAGTGCAGTTTACAAACATGGCAAATCCAGCCTTTTTTAGTTCCACTGAGCAAGCATTGATAAACAAAGTGAGAAAGATGTGACATTCTTCATGACATGACATTTACCCTCTAACATCTGAGTGGTGACAGATATCTCATTAAAATGTGTCGCTACTTTTTGAAATTGTGTCTTTTTTAAGGGTGAAATAGATCACACAGAATGGGTACCTTTTATAAAATGTGATTAGTATATCATTTACTATCATTAAGTCTTTCACACTTTTAAATACAGTATATTTGGTGACTCTGCACTGAATATCCAATTTACACATATACACACATACAAACATTTATTTATTTATATATTTTTTACATTCATATTCTGTTACAGGGTTGTATGCAGTCAGAAACCAACCCTAGATGTAACATCAGTTTGTTGCAGGCCACTCACACACACACACAAATTAATGCAACATCAGTTCAGTGTCACTAGTTAGCCTAACATGCAGATCTTCAGGATTTGGAAGGAATTTAGCCTACATAGAATCAAACCACATTAACATGTGAACTATGTGTAAACTCGACACTTACGCTGACTGGGTCAGAATTACCACCAAAGCTGTGAATCAGCAGATCTAATGATTGCTTCTCAATGCTGCCCAGTATCTTGGTCAGATTTCTGGCAAGCTGAATTCTGTTGCATCAGTTTTCTGATTCAGACTGTTTACAAAACATTGCCAAACTCGACAAACCTAAACATATGGGGCAAAAGTGAAGCTCCCTCCTGTCTTTGTGCTGGGAGCAGGCCTCTTTACCATCTCCTCAGAAGTTGTCCCAAAGCCTCGGAGGAAGGGTGTTACAACAGCTGCAGAAGTGGCCACTACAGGGATTATGTATAATAAACAGCATCTCATTAAGAAAAATCATCCCTTACCTGAGAGAAGGAGAAAAGCTCCATCAATGACCAGGAACAAGTCCAAATCTACTTTCAACAGTGCCAGGCTGGCACTTGAGAGTGGATATTGGGAAACCATTCAAGATCCCTCATCACATTACACAACCTTCTCTCCACCCAAATATTATCATCTTCTCAGATTCCCCCAAGCAAGTCTCATGTGGGAAATGACAGTGCAATGGAAAGAGCACATGGAGGAGACCCACAACAGGATATTCGCTAAATATCAGGTGCAAGTGGAACAGTGTAGGAGCTGAGACTGGCTGGCCCATTGGGTACCAATTAAAATGGGCTGTTCGTGATTTGCAGAGTGTTCTCTATGTAAATCTCTAACAGGCTTGGGAATCAACGGAGCAACAAAGAGAGGGGCTATACATTCTGTCACTGAAGCCGCGGAGAAATCCATTAGGTGGATTTGAATAAAGAGGGCAGGCATGTGGCTCATTGCTGCTGGGATTCAAGCCAGGACTTGATCAATCCTGACTGGGTCTCCTGCATGAGGGAGTGTGATGTTGAACAAAAGACCGGATAATGCATCCCAGTGCACCTTTGGGGTGTATCTGACAACCTGACTGAGTAAGGATGCTTTTGTAAAGATTTTACTTTCTTTTGTCTCATATCATTTTCCTTTATCTCACAACAATTTGTGTATTGCACTAACAACAATGATTGTAAGTGGCAAAATGATACAGTGCTCAAATCCCAGTTGTTACTTTTGCAGAGGTTACCCCTTCTCCACATGTCTGGAAGATTTTTTTTTGCTTTGGCCACGTTTTCTTTCTTTTTTCTCCCACACCCCATGTATATATGTTAAAGTTAATGTGTGAAAATGGGTATGTGTATAAGTGTGCCCTTTCAGGAAGTGGTCTCATGGCTTATGCCCAATACAGCTGAGAATAATGTCCTGTCTTATTAAAATGTGAATTAGATTAAGTGGCGTTCAAGTGTGATTACACATAAAAAGCGGTCTGGTTAGGACAGAGTTTATTTTATTTCCTGCAAACTTTAAGTTGTCTTCTGTAGTGTTTCTAGTATTTTGATAATTAATATTTTGTTGTTATTGTTCAATAACATTCCAATTTATGGTGTTTTTTTATTTCAATGACCCGATGGGCTATAATGTGACATTCTATATATATATATATATATATATATATATATACACATATATATATATATAATATATATATATATATACTTTATATATACAGTGGAACCTCGGTTTGCGAGTAACTTGGTTTACGAGTGTTTTGCAAGACAAACTAAAATTTTTAATAAATTTTGACTTGATAAACGAGCGAGGTCTTGCAATACGAGTAGTATGCATACGCTTTGTCTGCTGAGCGTCATGTGATCACAACTGAGCTGATGGTTCTTCTCTATCTCTCTCTCGCTGCGGGATTGTGGGCAATCGTTTCCTATTCTCTGTCTGAGTCGGCATGCCTGACTCATATAGTCAACATCCGTACGAGCGTATACTGTTTACTACAGCATTATGACTGTGTGCGTGTGTGTGTGTGCGCGCTGTGACATGCAAGTCCCTATCTTGCACCCCAAAACACGAAGCTGAGTCTCAGTATTTTAGCAACACCATGTTTAAAAAGCTTGAAACAGCAACAGTGCGGTTATATATTGTAGCAGGATCTGCCACTCTCCTATATACAGACTCAGCAGTCAGACAGGGTCGTGGCCAAGTTGTACTGTGCCCTGCACATTTATAATGTTCCTTGTTCCTTGTATCACCCATTGGCGGCAGGCGCTTATAGCATGTCCGCGATCTTTTCGGATTCGCTTTTACGGCTACAGCGCTGGGAGACTGCGATTGTTTTGGGACACTTTTCTGCGTGTCGTCCTGTTGGGTGGAATCCCACAAGAGTTTAGAACACCAGCCATGATTCTTTTCAAAGATAAATTGCAGGTTAATTTGTTTTATGAATTTTTAATTTATATTTTGTATTAATCATTTTTATATGAATAGTTTTGGGTTGTGGAATGAATCGTCTGAGTTTCTATTATTTCTTTTGGGGAAATTCACTTTGATATATGAGTGCTTTGGATTGCAAGCACGTTTCCAGAACGAATTATGCTCGCAAACCGAGGTTCCACTGTATATAGTATATATATATATTATATATATATATATACTGTTGAAATAGTTTTACTGTCAAATAATGCAAAGAGTACGTGACACGTGTTTCGCCCTAATTCTGGGCTCATCAGGCGTACACACTCACTGCATCCCCTCTCGGGAATCGAACCTCGAACGTCAGCGCTAGAGGCGAAGCCCCTAACGTTGCGCTACGGTGTGTGGTTCGTTTATTTGACAGTATGTAGATATATATAAATATATATATGATCTGCTTCTCGCAACTGAAAAGAGGGCACCGTGGCGGATGTTAGCCGACTTGCTGACCAACCACAAGCGTTACCTGGCAGGTAGCCACCCATACAATCAGATTGTGATTCAGACTATGAATGCCATGAATATATATACTGTATATATATATATATATATATATATATATATATATATATATATATATATATATATATATTACATTAGTAGGTCAGCTCAGGTTGGACAGTTGGGAGACAAAGACAGAGAGGTGAGATTGCGCTGGTTTGGACATGTGCAGAGGAGAGATTCTGGGTATATTAGGAGAAAGATGTTAAGGATAGAGCTGCCAGGCAAGAGGAAAAGAGGAAGGCCTAAGAGAAGGTTTATGGATGTGGTGAGAGAAGACAAGCAGGTGATGGGTGTAATAGAACAAGATGCAGAGGACAGGAAGATATGGAAAAAGATGATTCGCTGTATACAGTATATAAAAAAAGGCTATAGTTACTCCATGCCTTAAATGTGTTTTGACAGTTCATACACTTCAATTCAAAAAATACAAATAACTCAATACAGTGGTTTAGTAAGTATAAATATAAACCCTTGCCATTTACTTTAAAAGGGAAAACAGTGTCTATTTGAAGTATCATGAATTCATATTGGTTACTCTTATTGCACTGTGGTTGTATGAGGTAACATCTTCTGAAAGTACTTTTCCTGGTGAGCATCACAGTGTATGAGGTAACATGATGATAAAAATGTAACTAGATAGATAGATAGATAGATAGATAGATAGATAGATAGATAGATAGATAGATAGAGTTATTAAGAAATATTCACACAGTATTGTTTACTGTTCTTATATGTAACATAGACAATTAGGAGTATCATTGGGAAAAGTCGAGTAAAGTATTCATCACAGTCTGTCATGTCATTTTCGAACCTGCTTAATTAAGACCAGGGTGTCAGTTGGGGTGGGTGCTGGAGCCTATCTCAGCTAGCTTAGGGCACAAGGCAGAAACAAACCCCAGACAGGGCACAAGTCCATCACAGGGTGAACACACACGAGGGACAATTTAATGTCACCAATTTATCCAAACTGTATATCTTTGGAAAGTGGGGAGAACTCGATACAGGAAAGACCGAGTATGTGAACCCTGTTCTCATTACATTCAGGCAGCAGCGCTAACACTGTTCTATGCATCACACTTTATAGTGACACAAAATAAAACACAAACAATATTAACACACACAGAGATGTAAAACTGTAGCCTGGAATATTTGTATCCCAGTATAGTTTTGATGTTTTATGCAAAGCTCCTAATCATGGGAAGCCTTTCTCAATATAAGGTAAAAGAGTATTTTATTAAAATTAGCCATTATGATAGGAGCATTAAATTTTAATTGTATTGTCCTTTTTGTTGCTATGTTGGTGATGTCATTCACATTATATAACAGTTTGCATCTATGGACACTATAACATCCTTTATGACACTGTAGGTTGTTTCAATTGAAGATATGTAGCCAATTGCATGTTTAATAGCAAGAAGTTACTGAACTTTAAAAAAAATAAATAAAAAAATCTATTTTCAAAGAAGAAATAAATTGTTTACTTAAGAAATACATTTTGTAATCTAGTTTTTTTAACTACAGTTTCTGGCATTGATCTATTATGAAAGGTCATCCAATGAATTGACCAGTGCTTGGCTTACAGTTAGAATTCCAATTGATTTTACCTTAACCATCCATCCATCCATTTTCCAACCCGCTGAATCCAAACACAGGGTCATGGGGGTCTGCTGGAGCCAATCCCAGCCAACACAGGGCACAAGGCAGGAACCAATCCTGGGCAGGGTGCCAACCCACCGCAGCTTTTACCTTAACCTCTTCCACCAAACAATTTAAAGGAAAAGATATAACTAAGGTTCTGTTTTCCTGCTGGTCATTACTTGGAATTGTGCAGTTCTAACCAAAAGTGCAAACAGTCTTAGTTTATCTCTTACATGTCCCAGGACAATTTGGGGACACAGTTGGAAACTCGTTAATGGTAAATTTTGCACAGACATTGGGAAGTTTTTCTTTACACAGAGAACCACCACCGCTTAGAATAAGTAGCATGGTAGACAGTGGTACTTTAGGGACTTTCAAAACTCGGCTTGATGTTTATTTAGAAGAATTAAGTGGATAGGAGTGGTGAGCTTTGTTGGGCTGAAGGGTTTGTTATCATCTAGATTGTTCTAATGTTCTGACAGTGCAGGGAATACTGAGATTAAAAACCAATGTACAATGTATGACCTTTCAGGGTGAGTTAAACATTTGACATGTATAGCACAATTTTTTTCAGTTATGTCATGTAAATATTTTGCACAATTTAAATAAAGGTTTATGAAGTAATATCAAAGGAGTGGAAAAAATTATTTTCTTGCAAATTAATCCAAGAACAGGAATCTGTAAAAAGAGTTGCATGTGTCGTTTGTATGGTACTGTATGTAAAGGATATGAAATCAATAATTAAACTAGAAAAGTTATCAACACGTTTACCCAATGGGCATGTACATTTAATATTACATGAATTATTAATGTGCGTAATAGAACTATTTCCTAAAGAAAAAAACATGGTGCTCATTAGAAGCATAATGATTAATAACTTCCATGGTTCAGTCCATGGGTATCTTTCTAAAATGCATTACGCTGGTAAGAACAGCTTGCATGAATTCAGTATGCAATAGGTAACTAAACTGTATTTTTTCTTACCACCACAGAAATAGTTGCATATCTTCTATACCTGGTTGAGTCTATAGGTCACCAATATTTATTTATATAGCATATTTTTATACATGAAAGTCTCTCAAATATGCAGCTATGATTTATTTTGTAGATATAAAAAGGACATTTTAAAACAATGAAATGGTTAGTTATGGCTATAAGTAATCACTATTAAAATAAATAAAAGAAAGTAAAGATTAAAATATTGTTGGGAGAGGAAGTGGTGTGAAATTTATTGAAAAAAATTTGTATTTAAGGAGGGCAGGATATTAGTTCTTCAGTATACTTTTCCCATTCATAAAAAAGCAAATAACAACAACAGCAACACTTATTTATATAGCACATTTTCATACAAATGATGTAACTCAAAGTGCTTTATAGGATGAAGAAAGAGAAAAAAGATAAAATACATAAGAAAATAAAATTAGGCAATACTAATTAACATAGAATAAAAGTAAGGTCCGATGGCCAAGGGGGACAGAAAAAACAAAAAAAAACTTCAGACAGCTTGAGAAAAAAAAAAAAATCTGCAGGGGTTCCACGGTCACGAGACTGCCCAGCCCCCTCTAGGCATTCTACCTAACATAAATGTCCTCAATGAGTCCTCATTGTATTCAGGGTTCACATGGACAAACTTGATGATGACGGTCATGTGAACTTCTGGCCTTTAATCCATCACAGTGCTTTGATCAGGTGGTGGTGGTGCACATTGCCACCACAGAACACCAGAAAAAGAACAGCAGAGAAAATACGGGTTAGTACGGATTTCAGAGCCACCATGAATGATAATAATAATTGAATATACAGAGCATCAGGATTAAACTAAAATGAAGCTATGAGAAAACCATGTTAGAGTAATGGGTTTTTAGCAGTTTTTTAAAGTGCTCCAATGTATTAGCCTGGCAAATTTCTATCGGTAAGCTATTCTAGATTTTAGGTTCATAACAGCAGAAGGCTGCCTCACTACTTCTTTTAAGTTTAGCTCATGGAATAATAAGCAGACACTCATTTTAAGATCTAAGGTTATGATTTGGAGTGTAAGGTGAAAGACATTCTGAAATATAGGAATACAAGATTATTTAAGGCATTGTAAACCATAAGCAGCATTTTAAAGTCAAATAAGATGACACAGTGCTTTGAAAAAAAAATGTACTGATTGTCCTCTGATTTCACATAAGCAATTCTTTTCAGCATGTTGGAAGCAGCACACTAGGAATAAACTCTTTGGTAAGCCACCTGAGTAACTGTGTGTGCCGTGTTCCCAAAGTGATGTTGCACTGTGAGATGAAAGGTCCATTTCCTTGAGTGAACAAATGATACCTAGTTACCAGATTCCATTGGAATTCAGATTTTTAGGTGGCTATATTCGTTTAGTTTGTTTGCTGTAACAGTGCATTAGGTAAAGTGGTCAACACAGCAGTCCCTTTTAGCAATTATAGCTAGCCTATTTTTTGTCTGTTCTCTCTCTTATGCTACCAACAGTTTCCGTTATGTGGGAGTTTTCTGCACATTTCCATTGCATCTTTGACATTGCCTTTATTCTTGAACATTTGTTTAATACAACATTCCTGTATTTCTCGACACAGAAATCATCTGGTCCCCATACTCTTTCTCACTTCCCAAATCTTTATATACTAATCCTTAATGATTTCATTACTGCAAGATCAATGTGTATTTCTTTGCTTTGATACCTTAATAGTTATTCAAAAATGTATTGCACAATACCATTTGTCTTATTGAATATTGTATTTGGCAAATTTATTCCTTGCAAATTAACTTTACTTTAACTGTATTTGTTCATATACCGTATCTTTTTTTTTATAATTTTAAGTATTTTTGGTAAACTGTATCACATTTAGTCCTTAGGATTTTTACTTTTGAATCTTTCAATGATTTGACCAACCCCATACCTTAGAATATATTTGCTTTGCGCCCTCACCCACTGTATCCTATTATCTATGGGAGAGGGGAGAAACCTTTAAATTCGTAAAAAATTTTGATCTCCAGTTTTCAACAGATCTCAACGTTTTAGGGTCCCCGATACCAAAAAAATTGATATCTCGATGATGTGTGTGCGTCTCTGTCTGTGTGTGTATGTGTCACAATTTCTTGAGGATGGTCTAAAGCTAAAATGGCTAGATGGAAAAATACCAAACTCAAAACTTAAGCCTGTTATGAGGTGACGATGTGCTGATTAGTTTTTGAGCCAAA
This sequence comes from Erpetoichthys calabaricus, assembly GCF_900747795.2. NCBI lineage: Eukaryota > Metazoa > Chordata > Cladistia > Polypteriformes > Polypteridae > Erpetoichthys > Erpetoichthys calabaricus. The sequence continues at coordinate 83,342,411 of NC_041402.2, forward strand.
TCGTGTAAGAGAAAGAGGCACTCAAATACCATAATTCTGCAATTAATTATTAATTCTTCTCATCAATTGTTATCATAATGACCTATTTTATGATCAGAAAGATCAATATCAGACTGGTAAATAATTACCAAAATGTTATAGAATAGTTCAGGTAACTTGGTTCCTTGGGTGCAAAGCCTACTGACGCCCACGTCAGAATTTTTTCTGAGTGCTCCTTTGATGGCTTCATTTCCTGGCTGGGACAATTTGTGCAAGCTATTTAGAATGAGGTTAAACAACATAGAAGTAAAGTTTACAAGGGCCAACATCAAGCAGTTTTCAAAAAGCTATACCACATCGGAGGTTTCAAAGACCAAAGAATTAATAACAGAATGTCTTATTTAGACAAAATAATTTGATAACATATTAGATGTAAAGTTAAGCTTGCATCTGTAGTATTCTTAAAATGAATAAAGCAAGCATGGGTTTCATTAGGATTAATCTAAAAATGATAACAATGAAATAAGGCGTGGAATTCATGTCTAAACCTTTTTGAAAAGCTAAACCCCTTTGCAAACAGAAACATTATTTCCATTATTAGGAAAAGAAAGGCCAAACTTCCCATAAAAATGAAAATAAAATAAAATACCAATTAAGATATGCATTAGCAATAGAGCATTAGATTTTCAATGTGGGAAAGCATATAAAAATAGAGATCTGGTTATTAGAGAGTAAAGTGTTCAGACATTTCAAATATCCCTGCCTTGGTATACAGCAGATCTTTAAATTGAACACCTCTAAGTGTAATCATAATAAAATTAATAGTTAGTAATTGTTACACAGTATAAAACATGCCATATATTGTGTTAATTAATGAGAATGAATAATGATTTGTAACTGTCCAAAACATGAGGAATCAATGGATAATGAAATAAACCAATATATTAGTTCATTGCAAACATCTCTTCTGTTCACTGATATTAGGAAGTTTACTTTTATACAAATCTTGTGGACATTAACAAAGCTGTCTTACATTCTGTATGTTGTGATATTTCTACATGCTCAAATACATAAATCACTAAAGTTCAACATTTTATTATTTTTTTGAACACATGCATACTGTACTTGTATTTTGCTTATGGTAGCTCAGATGCTGCAGGCTAACTCTCTGCACTCAGTGCCTAAAGCTCATATCGGCTGAAAAGTGTTTAGATTGGAGACAGACACTTTGCGGCATGGCATTACTGCTTTTTAGCTTACAACTTAAAAAATTTCTTTCCTTTTTTTGCAATTTAAAAAAAAAATGTAAATACAAATTATTTCAACTAGTGATTGTGCCAGATTATAGGAGTATGTAAGACTTTTGTCAGTTTGGTACAAATACAAAAAGCCCATAAAGCTTGGTTGGCAGCACATAGCTGGGCTGAAGTGCAGGTAAGGATGTACCGACATGAAAACAGGCTTGACAAAATCTTGCAGAATTTTAATAGTTTTATTTGCCAAATCTGAAATTTCAAAAGAGTGGTCAAAAGCAACCAGTCAGAGAAGAACAATAATCCTATACTGTAGGTCGAAAGCTTAAAGGCAGGGGTGTGGTCATAAACTCATGATTAAAAAGAGAACTAAAGCACAAAACAAAATCTTCCAGAGAAAACAAAAGTGAAACAGCACTAAACCTGGAAATTACAGAAACAGGAAAGACAACAAGGAGTCTTAGGCTAGATGGCTGATGTTACACAGGTTACAACTTTTGACCAGTGCTAAAATTCTTCTCCCTTCACATTTCTCTGTGTGACGTTTGCATAATAGGTATCAGAAGTCATGGGGGAAGAAAGCTAGAAGAAAGCATGGCTAACGCAGAAAGTGTCAAGTAAAATAGATTGAAAAGCTTGTATTGCACATGAATATTGGCACTGTTAGTTATGTATAGAATATGCACTGTTATGAGTAAAAATGTCACTATATCTGTGAAATTTAGTCTTTACATTAGTTTCAATCAAGGACAGATGAAATATTAAATATATATTTTATATGGGATGCTATCATGCATTTCTTCTCATATTTCATATTAAATGGACACATGCTAGACTATGAAAACTGCAGATCTGAAAGCAACAGTGCTTTTATTTTTTTCACCTACCAATAATATTTTCAATAGAATAAAATGTCAGTAAGTGTGTAATGCTGTTGTCTCATCATATCACTGGACTAGGTTCAAAAGGACTTCCAATACAACTTGGAGTCCTGCCACATGCAAAAGTTCGCTGATGACACTGCTATCGTGGGCTGCATCAGGAGTGGGCAGGAGGAGGAGTATAGGAACCTAATCAAGGACTTTGTTAAATGGTGCGACTCAAACCACCTACAACTGAACACCAGCAAAACCAAGGAGCTGGTCGTGGATTTTAGGAGGTCCAGGCCCCTCATGGACCCCGTGATCATTGGAGGTGACTGTGTGCAGAGGGTGAAGACCTATAAATCCCTGGGAGTGCAGCTGGATGATAAATTGGACTGGACTGCCAGTACTGATGCTCTGTGCAAGAGAGGACAGAGCCAACTATACTTCCTTAGAAGGCTGGCGTCCTTCAACATCTGCAATAAGATGCTGCAGATGTTCTATCAAACGGTTGTGGCGAGCGCCCTCTTCTAAGCGGTGGTGTGCTGGGGAGGCAGCATAAAGAAGAGGGATGCCTCACACCTGGACAAACTGGTGAGGAAGGTAGGCTCTATTGTAGGCATGGAGCTGGACAGTTTGACATCTGTGGTGGAGCGACGGGTCCTGAGCAGGCTCCTGTCAATCATGGAGAATCCACTGCATCCACTGAACAGTATCATCTCCAGACAGAGGAGCAGCTTCAGCGACAGACTGCTGTCACTGTCCTGCTCCATTGACAGACTGAGGAGATCGTTCCTCCCCCACATTATGCGACCCTTCAATTCCACCTTGGTAAACGGTAACATTATACAAAGTTATTGACTGTTATACCTGCCTCACACTCTCCACCTTGCACTTTATAACTTGCACTGTGTTTTTATCACTCTTTAATTAATATTGTTTTTATCAAGATGCTGCTGCTGGAATATGTGAATTTCCCCTTGGGGATTAATAAAGTATCTATCTATCTATCTATCTATCTATCTATCTATCTATCTATCTATCTATCTATCTATCTATCTATCTATCTATCTATCTATCTGTCAAATTCCAACTCAGTAACTGCCTGTTTGAGTCTTGCTTGTTCTGCCCAATCTATATGGGCTTTCCTCTAGTTACTCTATTTTTACTTTTATTTCCTGAAGACGTAATGTATGGTCACACTTTAGGCATCCATTATAAATCAGATCTTAATGGTCTATAAGCATTTTATGAACAATGCTATTACCAATAGTAAATTAACATTATAAATAATGACTCTTAAAACATGTTATTGTCATATTTCATTGTTATATATTACATTAAAAAGGATTATAACATACTTTACAGATGTATTTGGTACATTATTTGGCAACTCTAAATTTGCCTGAAGTATGGGTTGTGTAAGTAAGTGTCCGCCGTGACACACTGGCATCCATTACTGGGGTGGTCTCTGCTTTTTCCTTGACACATTTAGAAAAAGCACCCATCTCAAAATGTGTGGATTATTATCTTCTTTATCAGCAACTTTTTCTTCATGGAAATAATTTTTAGTTTATTGGCTGAAATGACCTGTTCTGTTCATTTAGCCTACTTAGCTCAATTGATGTTATTAGCTCATTAAATAGATTCCATTGCAACGTCACCTTTTTTTATAAAGTTGTACTATATCATCTACTATGGCAGAATGGAATGGCACTCAATTTGCTGTTGTAATGTATGTTTAATGTACAGTATTAATTTTGAGTGAGATATATAGTTACCATAATGTTAATGCAGCCACCTTGCTGGCTCTTTGCTGAATAGAGAAGAAACACAGAAATTATATTTAGCATATCTAATTGCAATAATTTTGTAAATATAAGTGGAATGTATAATGTAACAAGTGTTCTGTAATCTGTCATCAGCCAACAACAACAACAACATTCATTGATATAGCACATTTTCATACAAATGGTGTAGCTCAAAGTGCTTTACATGATGAAGAAAGAAACGTTTACATGAAACAAAAATAAGATTAGGCAATACTAATTAACAAAGAATAAAGTAAGATCAGATGGCCTGGAGGACAGAAAAAAACAAAAATAAAAAAACTCCAGATGGACTTTAGGAAAAAAACAAAATCTGCAGGGATTCCAATGCCAAATTCAAGGCAGATCGCCCCACAGAAAAAACAGAAAAAGAAAAAGAACAGCAGAGAATAGTAGGGTTCTAATATGGTTTTCAGAGCCTTGATAAAAATGATAATTCAATGAATATTTATCTTAACACAGATGTACTAAAATGTAGCTATGAGAAAGTCATGTTAAAATAATGGGTTTTTTTAGCAGTTTTTAAACATGCTCCACTGTATTAACCTATTGAATTTCCAGATTTTAGGTGCAGATTTTAAGTTTAGCTCTAGGATTTATAAGCAGACACTCATGCTAGGTGATAGGCATTCCAAAATATAGGACAGAGTGAGATTATTTTTGGCTTTGTAAACCATTAGCAGTATTTTACAGTAAATTCTGAATGACATGGGTAACCAATGTAATGACATCAAAACTGGAGAGATGTGATCGGATTTTCTTTTCTAAGTTAAGATTCTGCACTAGTTGAAACCGATTGAAGTTTTCCTTGGGCAGTCCTGAAAGGAGTGTGTTACAGTAATCTAGTCGACTTAAAGCAAAAAAGTGTGAACTAATTTTTCAGCACCTTGCAAAGTTATAAGAGATCTAACTTTTGCTATACAGTATTCCATATGTAAAAAAATGCTGTCCTAGTAATCTTATTAATTTGATTTACAACTTAGGTCAGAGTCTATAATTACCCTAAAATTCTTTACCTCTGTCTTGATGTTTAAGCCTAATGGATCAAGTCTTTTTCTAATACCATCACTATATCCATTCTTGCCAATAACTAAGATTTCTGTTTTCTCCTTATTTAGTTTGAGAAAAATTACTACTCATCCATTCAGAAACACAAATATTAATAAATACAGTTGTGTGTCATCAGCATAGCTGTGGTAGCTCACTTTATGCCTTGAGATAATCTGACCTAATAGAAGCATATAGATTGAAAAGAGCAGTGGGCCCAGGATAGATCCTTGTGGAACACAATATGGAATATCACGTGTCTTTGAAGTATAATAACTACAACTAACAAAGAATTTTCTACTTGTTAACAAAGACTCAAACCATTTTAAGATATTGCCAGAGAGGCCCAACCATTGACTAAGGCAATTTATAAGAATATTGTGATCAGTGGTATCAAATGCTGCACTCAGATCTAGGAGGATGAGAACAGATAAATGGACTCTGCCCAAATGAATCCACAAGTCGTTTACTACTTTAACCAGTGCAGTTTCTGTACTATGATTTGTTCTAAAACCAGACTGAAACCTGTTAAGAATATCATGTTTATTCAAGTAATCATTCACTGCCTGATCAATGACTGCCTTTTCTAGAATTTTACTTAAGAATGGCAAGTTAGAAATAAGTCTAAAATTGTCAAAAACAGAGGAGTCAAGATTATTTTTCTTGAGAAGGGGTTTAACAACAGCAGTCTTAAAACAGTCTGGAAAGACCCCCGTATCTAATGATGAATTGACTATGTCAAGCAAACTATCAATTAGCATGTCAGATACATCTTTCAAAAAACTTGTTGGTACTGGGTCAAGGATTGAAATGGAGGGTTTCAGTTGAGAAATTATTCTACACAGATTGGGTAAATCTATCCTTGTGAAAGAATTTAATTCACTTACAATGGAATACCGGGATTAGCGTTGGGGGGATGTACTATATTATTTCTAATGTTATTCATTTTGTGTTTAAAAATATAGCAAAAACCTCATAAGTTTCACTGGTAATTTTTTTGGAGGCACTGCACTGAGTGACCTGGGTTTAGCAAACAATCAATAGTAGAGAATAGAACTTTTGGATTACAGTACCTGCATTATTATTTATAACTTTAGAGAAATAGCACATGCCTCTGTAGACAGACTATGTTGTTATATTCTATTATTTTAGCCTTCAATATTTCATAGTGAATTCTGTTTAGTTTTTCTCCATTTACGTTTAGCTCTCCGGCATGTTTTCTTCAATATAGACGCTCTTTGGGTCTTCCATGATATAATAGTGCTGGAGGGTTTTTTAAACTGTCTTTTCAGGAGTGAGTATGTCAGTGGCAGCTCTCACTTTAGCATTAAAAATTTCCACCTTACTATTTACATAATTATCACTATTGTAGTAAGCACTACAAACTGACTAGTTGTTTAGAATGTTAGCAAACTTTGGAATTGCAGATGTATCAGAGTGGTGTTTTTTAACAATAAACTTCTCATTAGTTGTAGCTATCACTATTTCTACATTAAATAATATGAAAAATGGTCTGATAAACCAATATCCATGATGTGCCTCACATCAGGTTTTAATCCTTTAGTAATCACTAAATCCAGCATGTGCCCAAAATGTGTGGGCTTGTTAACGTGCTGGCTCAGATCAAAAGAGTGCAGGAGGTTCATAAATTATTTTGCTTTCGGGTCACACTGATTATCAATATGAAAATTAAAGTTGCTAACAATTACGAACCTGTCATAGTTTGTTATCATAATTGACACTAAGCCTGAGAATTTCTCAGTGAAAGACGCATTATATTTAGGAGGGCTATACCCGGACAATACTAGAGTCTAAGAAACTCCTTGAATAACAACAGCAAGATTCTCAAAAGACGTGTACGTACCAAAGCTGACATCTTTACATTCAACCGGCTCCAGTAAATATTTGCTAAGCTGCTGCCTTTTTTTACCAAATAAGTAAAGCTGTAATTTGGAGGGGCAGATTCTATTGAAACAGTCACACCATCAGAGGTGATCCACGTTTCACTTAATATAAGAAAGTCGATTTTCATATCATTAATAAGATTGCCAATGCAAAACATCTTGATGGTTAATGCTCTAACATTTAATAAGGCCATAAGGTCTCGGATGAACAGTGCTGTTGAAAATGGTAATTACAGTCATATGAAAAAGTTTGGGAACCCCTCTCAGCCTACATAATAATTGACTCTACTTTCAACAAAAAAGATAAAGTGGTATGTCTTTCATTTCCTAGGAACATCTGTGTACTGGGGTGTTTTCCAAACAAAGATTTTTAGTGAAGTAGTATTTAGTTGTATGAAATTAACTCAAATGTGAAAAACTGGCTGTGCAAAAATTTGGGTCCCCTTGCAATTTTGCTGATTTGAATGCATGTAACTGCTCAATACTGATTACTTGCAACACCAAATTGGTTGGATTAGCTCGTTAAGCCTTGAACTTCATAGACAGGTGTGTCCAATCATGAGAAAAGGTATTTAAGGTGGTCAATTGCAAGTTGTGCTTCCCTTTGACTCTCCTCTGAAAAGTGGCAGCATGGGATCCTCAAAGCAACTCTCAAAAGATCTGAAAACAAAGATTGTTCAGTATCATGGTTTAGGGGAAGGCTACAAAAAGCTATCTCAGAGGTTTAAACTGTCAGTTTCAACTGTATGGAATGTAATCAGGAAATGGAAGGCCACAGGCACAGTTGCCAAGAAAAATACAGGAGCGGCATCTGCACAGGATTGTGAGAATGGGTATAGACAACCCACAGATCACCTCCAAAGACCTGCAAGAACATCTTGCTGCAGATGGTGTATCTGTATATTGTTCTACAATTCAGCACAATTTGCACAAAGAACATCTGTATGGGAAGGTGATGAGAAAGAAGCCCTTTCTGCACTCACGCCACAAACAGTCACTTGTTGTATGCAAATGCTCATTTAGACAAGCCAGATTCGTTTTGGAACAAAGTGCTTTGGACTGATGAGACAAAAATTGAGTTATTTGGTCATAAAAAAAAAGCGTTTTGCATGATGGAAGAAGAACACCGCATTCCAAGGAAAACACCTGATACCTACTGTCAAATTTGGTGGAGGTTCCATCATGCTGTGGGGCTGGGTGGCTAGTTCAGGGACTGGGACCCTTGTTAAAGTTGAGGGTCGGATGAATTCAACTCAATATCAACAAATTCTTCAGGATAATGTTCAAACATCAGTCATAAAGTTGAAGTTACGCAGGGGTTGGATATTCCAACAAGACAATGACCCCAAAACACAGTTCGAAATCTACAAAGGCATTCATGCAGAGGAACAAGTACAATGTTCTGGAATGGCTGTCACATTCCCCTGACTTGAATATCATCAAAAATCTATGGGATGATTTGAAGCAAGCTGTCTATACTCAGCAGCCATCAAATTTAACTGGAGAGATTTTGTATGGAAGAATGGTCAAAAATACCTCAATCCAGACAAAGGCTACAGGAGGCGTCTAGAGGCTGTTATATTTGCAGTAGGAGGCTAAGCTAAGTATTGATGTAATATCTCTGTTGTGGTGCCCAAATTTATACACCTGTCTAATTTTGTTATGATGCATATTGCATATATTCTGTTAATAATTCTGTTAATTTTCTGTTAATGTCACTGCTGAAATACTACTGTTTCCATAAGGCATGTCCTATATTAAAAGGAAGTTGCTACTTTGAAAGCTCAGCTAATGATAAACAAAAATCCAAAGAATTAAGAGGGGTTCCTCCCAAACTTTTTCATATGACTAAGTTATTTGTGTTAATACAGCTTTGTGTGGATTTTTTATTTAATCTATAATCTGTTATATTTTTAATACAGTGCAGATCTAGAGGTGAAATGGTAATTAAATTATTTGCATTTATGCCGCATTGTCCGGGTTTTTCATTTAGACTGATGTTGGTTATTATAGTTTTAATGCAGTGCACATTTGAGGAAGAGCTCGCTACACAGTTATCATATCCTAGCAAGGCATTACGGAAAGAGTTGGACTTAAAATTACATATTCAGGAGAGATAAATTACATATCATTTTATAAGAAGTGTAATACAGGAGAAACATTTTTTTAATTAGTGTTGTGTCACATGTTTTTTTCATAAATTTGGCCCAATGGGTTTTTGTGTTTTAAAGGCAGTAAATATTTGGAATTTTTGCTTCTTAATGAAAGATATAAATAAATTTGATTTGTATGATGCATCTTCTATCCCCACATAGAATCGCTTTCATCCTTGAGTATTTGAACAGGACAAGGTTTTGCTAGAATTATTGAAAATGATATTGAAAATGAAAATGCAATTCTTATGGCTTCCAGGTCTAAGAACTTCACTAAGGCTTCATTTTAAAAGCTAAGTGGCAAAGGTCCAAATTTAGCCTAGAAATGAAAATCAGCCTTGCTCCAAGCTCAGGAGTCATTCTTCATGGCCTGAGCAGGCTAAAATGGACCAGGCTGAAAAAGTATACCAGAAGGGTGCAGGGGTCAGGTAAAACCCCTGGCTCAAACAGCAAGAAATAATTATTTAATATTTAATGTATTAAATTAAACAATTTCAAAACATACCAAGAACTCATAAAAATGTCAAAAAGCAAAATTCAAAAATAAATCAAATGTTAGAACAAATAATGCATTTAAAAAATAACCAAGGTAAAACCAAATAAGTTAAAAAATGCAATTTAATTACATAACAAAAGCAAGTTCACAAAATCAAAAGGGTAAACCACATCCAAAAGCAAAGGTCACAAGCCAAAAAAGCATAACAAAAATGGTCAAAAGCCCAACAAAAACTCACAAAGAAAGGAAAGCACAAGGGAGAAGCTGAAAACAGCAGCCAGAAAATTTGTCCAACAGACAGTATATCAATGTCAAACTTTATTTATATAGCACACTTATAACAACATAGGAATGCTGTGGCCAAAGTGCTTTACAATAGAATTAAAGAAAAACATATAATTAACATTGATAACATAAATAGAAATAAAAGAAATTAACATAAATAAAATTAAATAATAAATAGAAGTAATGTTACATAATCACAATGAGAAAACCATCAGTATTACTGAAGGTCACGGAATGCAAGTGAACAGAAATGAGTCTTTAATATCGTGTTAAACAGTTCAATTGTTGACGACTCCTTTATGTGATGAGGTAAAGAGTTCCACAGGCAAGGAGCAGCAGCAGCAGCTGCATGTGGACATGATCAGATCACATCTGAAGGCCATAAACACATAATTATAGGAAAGGGAAAATTACAAAACTCACAAAAAGCATAACAAAAGAAAGGTGTACTATAATTCTAATAGCAACAGCGCTCAAATCTGTATAGTGACATCTGTAGGAATACCATAGAAGTATAGGATGTTCGATAAAAGGCTAGGTACTTTTAGTGCAATTATATAAAAAGGAAACCTCAGTATAAACTAAATCAATCCAAATCTGAACAAGATGAGTATTTTAGGAATTTTTAATTAACAGGATTGATACCTCTATACATCCCTAAAAATGCAAAAAGAAATATTAGGCCATAACTAAATGGCCAAACATATATTAAAATAGAAAATAAAGTTGTTACCTAAAGAGATAAATAGAGAAAGAAAGAAGAACATTATTAATACAGCAATATGAAGAGGGGATTTTCATGGTCTAGAGGCACAGGAGTTGTAAAAGTAATAAATCAGCAGGCCACAGCAGTCTGAACTGTGCATATGGGGAAAAACAGAATTAGATAAACAGCTTGACTGTAAAATGCTGGTGAGTACCAATCTAGACTGATTGAAGAAATGGCTAGGACAAATTCTAAAAATGTCTGGTGAGGGAAATACTAAAACGTAAATTACAAGAGAGAAAACTGGAAAAGAGTCTGGTAGAAAAAGTATATAAAAGAAAAGGAACTTACAGTACATTAAGACACTTGACAAAAAAACACTCATGAACAGAACTGTACACGATGAGTGTTTTAAACCTGCTTGCTTTATTGTTCAAGACAGATAAAAATATGAAAAGTCTAACCTACTAGAAATTCGGCCCATTTCTTTTTTTTTATTTTTTGCATTTTATTGATTTTATTAAAATCAAATAACATTCCATACAAACAAATCAAGTTTTACAAAACTAGGTTTGAAACAAATCAATCCCCACCCATGAGAAAGAGGGCTAGGCCAGCAGAGTAAAACTTTAAACTAGTAAAAAATAAGTAAATAGATAAATTAATAAATGAATAAAAATAAGTAGAATAAAAATAAGGGAGAGACTCTGCTTCCCCAATTAAAATTCTTATTCTAAAATGTTATTGATTAGATCCTTCCAGGTTTTGAAAACGTTTTGTACAGATCTTCTAAGTGAGAATTTGATTTTTTTTCCAATTTCAAATAGTATATAACATCAGTTATCCACTGACTTAAAACAGGAGAGTTAAGATTCTTCAAGTTGAGCAAGACAAGTCTACGTGCCAATTGTATAGTAAAGGTAATTACATTTTGTTTGTTCTTCTCCAGTTTAAGCCCATCTGGAAGTACACCAAACACAGCTGTTACTGGCTTAGGAGGGATTGTGACACCAAGGCTGTCTGAAAGGCATTTAAAGATTTTGTTCCAGAATAGTGTTAATTTGGTGCAGGCCTAAAACATGTGACCAGTGAGGCTTAAACTTGATTGCAATGTTTGCAGGTTGAATCTTGCCCTGGAAACATTTTGGACAATTTTAAATGAGACAGATGTGCTCGATATATAATTTTAGGTTGAATAATTATATGCTCTGCGGTGGGCTGGCGCCCTGCCCGGGGTTTGTTTCCTGCCTTGCACCCTGTGTTGGCTGGGATTGGCTCCAGCAGACCCCCGTGACCCTGTAGATAGGATATAGCGGGTTGGATAATGGATGGATGGATGGAATTATATGCTTTGTGCATATGGAGTGAATTCTGTGCATTGCTACCTTCCACTCCTTTTCTGAGATGTTGAATGAGAGATACTTTTCCCACTGTACCCTTGGATCTTTGAAAGGGAGGGATTGTAAAATGTTTTTATATATTACAGAGATACTGTCTGAGTCCTCAAGACTGATCAATATTTTTACTGGCATAGAGATAGATGGGAGGTGTGGAAAATTGGTTCATGTTTTGTTTAACAAAGTTTCTAATTTGAAGGTGGTGAAAGAAATGTGTTGCTGGAAAGTTCAATTTGGAGTGTAATTGTCCATAGGATGCAAAAATGTTGTCTACAGATCTCTAAATGATTTAATCCTGAATGTTTTCCAGACATTAAAAACTGTGTACGTTTGAGAGGGTGAAAAAAAGTGATTCTCGTGCAGACGTGCCACAGATAAAAGCTTCTCTATCTTAAAATACTTCCTACGTTGGTTCCATATTCTGAGTGAGTGATGCACAATTGGGTTGTTAGTGTATTGGCGATGACTTGTATGCATTGGGGTACAAAGCAAGGAATATAAAAAAATACTGCAAGATTTTATTTCTATTGAGGACCAAGCCTGTGTATGCTCATCTGTTTGTGTCAATGTTTTTATAGATTGTATATTTACGACCCAGTAATAAAATTGAAAGTTAGGTAGAGCAAAAGCCACCTTCCGCCTTAGGCCTTTGTAGGGTTGCCCTTTGGATACATGGATGTTTTGAATTCCAAATAAATGAGGTTATGGTTGAATCTAATTTCTTAAAAAAATATTTATTGATGTATATTGGGATGTTTTGAAATTAAAAAAAAAAGAAACTTAGGAAGGATATTCATCTTAACACTGTTAATTCTTCAAGCTAAAGTGAGATGGAGGGTAGACCATCTATACAAGTTTTGCTTAATTATTTCCATACAGATGGCAAAATTTTGTTGATAAAGAGCTTTATGTTTACTTATAATGTTTACCCCTAGGTATTTAAACTGATCTTTGATGATAAAAGGGAAGATGTCCAATCTAATATCATATGCTTGAGAATTCATTCGGAAGAACACACTTTTATTCAGACCAGAAATCTTTTGAAATTCTATTAGTGCTGTTAGGACTGCAGGGCCAGTATTTTGTGGACCTGATACATACAGTACCATATCATCTACATATAGAGAAATTTTCTGTTCAAGTCCTTCTTTGATAATCCCCTTTATCTCATAAGCATTTCAATAGTGAACTGCCAGTGGCTCAAGGGTGATTGCAAAAGGCAGTGGTGACAAGGAGCATCCTTGTCTAGTACTAAGTTCTACTTTACAGTAGTTTGATCCATACACAAATGTTTGGCACAAACCCAAATTTCTCCAATGAAGTGAAAATGTAGTTCCTTTTCCATATAACATGCTTTTTCTGCATCCAACGATAATATCATCTCTGGAGTTTTAGACTTTGTGGGTGAATATATTACATTAAACAGGCGTCGACGATAAGAAGTGAAGTGTCTGCCTTTAATAAATTCAGCTTGGCCTTGTGATATTACTGAAGGAAGCACTTTCTCAATCCTTCCAGCTAAGACTTTGGAGAGTATCTTAACATCACTATTCAGAAGTGAAATTGGTCTGTATTATCCACGTTGTAATAAGTCCTTATTTGGTTTAGGAAAGATGGTAATTAATCCTCACAGGTGGCGCAGTGGTAGTGCTGCTGCTTTGCAGTAAGGAGACTGTGGAAGATTGTGGGTTCGCTTCCCGGTTCCTCCCTATGTGGATAGCGCTTTGAGTACTGAGAAAAGCGCTATATAAATGTAATGAATTATTATTATTATTATTAATGCTTGGTGAAAAGTCTGAGGTAGAATTTTGTTGTCTTTAGCTTCTGTAAATGTTGCTAATAAAAGGGGAGCTAGCTTAGTTGAGTATTTTTTATAAAATTCGGCAGGGTAGCCATCAGGGCCTGCTGCTTTTCCACTCTGATGTGAGTTTATAGCATCTAGTTATTCTGATAGGTTTATTCAATTCCTCTGCACTGAGAGTATTTATTTGTGGTATCTGTAATGCATCCAGAAATGTATTAGATTGAATCTTGTCTTCTTTAAATTCAGTAGAATATAAGGACTTATAGTATTCTCTAAATGCATGCATTATATTTATATGGTCAATGATTTTGTCTCCGTCTGTGTTGGTGATTGCTGGGATTGCATTGCAAACTTCCTGCTTGTGGATTTGTTGAGCGAAGATCTTATTAGCTTTCTCTCCATGTTCATAGTAATGATGTCTTGATTTTAAAATGTTTTGTTCAGTTTCTTTAGTTGCTAAGAGGTTGAGTTCTGAATTCAGAGCCTGTCTTTTCCTATGAAGTGCCACACTTGGACACCTGGCATGTTCTTCATCTAGTCTAGTAATTTCACTGATTACCTCTGATACCTTCTTGGTTTCTAATTTATTAATTTGGGAAAGATGTGAGATAGTCTGTCCTCTTAAGAAAACCTTCAGGGTTTCCCAGAATATTCCTGCAGAAACCTCTGGATGTATTTGTCTCTAAAATCAATTTGCTTGGATATTAATTCTGTACAGTTCTCGTCTGCTAATAAAAGTGGGTTAAGATACCACCTGCGAGATGAGTATGTGGGGCATAATGATTTTAGCTCCAAGATCAAAGGGGGATGATCGAAGATAACAATAGGCAAGAAGTTGCTATCATCCACATTGGGTGCATAGATATTTATCAAAATCACTTTACAGTTAAATAAATCACATATCTCCCTTCAGGATCAGATTCTACATCTGATACTACAAGTGAGACTGTTCTATGTATAAGAATTCCCACACATCTAGTTTTCTTTGTAAAGCTGTAATGGAATATTTGGCCAGACCAGTCTCTGTGCAGCTGAAACTGATCCTTGCTTAGTAAGTGGGTCTCCTGTAAAAATACTATTTTAGCGCTTAGACCTGTTAGGTGAGAGAATACTTTCATTCTCTTTAAATCGTGATTCAGGCCTTTAACATTCCAGTTCACAAAGTTAACTGCTCGGTCATGGAGACATTGTTTCTGAACTTTTGTTGTCATTTTGTAGCCTTAACTGAAAAAAAGATAGCTTTGACCTCAATTTCCAATTTTTCCCAGGAGTTATTGCCATGAAGCCTATTGTTATGTTGGCACTTATAATTATAAGGATTAAAAAGACAGATTAGAGATAGCTTGCTCTGTTTCTCCCCCCTCCCCCCCCGCCATTTTCTCCACCCCCCCATTTTGCCTCCCATTGTGACGCTGGACCACACTTCACAAAGTCCAGTCCTCTGACATTCCTAGAGGACCGAGCATGTCCAAAACAAAACAAGCCCCCCAGCAGCGGCGTATAAGGATTAAAATAGAGATATCTATTGACAATATCATTCAAAAACTATAAGCATAAAATATAACCTTAAACAGTCTTGCGATAGTAAATCCTGGAAATAATGTTAAACAGTAGCCCTGAATAAGCATAATAAGCCCTAATACAACAAACCAAGGGTATGTACACATACTTACATATATGCATATAATTGTAATTAAAGCATAAATAAAAAGTGGCCGAGAAGGGAAAAGGATGTATAATTACGGTACCAGTATCATTGCAAGCTGATCAAAAAGCCGGTAAGATCTTCTTTGCCATGCCATGACAGGAAGCGACTCACGATCGTATTTCAAAAAAGTGTTGGGATCAGTTTTCTTAGCTCTTTTTCTGCTTTCTCCGTAGAGGTAAAAATGTAAAGCTTGTCTTGAATGTCCACTTTAAGTTTGGCAGGATACAAGAGGCTATGTCTGATCTTGGCTTTCTGTAAGTGCTGTTTAATGTTGTAAAAATCGGCACATTTAGCAGTTATTGAGGGTGAGAAATCGGGGAAAGCCCATTTCTCATTAAATGGTGATTTTATCATTTTATTCATATACAGAATTTTAATTACTACCCAAAACATTTTTTGTTGCAAACTTTTAAAACTAAGAGAATGAGGTTTTTTTTTTTATAAAAGTCTGTGTTCATTCAAGTAAAAGCAGTTTTGACCACATTGTGCTAACTATGTGTTATCTTTTTGGGAGATAATTAAATTGAGCATTGTCATGAACACATGTCATGCAGTGGCATAGTTGATGCCCATTCACCTTAACGCTTTTATTGAAATGCAAACATGAAGGTGCAGAGAAATGGCAATAAGGAGATCAGCCACACACACATTGTGCTAAAACTGGTGGAAGGCAGGATGACACCCAGAGCAGGAGACTAGACTCTGGGCACACTTATTATATCATTTAACTTTTTTTATTTAGAAACTACATCTTAAAGTATTTGAAATCTTTTATATAATTGTTTAGCCTAATAGAAAAGAATTTAGTGTTTTGCAATAGGTTGAAAGTACTACGTTGATTTAACTTTGGTTAATATTAACAGTAACAGATAGTGAAAACTGATTTATTTAAGATATATAGGTAATATTCCGTTATAACGAATATCTTTACAACAAAATTTTAATTACAACAAAGTATTTTTATGGTCCTGACAGTTTCCCCATATGACGCGAGTCTATAGAAATCTCGTTGCTACAAAGTACATTCAGCAGATACTTTCATTAGATAGATAGATAGATACTTCAACGAAGTGCCAAAAAGCCCTTGAAATGCCTGAATGAATCATCCACAGAGCAGTTAGTTCTGTGGCCGCAGCTCAGTTGTGTACAATGATCCCCAAACATCTTCGAACATCCCTCATACTGTTTTTTTTTAGTTTCCTGCGGTTTTCAGTGATACCTTTTGCTTATTGCTCGTCAACATTTAAAAAACATCCATTGGAATTTAACTCATTGTCACCCTCCTATAGAAACGGCAGACACGAGAAAACGATAACAGTTCATATTAGAAAAAAAACTTTACATTTTTGCAGCTCTCGATTGTGGCAAAAAAAAAAAAAAGACGTTGCCAGTGAATTCAGAATTTTGCCATCGACACTGTCAACTTTCTTGAATGACTGAGCGAAAAAAGAAAAAAAATCTCGGGTTGCAAACGTATGTGAACTGCTTCATTTGAAGACGTCGAAAAAGCAGTTTTTATGTGGTTCAGCAATGCTCGTTCAAGAAACATTCCTATTAATGTGCCACTCATTCAAGAAAATGTGAGGTTTGTAAACTCTCTTGGGACCTCTCCTAACTGGACGACACGCCGAAGAGTGTCGCAAAGTCCAATCTCCACATCTATGGAAGACTGTTTATCTGTTGCCGGGGCAACAGCTGGCTCAAAGATATTCTGCGTCTCTCCACCAAAGCAAACAGAAAAGATATCGATGGGTGATGCAGCCTGTGTGTATAGCAGAGTGGCAGATCACGCTACCGTTCCTGTTTCAAGCTGAATAAAGTTGGTTTTTCTAAAGTACTGAGACTCAGCTTCCTGTTTTGGGGTGCAAGACAGGGACTTATAGCACGACCCCGATCTTTTATGATTTGCTTCTGTGTCACTTCACTGCAGCGCTATGAGCCTGTTTTTGCCCTGCCCCAGCAATCTTCCACAGATGCTGCAATCATGCTTCGGGAAAGTGTATTATTGCAAAGAAATGCTGAGAAAAATTCTCGTCAGCATAACTTGTAGGCAGGAGGAGATTAAAATTAACACAAAGAAGCTATTGAAATGATTGCAAATGCCTGGGCACAAGTTAAAGAAAGCACTATAGTAACAAATTCAGAATCTCATTACAACAAAATTTTCATTATAACGAAATATTTTTTAGGTCACTGGGAGGTCGTTGTAATGGAATTTTACCTTTATTTATAATTCACACTCCAGTATTTGTTATATCCTTGCAAACTGCAAGATTACTAAAATTGTACTGATTTCCAAAATGTGATATGCTTCACACAGAGTGACAGATTTCACTAATTTTTGTTCTCTGGACTGTCTTCAGTTATTGGAGCACAGACACTAAAAGATTATGTCCACAAAGAACACCACATTTTAACAGATTTACTCATGATGCTTACATTTTTCACTCTCTTCATACCAGGGATTTCACAGAACATCAAAAACGTGACTTAAAAAAACACAAAGTACATGACAGACAAGCTGAACTTGCTTGTATACTTTTTTAGTGAACTATTCATGCAGAAAAAGAGAAATATTTGGATAAAGTCATGGCTGGGAAGACAAGGTCAGTATGATGTTATACATGAAGCCAAGATGCACTACATCTTCAAATCTTGGTGTTCCCCACATCAAAGGATCATCAAAGGAGTCATAATTAAGTAACATGTTAATGTTTAAGATTTCCATTTTGAAATTGGGCAGCTCTGAGTGGCTTGTGAGTAACTCAGAAAGTTTAAGATTAATCGCTACATTAACTACCTCAAATAACCTGGGAAGACAATTGTTTAAAACCAGCCTGAAATTGGGACACCGGTTTGATCCCCACTAAAATAATAATGTGTGACTAATATTAGTATACTTTACATATTTATTTGTAAGACAATAGAGAAACATTTAAAGGAAAAATGTGTTTTTATATAATTTAAGACATAGAACATAGATAAATAACTGATCTCATTATAGCATCAAAATGGCCACTGTAGATAATGACTGTTTGATATAGTCAAGTATTACATTTAGAAGTTAACTTTTGTTTGTAGATAGAATATATCACAATAAATAAAATAAATCAGTAATGTTCATAACCTTTAGTAAGGCATACTTTTTAATTTCACATCATGTAACATACCTTATTGTGCTAATCTAAATACGAGTACAGTAAAGCAACACAATGCCAATGTGTTTTAGTTATTCACCAGTAAAGGTGCACTGCACGATAATGTGCAGTGAATACATTTGACTTGAGCATTCAAAGTTTTCATACTCTTTCTCTGTATGTTTAGCATTCGTTTGCTCAGAGGTTGATGCGCTTGCTACTTCCTGAGCAGCTCTTCTTTTCTCCACCCTAGTGGCCAGTTTCTTCTCTTCTTTCGTCGGCATCTTTTCACCTTAAAACTGATTAAGTCAGTGTTTGTGTTGCAATTACTTAGTACGTTTTCCTTAATTTTTCACTTAAGCTGGCACTTAATTCTTCAATCTGCCTCAATAATGATTTAAGATATGAACAGGTAGGGGAAGTGACGGCAAAGGTGGTAGGGAATGAGAACGGTGCCCGTACGCATGGCCGCCGCCAAGAGTTGATGCTACAATAAAATAAAGAGAGGATAGGAAAGCAGATAGTAGACGTAACATAGTATATGTGTACCAAATTTCAGGTCAATAGTTCAAACGGTTTGCGAGCTACAGGTGATTTAAAATCCTGGACTGACAAACTGACAGCCATGGTAGCGTATTATATAAGAAGATATTAATTATATACACTAAAGTGTAGTTGAAATGAAGATGACAATCTGTGGAGACACAGTCAAAACTCATGCAGTAGCTGGCATAGTGTCACCGACTCCCAAGTAGGATCTTCTCCCATATTGTCCCTTAATAACATTTTGTTTTTTTTATCAAGATGGTGACTCATTCCCTCTTAAATATAACTAATCGTCATTAGCCCTTTTCCTTAAACATTCTCATTCTCATTCTTCACCAAGGTTAAAGGTCAATTCCAATCCAGCAATGTACTGGGAGATACTAGCATGATAGCCTACAGGATTACCTTACATAAGTGATCTGTATTCTCCAGTTATGAAACTGCATCCGCATTACAGGTTAGTGTGCCATAGTGACTAGGACAGTAGATTTTAAAAGGTTCTTTAAAAATAGGAGGTTTAATAATCAAATTAAATTTGACCATGCACCTTCCTACTCTTACTAAATCTGCAGCATGTTGAAATGCTTTCCAATAAGCATATTATGATTTGTAGGTGGCATGGTGTTGCGGTGCTGGTACTGATCTCACAGTAAGGAGATCAGGGTTTGAGTCCTGGGTCATCCCTGAATAGAGTTTGCTTGTTCTCCTCATGTCTGCATGGGTTTCCTCCCGCAGTCCAAAGATATGCAGATTAGGTGAATTGGCAACACTAAATTGATGCTAGTGTGTTTGCCCTGTGATCAACTTTGAAGAATGTGAATTTCCCACTGGGATTAATAAAGTATCTATCTATCTATCTAACTAGGCTCTTTCAACCCCCACGACTCTGTTCAGGGCTAAGCGGGTCAGAAAAGGATTGGCTGACATTATGATTTTTAATTGCTCCATATTCTTCATACAAGGTTCAATGGTGCTGGTTTACTATTTATAACAGAACTCTGTATTTCACCAATATTATAAACATAATGCTAATGATTTTTGCTTTTCTAAATAATGTCAGCTTTTACTGAATTTCTGTTTTTATCACTCTACTCTCCCTGACCTGGTTTTGAACTTCACGGTGGTGTGTTGGTTAGCACTGTTATCTCATGCATCCAAGGTCCTGGATTCAAATCCAATGTCAGGTCATTGTCCACTTGGAGTTTGAATGTTCTCCAATACTTTTGTAGGTTCTCTTTTGACATTCCCATTTTCCCAGTGACATTACCTATAGACGTATTTTAGGTTAAATGACTATTCCAAACTGAGATCCCTGCAATGGACTGGAGTTCTCTCTAGGGTTGGTTCCTGTCCCTGGTGCTGTTTGAACAGACTCATGTGCTGTATTAAGCGATTTTAAGAATTTTATGTTTTTTATAGTGTATATATATATATATCTTTTTCAATTTATTCCTATTATTATATACATAGATGCCATATTATAGATAAAAAGAGTGATATCATAATAATTTTAAAATGTATTGCTTGTTTGCACCATTTCTCCACTTAGTAAAGCTTTGTATATCCTTTTTGTACCACAACACATAACCCAAATGAACCTGACTTAATTCCTTTGTGAATTTCAGTTAAATGGATTTGTAGAAAGGTTAATTTGATTTAAAAATTAAATTATGCAAAATACAAAAAGGGCACTCATTGGAACTTTAGGAAAGGACATGGAGTAAATGGGTAGTTTTGAATAAAAGTGTAGGGCCACAAGTGCCTGTCTTCTAAAAGAAAAAAAAAAGGTATTCAGTGGTAGATTAATTTGCGCAATTATTTAAATAAGAAGGATGTGTGATGAATAATAATAATAAAATATATTGTGATAGAATTACTGATCAAAACAGATGAAAAACTGGCACAATTAAATCAATTGAAAAGGGAATTGGTTTATCACAAAAGTATGTTTTAAAGTATATTTTACATGTCTTCTTTTAAAATGCGGTATACAAAATTAATTTAAAGCACGTTTACATATTCCCCGATTCTACTTCACTCACATTAGAAGCTACACAAGACTATACCAGTAACAGCAGACTCTCAAAAAGACTAGGAGATAATTAAATATCAGACCAGCGCTGGGCAGGCACACACACAAGTGCAACCCTGCTCCCCATATGAAAGTGCAATTGAATCAGGAGGGATTTTGTATGTGTCCTGCTGGGGTATCTAATTAGCTGCAATTAAAATAAAAACTCTATCAGGTCAGCATACATAAAAAGCCCACAGAAGTCAATTTAGTGTTAGCATGTATTAAAAACATGGCACTGCAGTCTTAGAAAACTGTGCAGGACTACTACAAGCTCGTTTTTTCTCTTTGTTCAATAGGCTTTTTAAAACTCTTCTGTTGCAGTTGTATGGTTTTCACAGTCAGCTTTAATTGAAAATGTGTTTTGTTGCTGAATATGCAAATATGACTTTGCCATAAGGAGATTTCACCTTGGGTACATAGATGCTGCTATGAAAGGACTGCCTTAATGGAGTTTACTGCTATAAGTAGGTCATCAAAGCAAAAGAAAGAAGAAGAAGAGGGCCTCACTATTTTGTTTTATCTTATAAATGAAACCATGCTGTAGCCTCTTATTTCAGTTAGGAATAACTCTAATGTCAATGCATTTCTATGATGGAAATAACAATAATTATTATTCTTGTTACTAGTAGTAGTATATTGTATTTGTGTTTGTTCTTTGTCTATTTGACAGACATGTTAATCAGGATTTATTAAAATTGCTTATGCGTTATGCAGTACAATGTCCTAGGCACTGGGTCACAGCGGCATGTCCCTAACAAGACTGTGTATCAAACATATTCGGAAAGAGTCACACCTTACATACCTTTGCCTGAATTAACCTTCATTTAGCAGCATGCTAAGTATCCACATTTGTGGTATATAACTAAAACAAGTACTGCTCTGACTTAAAGATTTAACAGCACAGACTTGGACCAATGCTCACTTGTTTTACTTCACCTACAACTTGCTAGCATTAATCTTTCATAGAAAAAGTGTAACCTTTGTTGGCTCTGTGGTACTCCAAAGACTTTGAAGTGGACTCATTTGAATGCTTGAACTCTCACACATTATTTCAAACATAAGAGAAGGTCAAGAACTGCAGAGAAACTTCTGTTCTCAGAAAATATGTCTAATGCAGTAACGCAACAGAATTTCACAGCACAGTTCCCTAAGCAGGGCACATGGCAGATTACCTAGGAAATCAGTCTCAGGGCTCTGTGGAGCTGGCCTACCAAGGAGAAAGGTCTACAAAGATGAGTTATCCTTTGGGCACTGCCAACATTTTGGTCAGTCTCTCTCCAATAGGTTCAATTTGTTTGAACCATTGAAGGTTAACAAATGACTGGCACTTTAAAATGTTGTTTCCAATCATAACTTATAACACAGTTAAAAGTTTTTAAGTCACTTATGCCTTGTGTGAAGAAAGAAATAGCCAGACTAGGATA
The DNA here is from genome assembly GCF_900747795.2 of Erpetoichthys calabaricus. Taxonomy (NCBI): domain Eukaryota; kingdom Metazoa; phylum Chordata; class Cladistia; order Polypteriformes; family Polypteridae; genus Erpetoichthys; species Erpetoichthys calabaricus. The sequence continues at coordinate 83,365,016 of NC_041402.2, forward strand.
GCAGGAGCTGCAGTTGCTTTTGCACAAATTGCTGAAGCACTAGGCTGCCTGGGGTGCATTGGGATGAATCACATATATACACACTATATGGACAAAAGTATTGGAACACCTGACCATTACATCAACAGGTACTTTAATGACATTGCATTCAGATACATAGACCTTAATATGGAGTTGGTCCTCCCTTTGCAGCTATAACAGTTTCCACTCTTCTTGGAAGGCTTTCCACAAGATTTTAGAGTGTTTCTGTGGGAATTTGTGCCCCTTCATCCTGTAGAGCATTTATGAGGTCAGGCACTGTTGTTGAACGAGAAGGCCTGGCTCGCAAACTCCATTCCAGTTCATCCCAAAGACATTCATACTTTGTGAATTGGGGCACAGTCATGCTGGAATAGAAAAGGGCCTACCCCAAACTGTTTCCACAAAGTTGGAAGAATAGCGATGTCCAAAATGTTATGATATACTGAAGCATTAAGATTGCCCTTCACTAGAAGTAAGGGGCTAGCCCAAACCCTGAAAACCAGCCCCAAACCATTATTCCTCCTCCACCAAACTTCGCAGTTGGCATAATGCAGTCAGGCAAGTAACGTTCTCCAGGCATCCGCCAAACTCAGACTTAGCCATCTGACTGACAACATGTTTCCACAGTCCAGTGGCCATCTGACACTTGGCATTGGACTTGGTGATGTGATATTTCCATGCAGCTGATTGGTTATTGGAACCCATTCCATGAAGCTCCCTTTAATACCAGTGGAAGGTTGGAACTCTTCTGCAATCAAATCAGCAGAGCACTGGTGATTTTTATGCAACTGGTGAATTTTATGCACCATGCACCTTAGCAGTCATTGAGCCCGCTCATTGACTTTATATGGTCTTCTGCTTCATGGCTGAGTTGCTGTTGTTCCTAAACGCTTCCACTTTCAGTTGACCGTGGAATATCCAGCAGGGATGAAATTACACAAACCATCTTATTGTAAAGGTGGCATCCTATCACAGTACCACACTCGTAGTCACGGAGCTCTTCAGAATGACCCATTTTGTTTCAAAAATATTTGTAAATGGAGACTGCATGGCTAGCTGTTTGATTTTATACACCTGTGGCAATGTGTCTGATTGAAACACCTCATTTCAATAATTAGGAGGTGTGTCCCAATACTTTTCTCCATATAGTGTATGTGTGTGTGTACATGCACATGTATATGTGTATGCAGAAATACTGTGTATATACTGTAAAGTACAAGATAGATGTGTGTGTATATATATATATATATATATATATATATATATATATATATATAATATACCAATCAGCCACAACATTAGCACTACTAACAGCTGAAGTGAATAATATTATCTCGTTACAGTGGCACCTGTCAAGTGATGGGATATATTGTCAAGTGAATAGTCAGTTCTTGAAGGTGATGTGTTGGAAGCATGTAAAATAAGGATTTGAACAACTTTGTCAAGGGCCAAATTGTGATGGCTAGATGACTGGGTCAAAACATTCTCAAAATGGTAGGACTTGTGGTGTGTTCCTGGTATGCAGTGGTTAATACTTACTAAATGTGGTCCAAGTCCATCTAGCCAGATCCCACAGAAGAGCAGAAATTGCTGAAAAACTTAATGCTGGCCATGATAGAAAGGTGACAGAACATTCAGTGCATCACAGCTTGCTGCTTATACACATCTGTCGCTATCTATATTTTTCTGTCTATACCATTGTTTTTTTGTAACATTACATTTTCAACAAACTTGAAACAGGACAGTGAGCAGTCTTACACACCAATACTCCCACAAATCCAATCTAGCAAATCAGCACTTATAAAATATATATATATATATATATATATATTGTGACAGATAGAGGGCGCTGTCGTCCTCTTGAACCTTCTGACTTGACTCCAGACACCAGGTAAAAGTCCAAATATTATTATTATTTGAACAATAACGTGCACAAAGCAACCCTCCACTCCACAATACTCATAAATCACCAATAATTAATCAATACAATCCTCCACACTCCCATACGCGTTGCCACCCTTCCACCCAGCTCAGCTCGACGTCTGGGACTTCCCATAGTCCTTTTATAGTCCTTAACCCGTAAATGTTTTGCCTTCTCTGTCCACGTGACCTGGAACACTTCCGGGTCAGATAAAAACTCTTCTTCTTCACCCCGGAAGCACGTCATTACTTCCTGTCACTATGACTATGATGTACTTCCAGGTTATAGGGCACATAATAGTCTCTGGGCCTTCTTGCAGCGTCCCCTGGAGGTTCCCATGGTATCCAGCAGGGCTGTGATGAAAAACTCCACTGTCCATGATGCCCTGCTGGAACTCGGCGCACCTCTATGTTGCAGGCAGGGCTCCACCTGGCGGGTTGGGGGTACTGGCCGGGATAAAAAGCCAGCCATGTCCCACAAATATATATATATATATTATATATATATATATATATATATATATATATATATATATATATATATATATATATATACACTATATAGAAGGAGAGAGAGAGTAAAGCTCTACCTTACTGCTGCTGTTAAGGCTTCCAGGTGGCCAAGTAGAGTAATACCAGATGGCTTGTCGTTCTAGGCTGTCACTGAATAAGAAGACATTGTTTACAGTGAACATAATCAAATGACAACAAAACATATTGACAATATAGTGCATGAAACATAACTGAAGTGGTGCTAACATGAGCAGCACTTTGCTCTTTTGTTAAAGAGTTAAACTCCATTCGATTAGGAGGAGTTAGGTTTAATGATACATTAACAAAATGGCTCGGCTCCATTTTAAAGGTAGGCTATAACATACTTCTATTCTCTGTTAATGCATTCTAAGCTCTAACCTTGTTAGAAATATGTATCTAAATGAAACTACTGGTGGAATTTCTCAAATTGTTATATTTGTTTTTCTGGCTCGCTTGCTTGACATTATTACCCCATCACACATCTGTTGTCACTTGAACACCCTGAGGTACCAGAAGATGGCTATCTATCTATTGATTTCTCAAGCATTAAAGTGGATATTTGTAATTCTAAGAGGAATCGTTTGACTCCTCATTGTGCCTAAAAGGCTGAGACCCTAAAGAGATATACAGTATAGTAAATCCAAGGTGTGTGCATGTTTGTTTGAGGTCTTAAAAACCGTTCTTTATGAAATAGGTTGGAATGGGAATTATAAGAAAAATCACTTATCCACTGTCATTCATGAGTCCATTACCCTACCACTCAACTAAACATCCAAATAATTCACCCTAATTCTGCTTCTCAAACACCTTGTATAGAAACTGCTTTGTGGTTGACTATCTGGACCAGCTGTAAAACATTCAGCTAGGAATTCAGCTTGTCAGATTGCAGTCAGTGACTCAGAAACAATGCTTGTGGACCATTTTGAATTTTGAAGTGCTCATTGATAGTCTAGCTTCAGTGGCTTCTGATGTAACAAAGAATAAAATGGAAAACATTACAGACAGAATTATAACTGTAAGTACTGATTTAATTCAGCATAGTCATGTGTTCAGTCAGGTGTTTTCTTGTTATGACTGTTTTATTTCAGGTGATTATATCTGGCAAATCTGTAATTTTTGTTTGCTTTCTGTTTCATGTGTATAGACCTACTGTTAATACAATTCTGTCCTGAGATTCTAAAAACGTGATTTTACAGACATCAAATAAATAAGGCAAAAAGAATCAGTCATTAAATTTCTTTTAATGATACAACAGTGGAATTTTAATTGAGAAAAAAATATTCAGGTGCCAGTTTTTAAACTTCTTCAATTGGCTTGACAGCTTCTACTTTTTGCAATGATCTTCTTCTTACAATTTGGGACCCCAAAGATTTGTGGGTACTTCTTGTAAATAAGGATGAGTAGGAGACTCAAAAAAGTTTCGTAATTGCCACCCTGTGCACTGAAAAATGCAGCAACAAAAATGTGGTTACAACCAAGTTCAAAACAGAACTGAATACAGATTGGAAAACAGAGACATTTATATGGCAGAGACATAAAGGGGATGGTCCAAGGTGGCCAGAAGAGGAAGTGATGTCTTTGGAAGGTGGGTTCTGAAAAGGAAGGTGTCATCAGGTAAGGTTGGAAGTGACGTCATCAGAGGGAGAATTGGTGGTGATATCACTGTTTGGCTGGCTCTTCTGCTGTTCTGTAGAGGGAGAAAAGGAGAGATGGTCAGATAACAGTGCCAACCCCTGATCTGGTCCAATTACAATTTCTAAAATACAATATTAAGAACAAAGATCGTTTTTTGATTGTTTGCAGTGTGTAGCTGTTGTCATGATATTGTGTTTGTGTCGTGTACTTTTTTTGGATGTTTGCTGAAGTCCGTACAAGCATTTTAATCATTACAATTGTTAGTCTGCACTGTAAAACAAGCTATCTTTTTGAGGGATGAGAAGTTTTTTTCATGCATAAAAAAACTGCAACCTTGTAAACAACTGGGAACTGTGTTTAGCAAAGGTGTGTAAAGCTGTAAGATTACAAGTCAAGACTCTTACGGGAGAGTCCTATTCCAGGTGAAAATATGAACAAAAATAAACATTTGTCTTCTGAGATCATATATCCAGTTAAGGGGTCATGGGAAGATAATTCTAGCATTGAGCAAGGAAGAGACCAGACCTTGATAGCAGTTAAGTCTATCTTGGGGCCCAGTTTCTTTCACTGGATCAATTTATAATTTCCAAGCAACACATTTTTACTTTATGGGAAAAATGTCAATTGAAGAAGGGGAAAGAAATCCTTAATTTAAACTGAGATTCAACTGATTTCAGAAGGCTATACCATCCGTTGCTCCTCTGTGCTGCACCCTCTCTGTCTCTGTCTCTCTTCTTATGCATATATATGTAGGTTTAAAGAGGTAAATAATAAGTAAACCTTAAGCAACGATGATATCTCTAATAATGCTAATGGTCTCAGAATTTTCCTAGAATAATCTAATTGCAGCAAAAAGCAATTATTACATTTGTCATAAACTACATATCATATTGAAGGGTATGGTCAGGGTCAGTTGGTCATTGTGGATAAAATTATTAGCTTAAAGAATGTTGGCAATTTAGCAGCGCTTTGTCTGTTAATAATGTGCTTGTGTCAAAGATATATTTGTGTCCATAAAACCCTTTTTAACACCATGCATTTCTTGAAACATGTAAACTGACATGGTAAAGTCTTGCTATGTTTTACATGTTCTTAATACCCTTCTTCACATGTTGTATCCTTTTTGGTGATCCGACTGAAAACATTAAGGTGTCTGCTATGCAAAATGTGTCAATGCTACACTTAGCTGACACACTGACTGCTTCTCTAAACAACGCAATGTATCTTATTTGTGACAGATATTTATAGATATTTGTTGTCTTTGCTGTGAAACAGAGAGGTGAGATTGCGTTGGTTTCAACATGTGCAGAGGAGAGATGCTGGGTATATTGGGTAAAAGGATGCTAAGGATAGAGCTGCCAGGGAAGAGGAAAAGAGGAAGGCCTAAGAGAAAGTTTATGGATGTTTTGAGAGAGGACAGGCAGGTGATGGGTGTGACCAAGCAAGATGTACAGGGCAGAAAGTTATGGAAAACGATGATCCGCAGTGGAAACCCCTAATGGGAGCAGCTGAAAGAAGAAGAAGAAGAAGGCTGTGACATAATTGGATTTCAGGTTACTTAATAGTGTACATGTCTACCATATACAGCAGGTGACTCCCACACACTGTTTACAGACAGTACATGGAGGGCTTCTAGGTGAGAAGCTAGAAAGGAATCTAGTGTTGACTTTTAGATACCAGCCAAAAGATACATGTGTTTGGGTAGCTAAACAAGACATGCAATTCCATTATATTTATACCCCTTCCACAAACAATCATTCCCATTTTAGGCCAAATTTGTATGAAACCCCAAAATTTTTAATAAGCAAACGGTGAAAGCAAATTCCTCATTTGGTTCTGTCCAATCGAGAGAAAGATCTTCCAAGAACAGTTGAAGCCTGAGCACCATGGATTTCAAGCAGTTTGAAAAAGATTTTAAAGGGCTTTTGGCATTTTGGACTTTTGACAACTTTGGTGGCCAGTTCTAAGTTCATTTTTCATGTTTCATCTAAGCCTGCCTTTTAATGTTCACAAATTTAAAATCATGTATTTTTGTACTTATGTGCATTTATATTGAAATGACCTTAGCTGTATTAGCCCAGAAAAGAGAGCTCCCTGTGACGTACACTATACTTTTTGTCAGCGCTAACTGAAATAATGAGAATTCATTCTTGCATTACATGTGGAAGCAAATACTATAACCCTTTCATGCCAAAAAATGGGATTTCAGCAAAGGGCAAATATGGAAAGTGACTTGAAGTATATTACTAGGTTCAAAGTCACCAATGACAAACAGCATATACTGTATGCCTCAATTAGACTAATTTTAAAACAAAAAACATACTCATTCTTACTTCAAACAGCAAAGGATGTTAATGTGTTGTGACACAATTTTGGTTAAAAGTGCTTCATATGTTTTTATAATAAAACCTCAAATAACAGGATCAAAAACTGGAGAAATATTACCTTCTGTTATAACAATTTGTTCATCTAATGGCATAACAAAAAGCAATAAAGGATTGTGCATGAAAAAGAAGCCAGGGCAATATCAAAAAATGTTTATAATTAATAAAAGTAAAACAAATGTTATATTACACTTGAAAAAAATATTTTATTATTATTAGAGAATGTTATTAAGGAATGTTATTGATCATTTTAAAGCTTTTGCTGAAAATGCCGATGCCATATTCTTTTACTAATAACATGTTGTGGAGCACGGCCCAGACACAGACAGGCGGACACCGACAGCTCACCCAACACACATTTATTATACATAATATTTACACAATTGAAGCACACACAACCCCAGTACAGTGGAACCTCAGTTCACGAATAAAACGGTTTATGACCAAAAAGTTCGCCAAACTTTTGCCTCGGTTCACGACCACACACTCGGTATACAAACAAGCCAGTTTCCCTTTCGGTTTGTACATGTTCAGTCTCTCCCTGTGCATTTCCTGTGCAGCGAGCAAGAGAGAGAGAGCGCGACACACACACACGCACACACACACACACACACACACAGGCAGCGCCAGAGAAAGACAGACACACACACACAGGCAGTGAGAGAGAGAGGGCGCTGGACTCATAAGGTAGGAAGGCAGTTAAAGAATGCACTGGGCTTGATTTTGTTTTCACTTCTGTTTACAGCGATCGGTTTGTAGCGTGCATTGTTGCAATGTTACTTTTCTTGGCGGTTTATTAAATTACGGATTTTTTCAAATGTTCATTTTTTTACCTGTGCTTAAAACTCATTAAAAAAAAGTGTTTTTAGCCAGCGGTTGGTAGCGCTATAGCGCGAACTATTGCAGTATTAGTTTTCTCTGTTGTTCAAGGTTTTCTCAGTGTTATTCAATGTTTTTACATTTAGTTTACTATTACACTGTGCATTCTACAGTTTAATTAACTATATTTGTGCTTAAAAACTTAAAAAATATATATATATATTTACACACAGTTCGTATGGTCTGAAACGGATTAATTGTATTTACATACAATCCTATGGGGGAAATTGCTTTGGTTCATTATGGTCGTGAACCAAGGTTCCACTGTACTTCCCCAAAGTCCAGGCCTTCCTTCACTCTGCCTTGTTCAGGTCTGCCTCAACTACTCTCCTCCAAGATGTCGTCTTTCTCCAATCCTGACTCCAGCCATCGAATGGAGGGAGACGGCCCCTTTTATATCCACCTGGATGTGCTCTAGGTGCCTCCCAATGAATGACTGCCGGCACTCCCCAGTGTGGCGGAAGTGCCGGCTGTGCACCCGGAAGCACTCCAGGTGTCCCTGGTCTTCTTCCCCCCAGCACTTCCGGGTGTAGCGGAAATGCTGAGGGCCAGGGCTCCCTAGGCATCTGGGCGCCCCCTGGCGGTGACCACGGGCCCCTACAGGGTTGAGCTTCCAAGCTCTGTTCCCGTGGTCCCCATACCATCCAGGGTGGCTGCCCTGTCGTGGTCCGGAGGAGGCGTAGTCCCTCTTCCGGTCCTTCCAGGCACCCCCAGCCGCTTGCTACAATGTTTATGCCAAAATAACCTTCATAACATACTCATCTGTTGTAATAATTGTAACATGAACTTTTCAGGAATTGTTTCCATACAAGCCCCGGTTTTGTAAATGACCTCCTGAGGCACGGACAGAAGAGTTTCTTGTTCTTATTGCATCGTTCACAGAGTAACTCACCCACTAAATAATATTCCAAAAATTAACTTGAAGAGGCATGTATTAACATGTAGCTCCACTATCAAAATATGCTATTTCAATGAAAAAGGCATGACATCTCTCCAGCATGCACACATACAATAGAACTAGCAAAACTAAAAAAAAAAATACATGTGGACTTCCCGCTATCTTCATCTTCCTACCATGCTATGTTCTGTTTTCCATGTTCCACCATGTATGAATCTTCAGTTAATCAATCAATTAATCAACCAGTCCATACTTTATAGGTTTATAGCATCATTATTGTCACGTGTACAGAGTATAGTGAAATTCTTACTTCCATGTACAAATTGACATTGAACACATCGCCACTCTGTGAAAACAGTACCCATGTAGGCAATCAAAGAAACCCAGGGGGTGTCACATGATCATTATAAAGAAGACTTACCCCGACAAACAAAATCATGTGCTAGCCATTTTGTATACAGTTTATTACACATAATGTAGAGATATGAGGAGTAAATGTGTCAATAAAACCATCAGGGAAAGTTTCACATTCTTTGGGTTCTGTGAAGTCTTTAATGACAATTAAAATTCAAAGGCTTCATTTAACATCTCTACATAGATGGCATGTCCCACGCTGGGTATTATGTGGAATTTGTGATCAGGAGGGGTTGTGTTTCTCATTTGTATGTTGTACAATTCTGTGAGTGGTTTCATTTCCATAAATGTCGTTATGTCAGAATCCCTGATAAAGTTCTTATGTCTTTAGAATCAGGTATTCATTTCAGTACTGAGTCTGTGCAATTTACGTTTAGCCTAATCAGACAGTGGGTCCCCTGAACACTGTTAAAAGGATGTTACTAGTAGTCTCTTCCAACTCCTGAAAGGTCTAACATTATTAGTTGTCAGTCTGCCATTCATGCCTTATCGCGTCACAAATGAATCATCGTTTTATCAGTATTATCTGCTCAGATTGACTTGCATTTTGAAGGAGGTGGGCAATAAAAATGACTACGCTTTGAATTAAAGATTCTGTGGACAGATTAACCTCAGGACATATTTTTGCAAAGTAGCCTTGCTGAGTTTTCATCATCCTTTCATGTCAGTCAAGCAAATGCTGAAAGATGGGAAATCTGCCTTGTAAGAACAGAGAGTGCGGCTATCCATCCATCCATCCATCCATTATCCAACCCGCTATATCCAAACTACAGGGTCACGGGGGTCTGCTGGAGCCAATCCCAGCCAACACAGGGTGCAAGGCAGGAAACAAACCCCGGACAGGGCGCCAGGAGTGTGGCTATCAATGCCTAATTTGTCATGGTTAACTGTTTATCATTTTTAACAGATTATGGTTGGAGTTCATTTCCCTACGTTTTCCAAGCACATCTACTCTTTTCAATGGACAAATATATACATGGTTTCTAACTCAATTAGAGATCATCACATTTTTCATACCTGTGTGTAAAAGAGATAGATAGATAGATAGATAGATAGAGTTTTAAGTGGCAGTAAGATGTTCAGACCTGCTCAGTTGAACCACAGGTTTATATTTACAGTCATGAACATTTGAAGAAAGCAGGTCTAGCTTGTAGTGTCCATGAACAGAACATAGGGGATTGACATTTGTTCCCTTGTTTGAAGTCACCAGAATTCAGAATAATTCATCATTAAGACATTGATATCAGAGTGATTAATTTCTGTTGTCGAGTCAGCCAGCATGATATAACATATCTCCCTAGGCAGTAACGTGGATAAATTCAGTCTAGACCACACATTTAATTTTAATTGTACCGTGCTTCCTTTTTCAGCATTGCACATTCACATACTGTAAATCTCCAGTAGCCTCTCACTTTTTCTACTTAGTATGAAGAAATCCATCCAGCATTAAAATAACATCTAAAATAAGACATATAAAAACAATCAAATATTTCTCATTGTACACAGTCAGGCCAGGTCTAAATCCTATTCACCTCTCCTATTCTGTCCTCTTTCTGGATCTTCGCCTCTTCAATCCACAGATGAGCTTGTAATTTTTAACCTCTCTCTGAATCTTCCCCCTTTCCATCTTCGGATGAGCATCTCCTCCAATAAGGCGTATCAGAGCACTTTAGGCAGTGGTGAATACAGGAATATTAATATATTCCAGTTTGCATTCTTCAATCTCTTACATTCTCAGATATTATAGGTGTAAGCAGCAATGCAGGCAGCAATGCTCTCCCTGTGACATCTCTTAAGTTTGTAGCTTGTCCAAAAGGCAGGAGAGATAAGCCAATGATCATCACAATTATAATAAATAATAAAGAAAAAAGAATGACAATATGAAATAAAATTGTTTAAATTGTTGTTTGAAGACTTCTGGGCCAGGCCCAGCCCAACAGTGTCCAGTTAATGTTGCTACTTACCCTCCAACTTGATGTAACTTGAACCACAATGTCTCACATGCTCTTCTGGCTGTTTCATTTACCTCATTTCTTTACAAGATTAAGAAGGTGAAAGTGAGAAATTAGTGTATTGACTCTTGCTTTGTGCCAAATTCTTTGTTTGCAAAGAGTTAAGGACCAGTCTTAGTTCAAATTATTATTGTCTATTTGCTATTAATCTGTTTGTTGTCACTGCTCCTGTTCCATTTAGTGTCACACAAGTGTGCAGAGTTTAAAAGTGGAGGTTGAAAAATTAATAACATTTCTTTCAACCATGGTAAAACCAGAGTTTGCCAAACATTTCCATGAGAATATATGAAGGTGATTAAAAGCTAAATGTAATAGAAACTGTATAAGCTATCACACGCATCCAGACGGCTATGGAATCAAAATCATTATTTATAGAAATTCAAATAAAGGTATTAATTTTTTTCCTCATTCTTTTGTCTCTTACATCGATACTTTACTCAATTTCATACTTCAAATCTCTTAAATAGAAACATCCCACACTGGCTTTAACTCATAACCAGCACATTAAAGGCAAGGTTGATATACCAAGCCATCAATGCAGTGCCATTAGACCGTCAAGGAATTGTTTTCCTCTGTTTACTTCTTTTGAGATCTGAGTGGTTTATTTGACTTCTCAGGTGCTGCTTGTCAGTATTGTCAGTTAGGAAATACTTTGACTAAAGCCACGGTTACTGGAAACAATGCCTATCACTACCAACCCCCTACCCCCCCACCAAAGATTTTTCTCTTTCATGTACTCTCCAGAGGGCTTCCAGTAGTTAAAGTAAAGTTTATATTATCCTGCATTCACCCATTAATCAAATCAATGTTCAATTTTAATGATATTTAACAGGCTAGGTCTACTCTGTGCTGCTAATAGATTTACAAGCATTTCGCAGCCAATAGGAAATGCTTGAAATCTAATTGGAACAAGACATGCTTCTACCCTCTTGCCAAGAACAGTCACTCTCTACTGTATAAAAGTGACGGACACATGGAGAGTCAAATCATTGTGTTGAGAACTTTGGTGTGTCTGCTAAAATTTGGCAAGTATCACACAGAAGGGAGGAAAAAAGCATGGCTGTGTATGAAAAATCCATGTATATGTGGTTTGTTAAAATAATTAACACTTATTCTCTAACATTTTTATTGTAGACTGCTTATTTGCAGTGAATTTATGTGGTAGTTGTTCTGCAATTACCAAGGCAATTACAGTACAGTGTACTATTACTGTATATATAATGCTGGGTCAGACTATGAGGTAAGGGAAAGGGTGGAGCACTTTACGTGATTGAACTGGGAAAGGGGATCCGACTTGCAATGGATGGACAGACCTTTTATGGAATGAGTGACAGATAGAAGACTTATAAATGAAAAAGTGCCAGTTGTGTTGTACTGAAATCCATAGAAACAGGAATTCAATTCAGTTTACTGAGTGCAGAGTAGACATGTCATTAGTTTTAGCTGCTATCATGGGCTTAACCCCCTTGAATATTGCATGATTCATATATGAATATCAGATTGAAGATTGAAATGGGCAGGGTCATACATCTGTGGGGTTTCGCTTAAGTCATACTTTGATATCAGATTAAAGAGCAAAGTATGCTCTCAAAGACCTGTGGCTGGACACCAAAGATCAGGGGCTTAAGCCCTTGAAGCCAGAAACGATGCCAGAGGGGCAGAAGAGAGGAAAATGAAAGCTCCTATCAGCAGCATCCTGGGAGAAAATAAACTCGTGTAGGGTCCATGGTCAATTATAAGCACAAAAGTCAAAGACACACCCTCACCCACACCCTCCTTGGCATTTAACAGTAGAGTGCTGGGCTGTTTAATTTGACAACAGTATCTTTACATCTGTTGAAAAAGACAAGAAGAAAGCAACAAGAAGTATTTTTGAGATAGGAAAAGACAATTCAAGCAAGGCAGATTTGTAGGGAAGGAGAGCTGTTTATTGTTTTTAGGTGAACTCCACAGTCCAGACAAAGAAGCTGAAAAAAGGTAATCATTTCTTAAGGAACACAGATTTTCAGTAAATTATTACTCTCTCCAACAGAGTCCTGGGTGGCTTTATTGTACTGATCATTACAAAACATAAACAAAATTATGTCATACTTATAAGGAATAAACTGCAGAATTAAATAAGGAATGGAAAATGTATAAATACAGTATGTCCTGATATTTATTCAAATAACAATATTTTATGAAGAATCACTCTGTACAACATCTGCAAGATCAGACTTTACCAGACAAAGTATGCAGCACAACATCTTGTTCAGGCATTAGTCATATCACATCTTGACTACTACATCCACTTTATGGCAGAGGTATCTGCATGTACTGTCAAAGGTAGTGGCGTGTCTGTTTTTTTTTTTTTTTTTTGACCAGCTAAGATGGATACACATCACTCTCTTTTGCAGGTCACTCCACTGGCTCTCTGTAGCTGCATGCATCAAGTTCATATCATTGATGCATGCCTACAGAGCAGATGGTGGTTCAGTAACCAGGTAAATGGAAACACTTATGAGGTCCTATGCTCCATACTGTCCACGCAGGCTGGCTAATGAGTGGCATCTAGTAATTCCACCTGAACGTGACATCACATGTCAATCCAAACGCTTTTCATGTGTAGCATCCAGTCTGTGTCATGAGCTTCCTGTATTTACTGTATCTGAACAGCTGCCGTTCTCAGTGTATTTAAGAAGCATTTGAAAATGCCCGTTTCATGAATACCTTTGATAATGCAGAGGGTCTTGAAGCTAGGTTCTCTTGTAGCTAAGGTAAGTATAGCCAGTATTATGCTTAAATTGGTTTTATGGTTACTCATTTATAAAGTCTAGAACACTTTTGACTTGTTTAATTCAGTTTTTTTAAAAGTGTTCTAACACTTTTTTACTTGATTTCATGTGCAAGTTGCTTTGGGCAAAAGGGTCTGCTAAATTCCATCTATCCATCATCCAACCTGCTATATCCTAACTATAGGGTCACAGGGTTCTGCTGGAGCCACATCCCAGCCAACACAGGGTGCAAGGCAGGAAACAAACCCCGGGCAGGGCGCCAGCCCACCGCAGAGCATGCACACACACACACACACACCCACTAGGGGCAATTTAGAATCGCCAATGCACCTAACCTGCATGCCTTTGGACTGTAGGAGGAAATTGGAGTACCTGTGTAATAACTAAAATGCATTATGCAATGCATAGCAACACTGAGGTTGTGCAGATGCACCACCTAATCATTACTTGAAACCATCTTGAAGCACTGACTGAGTATGTCCATTAATACCATGTAAGTTTAACAGTTTGATGCTTCATCCTCTGCTTAGGTAGAGGATAGGAGACGTGATGATGGCACTATGCTGCACCTACCGCACAACAAACCCCCTGGATTGGGACCAAAGTGCAGCAAGTTACACCTCAACACCACACTGGAACAGTGTGAGGTTTTTTTTACAGTGGCTGGAGTGCCAATCCTGCCAACAACCCCGAAGTTTTCCCTGTAATTTAGGGGACCTGCTTGCAGGGCTGGATGCAGATTAACATCATACCCAGGATGGAGCAATTGCATGTTAAGGGCCTTGCTCAAGGGCCCCTGTCAACAAAACTGTTCATATAATTGATCTGCTTATATGTAAATTTATATTTACAGGAGGTATATTAGCATAGTCAGAGTTTCAACTTTGCTGCTACAGGCACCTGGGTTGAATCCTGCTCTGGTCTTTGTCTGTGTGCAGTTTTGTATGTTTAGGTTGCTTACTTGTGCTTCATGCTGCTGGGCTAGGCTTCAGCTTGGGGTAACCCATTAAAAGAGCAGGCAGCTTAGTGAAATGGTTGCATGAACTTATGCTTGAGAATGATTTCTTAAAGCTACTTAGTGTACAGAATTTGCTGCATCCAGACATCGTGAAATCATTTCCAGGAGCCTTTGCTGTAAAGAGTTACTCAGAGGTATTTTCTGATTTTATTTCTTTAAGTGTTACAAGCACTGTTTCCATTTGACTGTTTTTAACTGCACTACCATGCAAGCCCTTTAAGTATTAGTTTTTTATTATTTGCTTTAATTATAGACCGCCTTTGATATGACCAGTTTGTTAATGAATATATAAATATCTACTAGGGGTTTAGTACAGATTTTTTTAATTCAGATGCATGAAATAAAATGATATGAAAATATACAATATATCAAACTTTCTTTAAAAATTAGCTAAACAAGCAGGTATTCTGTTAAGATTTCTCAATAGGTGGCCTGAAATCCTTTAATATGCAGTGCATTTATATCTAGGGTAAATTTTATCTAGGTAAATTGTAAATCAAAGAGATAAGATGTGAGTATTCACAGTTTCCATTGTAATCTATTGGACCCCAGTATTCATTTTCAGTCAGAATCATCATGCAGAGTGAGAATTTTGAAACAAATGGATTAATGATGCCCAATTTAAAAAAATCTTCTGTACACCTCTGCACAAAGGGTGTTGTTTTTTCAGTTCATTTGCTTTATGCTATACAACTGTTTTTTTTTTTAAACTGGGATTAACAATTTAACAATTTTCCTCTTAGGAATTGCCGCAAAATATTTGGGTGGCATTGTGGGTTTTGGCACCAGTGAAAGCAAAACCATAGAGAACTCTTAACTGTAGGCTGGTATAAATGCAAACCAGAGACCTAGAGAGGAAAACGTGTCCTTGCTTGATTTTGTTTAAACCTTCATTTCATCATGAATTGAAAAAGCACACCACAGTATGTTAGTGGCTGAGGAAGATTATTGTTATTACAGTGCTTATACAAAATAGCATTCCCCATTATGTGTTGCTTTGATGAGATAAGTATGCCATAACCAGACCACATAATGTCAGAGATACCATTAGCCAAACCATTGTTCAACTGCCATTTATTGGGAAGTCATACATCTTATGGTATAAGTTGTTATTCAGTGTTGAGGTAAAATTTTTCTCTTTTAATTACATTTTCTTTTTCTTCACCACCTGCAAATTAATATTATTTATAAATATCTATATATAAAATAAAGACTTTATGGGACACTGTAAACAAGGTAGTTCATATATCATTCCGTAGACATGCACAAATGCAGCAAAGAAAAATAACCGGTCGAAATTTTGTGTTCTGTTATTTTAATGAGTCAGCTGTTTCCAGTATTATGAGCTTCCAGCTGCAAATGCACCCTTCATCCTTTCTAGTCTGTTACAGCACTTGTGTAATAACTGGGTTTGAAGTGGACACCTTCATTTCACAACATACAAAGGCACAGGACGTAGCAATAAAAAAACAGTTGAAAAGCTGCTGGATTTCCCAAAAATATCCCATCACTTTTAAATCCTTGTTAAAATGTTCAGCACTTATTACTTACTGTAAATCAGGAGCTTTTTTTACTGCATGAATTACCTGCACAAATCCAAGACAATGTCAAATGCTGCTTTGTGGTATTCTAAACCAAGGAAGCTAAGTGTTTCACAGAGACAAGAAATGTTCTTCACAATTTGCAGTTCTATCCTTCCATCCTAGTACTTTTTTGCATGCCTATTATTAAATGGTGTGAGAAGAAAATTGAAATTTAAACTTATTACACTAAAGAAAACAAAATATATATTTTTCTGCATTCTATAGTTCTAATACAGCTAAAATCCATAAACTTTCAAAGTTGGTGGAATGCTCAGAATAATAGATTACTTATGATAATAAGCAACATGGGCAGCATGACCAGGGTGTTGCTTCAGCGTCTCCAGAGTACTGGGTTCAAATCGCAACCTATGGTAGATGCTGTCTTTTTGCAATTTGATTTTTCAAATGTGTAGAATAGTTTCATCTGACATTCTAAAGAAATTCCAGCTTTGATGGTAGGTGAGTCTAAATTGGTTCTGTATCAGTGAATACATGTGTGTGTGAGTTTGAGCTGTAATGGGCTGTAGTCAAGGTTGGTGCCTCCTTTGTGCTACCCAAATATGCTTTGTCCATGGCTTCACCCTTCACAGGTTTGAACAGATTCATTGAAGAATAACAGAATAAATGCCTTAGCAATAATAATGAATTCACATAAAACATGTGATGCAAAGGTGCCATATACTGTATGGCTTGAACAATCCTTATAGCCCATCCTGGATTATGTGATCAGCTCTCCATGCAAACAATGAACAGTAAAGAAAATTAAATATAAATATAAGCAATTTTGAATAAAAAGATATACCTGTCATATTTTAGAGATTTTCTTGAACCCTGCATTTTTTAAGTTCTTCTGTACTCAATTTTTCTGAAAGAAATTTATGAGGGTTCCAGTACAGTTCTTCAATTCGTCAAAAAATCTGTTGAAGTCAGGTTTATTTTGTGGACAACATCTATGAGGGGGGAGTCAAGCAAGCTAAAGTTAGAAAATGGGATTTATTAGAAAATGGAATTAACCTTAACAAAACTGATAATATCATTTCTCAAAGTAGTCTCCACCCTTCTCAATGTACTTGCACCACGTGCCTGGAAGTGCCTGGATTCCAGCAGAAAAAAGGTTTTGTCTTGTCTTCTCAACCACTTGTGCATCCGAGTTATTGTCGAACACTACATGCCGAGGGGTACTACAGTCACTAGTGCAAGTTACTGTGACTTGCTGAAGACCAATGTGAAGCCTGCTATGCGATCCAAGCACGGGGACTGCTGTCTCAAGGAGTCCTTTTGCTGCAAGACAATGTCCGTCCACACACTGCTAAGAACACAAAGCTTGTCTGGAGAAACTGAAGTTTGAGGTATTGCCACATCCTCCTTATTCACCAGATTTGGTACCATGTGATTTCCACCTTTTTGGACCGCTAAAAAACATCTGGATGGTTGTTGATTCAAGACAGAAGACAAAAAGAAGAAAGTGGTACAAGAGTGGTTGCGAGGACAAGATAAAACCTTTTATTCTGCTGGAATCCAGGCAAGTACATTGAGAAGGGTGGAGACTACATTGAGAAATGACTTTATCAGTTTTGTTAAGGTTTGTTCCATTTTCTGATAAATCCCATTTTCTAACTTTAGCTTGACTCCCCCTTGTATATAAACAAGAATAATCAGTGTGCTTGCAGGGTATCATAAAGTCCCATCTACTAATAACATGCATATAATTTTATCCATTTCCTCTCCAGTTTCCAACAGAGAAAATATATGTATTTGGCGTGACGATTGATGTAATTTTAAGGTCCAGTGTGACATTTTTGGGGAAGGCATCATTGATGTACAGTATATGTTAACAGGATGACTGGTACAACAGGGTACTTCTAAAATGCTCTTACAGAAATCTCTGCTAAATACATTTGAAACAAATTATTTGCAACATCTGTTAAGAAAGTTTTGAGGGTTGCTCAATAAAAATACAAAATATGAATCTGCCCTTATTTTATATTTATGTGAAGCCCCATTACGTAATCTTATATGATGATGTTATGTTTCTGATTATCAGATAAACTGAGCAAACTGAACGTATGCTTAAGTGGGTTAGAGAATGCTATTAATTATCTCCGTGACAATGAACTGGATGTGGTTAGTTATTTATTTACTAGTTTCTGGCTATAGGTGCCTCTAATGTTATCTTTCAGTATTTATTATAGGATCTTGTTGGTTGTTTATGTGAAATTAATTTAATTAATCTTTACGTACCTTGATTGCTACCTTCACCTTTGGCTTTATTGCATTTTTTCAACCAGCCTTATCTGACCTTTTAAATAGAGAGGGGAATAAACAAATAAAGAAAAACCTCATGTCATCAGTAATAAAAAAAACTTACATTTTTGATTAAAGTTTAGTTTTACCTCAGATATTGTAGTTTATATGTCTCTTCGCTGATGACCACAGCCATTCATGATTCAGTTTGGTGGCTTTCAGTTGCCTCCATTTCAATGAATTCCAAAGTCTAGATATTTGTTACAGGGTGGATTAGAATTATCAAAGTAAAGTTTTGCTCCTACTCCTGGAAGCTGATTGATGCTGATTGCTCTATGGTAAGTTTAAAGTTTGGAACGTGTGGGACATGTTAAATGTTTAAGTGCAACATTACTTGCTGTCCGTGGCAGCTTGCCTGATTTTATTATTGCCCTTCATAAAATACTTACATTGCCAGATATTTTCATCTATTTGTCATTTTCCATTTTCTAACATTTTCTGTGCATTATGAAGATGTTTTGATAGTGCTACAAAAGGCAGTGTAGGATAGCATCAAACCCTGTGATGTATCTGATGTAAACCATTTTTAATAAATTTGACCTGAAATTAAATGCAGTTCAATGAACTGGCTTATTTCATTGGACAATTTTGTTTATATTGATGACTACAGAATTTAACTAAACTGCATACAATTAATTTAGCAATATTTAACAAGGTATCAGGTTCAAAACCCATTTCTTGAGTACCATGTGACAACATGCAAGTCATTTTAGTATGTGCATTCCTTTGGTCTGAATGTTCTTCCATTATGCATGTACCCATATATACTGTCTACATAAGTCTACTTGCTTTTTTCCTTTTAATATTAAGTGCTTTGAGAGGATGATAAAGACTGATTAGCTGGTCAAGTGGCTGACAGAAGTGAATTAAAATAGACAGCTGGAAACATAATAATAACAATAATAATAATAATAATGTTCAATTAAATGAAAAGGTGAGCTTCAATTATGAATCCTTGGTTAATGATACAATCTGTGAATATGAATGTAGCATGTTGGCAAATTGAGGTGTTCTGTAAAGAATACTAAAATTGCAGAATTGTTTACATGGCCTATAGATTCCTTGTATAATTTTGCCTATTAATAGACCGGTACCCTGCCCACAACTGGTTCCTGTTTTGTGCTTAGTGCTGTAAGGATAGCTTTTGCCCTGAATGGATGAACTGGAAAATTTACCAAACACTTACAAATGCTTTTTATCATGTCCTAAATATTTAGATCCAGCATATATCCTGAGTATATCAGGTTATTGCATGAGTCCATTGCAAGGCCCACTCACACTTGGGCTAATTTAACCCACATCTTTGGGCATTTGGGGAAAAATTAAGCACCTGGGAAAAAACTAACACAGATATGGTAAATATATGCCAACTTCACAGAGATAATGATCAAGCATGAAATTTGAAACCTGGACACTATATCTGTAAAGCAGCAGTTCTAACCACTCCACCACCACCATGATGGTGTTCATGAAATATATATAATTACACTCTCAGGAGACTTGGGCAAAAAAAAAGCATAAATAAATTTTACACACATGTTCTTACTGTACTATAATGGAAATGGTATAGCAAGCATAATATTACACTCTAAAAAACAAACAGATAGGTAGATAGAGTTTCATTAATTGATTGTTCAATGAAATTACCGTATATACTTGCAGATAAGTTTTCCCGTGGATAAGTCGGGACTTGATTTTACCATATAAATTCTGGTATTTTTATAATGTCGTTCGTATAAGTTGAATGCGGAAAACTCACGCTATTGGTCCAAGAGATTATGATATACTAACGGCCACCTGAGAAAGTAACCATGGAGCACACTGCCTTTTTTTTCTATGTGGGTGCGGCAATGCGCTGTATCAGCGCGTGCTCCTAACCTCTCTCTCTCTCTCTATCTCTCTCTATTGTGCCTACGTGACCACACAGTAATACTCAAACTATTCCGAAGCAACGCTTGCACTGATTTGTGTTTTTTATATCTCACACCCTCATACTCCTTTATCGTAAGAGCATCCCTTATCTACGATGGAGCGTTTGGTTAGAAGAAAATATGAAGCTGGTTTTAAATTAAACATCGTTGAAATAGCAA
Organism: Erpetoichthys calabaricus; assembly: GCF_900747795.2. NCBI lineage: Eukaryota > Metazoa > Chordata > Cladistia > Polypteriformes > Polypteridae > Erpetoichthys > Erpetoichthys calabaricus. The sequence goes on from NC_041402.2 coordinate 83,385,482, forward strand.
AAGAAATTGGTAACTGTGCTGCTGCAACAAAATTCAATGCGTCTGAGAAACTAATGTGAGATTGGAGGACGCAAGAAGATGTTAAAAAAAAAATGTATGTGTCGTATTTTTAAATGGGTGTATAAGTCGGGTCTGATTTTATGATCGATTTTTCGGGTTTCAAGACCGACATATACGTGAGTATATATGGTAATTTAGATTTTTAAATAAAGTACTGGGTGTCAAAAGATACAGTAAATAATTATTTTCAGGTGAAATATGACATTTTCAAATGATAAAGATAAGATTAAGATGTAAGATTATTTAGACATGTTGGACTCAAACTTTTGAGACAGAATTTAAAATTTTCAGATGACAATGGTAAGACAATGAACAAAATTAATTATGTATGTCAGATCCAATATTTACATTAAATTACACATTTTTATTGGATGAACCTTATTGGGGAAACCTAATATTTTTATCAAATAAAACATAAGGTATTATAATTGTTACCGTTATGCATTATTAACGAATTATTATTCTACTTTGTGAGTCATTATATTATTAGCTGTTTAATTTTGCTTCCCCAATTTCAGGAATCAGAGGAAAGCTAATGGCCTGCTTTTATGTACAGTATTAACATTGAAAGTAAGAAATCTACATGAGGAATCACTTGTTTTAGCAGTCATAGCATTGTCGTGTGTACAGAGTACAGTGAAATTTTTACTTGTGTATGTGACCAACATGCAACATCTTGCTACTTTCCAGCACCATCATAAATAAGAATGTATTAAAATTCATAACCTCTTTTTATTTAATGGAAAACATATTCCAGTCTACCTGATGTACTTTACTTACCCCTGTTTCCATGTCACTGGTTCAGTTATGCTCCCAGTTCAGAAATTTATAATGCATGCTGCAGACAGAGCATATCACTAAACAATTTTCCTTTCCCACCTTTTTCCCTAACACACATGGCGGGTACATTATATCAAATGTAAGCAATAAATTTACATACTTACACATATAAAATATATGACTGAACATACTACAGTGCAAATAGGGTCTTTTTGGGGCTTTGCTATATTCCCTGAACTGTTTTTATGCTGCTCATGACACTTGAATGTTCCTGCTTCTTCAATATTCTTCTGTATTCATATTTGTATATCCTTTGTCTTCACACACTGCTTACACAAAATGCACATAGTAATATTAACCCACACAACCAAGAAATACACACTTCAAAATGTCTTCCAGAACAATAATTTCATTGTGGTTTTGTTGCATAAATACCTACACAGGCAGAAACAGTTCAGCAAATTCAGTCTTTTAACTAACCTGTTATTATTTGTAGATATCAATCTATTACAGCACTGAAACCGCAATTGTTAAGATTTTGAGCAATCTCATCTGACAATAGTTGTTCCTCAGTGCTCCTGCTCCTTGATCTCAATGATTCCTTTGATAACTCAATTCAACCCTTAAGTGTCTACGGTCAGATGTCCTGGAGTGGCCTGCTACTCCCTGGAAATCTGTTCCACATATAGCATGTTGTCTTCAAAGGTGAAACCAGCTTGATGCATCCTATGTCCATTGGCATTCCTCTAGGTTCAATAAGAGTGGAACTTAATTTCATGCTGTTGAATCAAGTCACCCAGTTTTACCACATACATATTTAAAAGTGTACGATCAAGTATCTTGACAGTTCTAAGTAGAGGAACTCAGATAAAAGTTACAATTTCACTTGACTATGCATAAAATTTTGTTCCAGGATTCCTGCTTTAGTTTGGCCAACTTGAGATGAGCATGAGATGAGTCAAAAACATTGACTTTTGCTGAGGCAAGATAGGATTATGAGTCTCTGTAACTCTTTGCATAGAGAAAGTCATTATTGACTTTATTTCCTTGATAGTTATCAGGAAAATCTTTTGATTTGGGCTTGGTGTGACTCTTGAACTTGTATGTTGACAGCTTGTCTGTAATTGCTTAGTCCATTTGTTTATCCTTTGTTCTGGCAAATGCTACAGGACTAATAGCAGACATACTGCTAGGTTCATGGACAGTGTTAACCTTCATGACAAAAAACTACTCAACTACCACACCTATTGACAATTGCATGGGTGTACTGAATATATGTTTCTTCTATATCTTATATATTATACACTGCCCAAAAATTTAAGGGAAGGCTTAAATCATGCATTGGATCTCAATGAATGAAACACTTAAGTAGAAAATCTTTACTGAATAATACTGTGTAATTCGTTGAGAACAAAATGAAGTAACAAAATAGAAACCAAAATCACCAACCCATTGAGGGTTGGATTCAACATCACATCACAAATCAATGTCAAAAATTGAAATCACAGGCTGACCCAACTTGCGTGAATTTCATCACGGCAACTTATAATGGGATTCAGTAGTGTGTATAGCCCCCACATACCTTTATTCACTCCTGACAATGTCTAGGCATGCTACTGATGAGACAGCAGATGGTGTCCCGGAGGATACTCCTCCTAGACCCAGATCAGGGCATCAGTGAGCTCCTGGACAATCTGTGGCGCTATTTGACAGCATCGGATGCACCGATACATAACGTCCCAGAGATTCTCAATTGGATTCAGGTCTAGGGAACATGTGGGCCAGCCAGTGGCTTCAATGCCTTTATCATCCAGTAACTTCCTACACACTCTGGCCATATGAGGCCAGGCATTGTCCTGCAACAGTAGGAACCCATGGCCCACTGTACCAGCGTAACATCTGACAATGGCTCTGAGACCTTCATCCCAGTACCTAACAGCAGTCAGGGTATTGTTGCCTAGCACGAAGAGTTCTGTTTGACCCTCCAAGGTATGCCTCCCTAGACTATCAATGCCCCACCGTCAAACTGGTCTTGCTGAATGATGTTGCAGGCTGCATAATGTTCAGAATGGCATCTCCAGACTCTGTCATGTCTGTCGTATGTGTTCAGTGTGAACCTGCTCTCATCTGTGAAGAGAATGGGATAATGGTGAAGCTGCCAATTGTATATTCTTTGGTGAATGCCAATTTAGCTGCATGGTGATGGGCTGTGAGCACAGGTCCCACTAGAGGACATTGGACCCTCATGCCACACTTATGGAGTCTGTTTCTGACAGTTTTGTCAGAACCATGCACACCAGTAGCCAGCTGGAGGTCATTTTGTAGGGCTCTGGCAGTGATCTTCCTGTTCCTCCTTGCACAAAGGAGGAGATACTAGTCCTGCTGCTGGGTTGATACCTTTCTATGGCCCTGTCCAGCTCTACTCCTGTAACAGCTCATCATTTGGTATCCCCTTCTTGCTCTTGAGACTGTGAAACACAGCACACCTTCTTGCAACGGCATCTATATATGTGCCATCCTGGAGAAGCTGGACTACCTGTGCAACCTGAATCGGCTGCAATTACCGCCTCATGCTACCAGTAGTGACAAGGACACTAGCAAGGCGTAAATCTAGAGAAGAATCAGTCAGGAAGGAGAAGGAGATAGCAATTGTCTGTGGCCACCACCTGCAAAACCATTACCTTTTTCAGGGTTGTTTTGTCTCTCCAGTGCACCAGTTGTCACTTTCATTTGTGCCAAAGTAGGTGAAGTTGATTCATAATCATTTATTCTTCCTAAGTGGAAAAACTGATATCCCTGAAGCTAAATTGACTTGGTGTTAGACTGTGATGATTAAGTGTTCCCTTAATTGTTTTGAACAATACGTTTAATAAGTTACATCAGTCTGATTAATGCTTATGGTCCACCCACTGCATATTGGGCCTCAGCTATAGAAATAATTCACTCTGTTACCAACACTCTAATGATGAATCAGTTCAAATATGGTGACTTGCACCACAGGACTTTGGAAGGAACAATGACAAACATCCATCAGTATATATCATGTTCAATTCATGTACACAATAAGCTGGATCTACTTTAATTAAATGTTAAAATCCTGAATATGTAAAAATGTGGCACAACTAGGCAGATATGACCACAGTTTGATCCACCTAAAAGCCTGTTATTAGACAGTAACAGCACTCTTATCGTACTAAGTCAGAAGTGTATGTTTGGGGTGTGTGTGTGTGTTTGTTGTAATCTATCTATCTATCTATCTATCTATCTATCTATCTATCTATCTATCTATCTATCTATCTATCTATCTATCTATCTATCTATCTATCTATCTATCTATCTATCTAATCTGGAAAGTGGAAAATTTTATAATATGGCACACTCATGTACAAGTCCACAATCATAAGCACATTATAGATTAATTAATTAATCATTGCATGTGACAAATATGCAGAAAAAAGCAGAGCTGACAGACTCTACTTAGACAGCTAGAATTTAAGCTCAGTCAGTTATAGTTTTCTATAAATTTCAAAGATTGAATTTAAATTTGTAGGGATATTTTCTTCCACCATGGAGAGTGATTTTGATACCTTGCACAATAAAGTAATGTGTGAATCCTGGACAATTCTCAATGTGAAATTTAAAATTTGTAAAATGGCAAATGCTTTCTAAAGGCACTATATACTTCCTGGCATTATTCAATTATTGCTATCAATCTAGTATTCTTTTGTTTCAAAAACAATGGAAATGAGTAGAGTAGAGCAACACCTATCTACTCTAATTATTAGAGTGGTCTAATTATTAGAAACATCTGACTGTGAAAGTGCTACAAGCTTCTTATACGCCCCATCTGCATTTTGTCCCACTGATAATAAAATAATCCTGGTTAGTCTGAGTTTTCTTTTTGATTAGCAACTGAGTTTATTTACATAGTAGTCAATTAGTTGCACAATTAAATAAAGTATCTTGGTCTGTGGGGATTCATTCAATAAAGGTTCATATTTGCTGATATGCAAGTGATAATTTAAATCTAAACAGAATATGACACTTAATGATACTTGAAAAAAGATTTATTATAAGTTATGAAATATAAAATGTATGCTGCTTCATTTGAGTCACATAACATCACTTCATAACTCAGTATTGTCAGCATATGACACATAAAGCCACTTGAATAAAGAGTTATGAACATGAAATGAAATACAAAATGTATCACACTTTATTTGAATTGCATGAAATCGCTTCATATCAATAATGTCAGCATATGACACATAATGGCACCTGCATAAGGAATTATGAAGGTTATATGAAAAACTAAATTCATAAAATTTGACTTGAAATTGTGAAAATTCTTTATTAAAGTTTAATGTATGGCATGATTTTATAAATTAGTTAGAAAGAAGGCATATGTTTTGTATCCACCTTAGGCAACCTTGAGGAGAAGAGGCAGATTTCTGGGCAAGTCATTATCTTTGAGGAGCTTTAATAGGTTTTCTATGCATTCTCAGGCTTCTGCCAATGTCCAAAATACTTGTTAGGTTTACTAATTAATTTATTTCAGCATTCTTGGTTCATATCTGCTATGTTTTCATGGTGTCTACATAAGTTATCCTCCGGACATACCTGTTTTTCTCCCATTTTCTAAAGACATACACGTGACATTAATTGGTGATCTTAAATTGCCCAAGTGTGGAAATGTACATATTTGGGCTCTGTGATTTGGCTACTCATGGCCATCATATGTTGTTCAGTCCAGAACTGGTTCTTGGTGTTGCTGACTCCAAACATCCAAAGCCCTGAACTGGATTAACCAATGTTTGACAATAATTATATTATATCAGATGTGACTTCCAGTGGAGTTTAGTGGAGCTTCTAGCTCTCCTGTGTAGAAGCACTGTGCCAGACATTACATATTATTAGAGTTTAATTTCATGTGTATCATCCAGTAAAATTGTTAGCATATTTTACAAATGAAGAATTTCACTAATAAATGACTTGAAGAGTTGTGAAAATTAATAATGGATTAATTAAAACAAAAAAAAACTAAAAGTAAGCTAATAAAAAGGTGAATAATTTATGTGGACAAAATTCTATGGTGCCCACTGAAATGAGCTACTGCTAAATGTCCATATAATTATCATATTTGTTAAGTATCAAGCAAGAACCAACCTGGGTAGAGGCACAAGCCCATTGTATACCTACACTCATACACAAAAGGCCAATTTAGAATCACTAAGACCTATCTCTTTGGGAAGTGGGAGAAAAAAAGGAGGACCAGAAACCTATACAGAACTGGAAAGAATGTGTAAATTCCATCTAGACAGGAACTGGGACGAGTTTCATATCAAGACTTCTTCATTGCTAACCATTGCATATCTCTCTCCCTCTCTGTCTCTCTCTCTCTCTCTGTATTTATATATATATATATAATATATATATACTAGGTGGCTCCGCCCCCTGCTCACTTCGCTCGGCAACCCCTGTGTTTGGTTAATCCATCCATCCATCATCCAACCTGCTATATCCTATCTACAGGGTCACTGGGGTCTACTGGAGCCAATCCCAGCCAACACAGGGCGCAAGGCAGGAAACAAACCCCGGGCAGGGCGCTAGCCAATCGCAGGGCTCGCACACACACCAAGCACACACTAGGGACAATTTAGAATCGTCAATCCACCCAACCTGCATGTTTTTGGACTGTGGGAAGAAGCACCCGGAGGAAAGCCACGCAGACACGGGGAGGACATGCACACACCACGCAGGGAGGACCAGGGAAGCGAATCCAGGTCTCCTAACTGCGAGGCAGCAGCGCTACCCACTGCACCACCGTGCCGCTGTTTGGTTAATCGGATATACAATTTTAAAAGCTTTTTTTTCTTTGGAATTGTTTCAGTTTCATTAGTTGCACTTTTTACTTTAAAGGTTTATTAAAAACAATATATGGAATTACCTTTTCTTCAAGATCGCATTGAATTTTGAATCCGTTTTTGGAAATACATTGTGACAATGCAACGTATAATCGCCGTGAGTGAATATTGTTTCTGTTTCTCTAATAAATAATCCGACGTTTTCTAATGGTTGTCCCTTTGATTTGTTAATTGTCGTAGCAAAAGCTATTCTCATGGTAAACTGTAAACATTTTAATACGAATGGCATATCACGATCTCATTTGGTGTCTAATGTTATTCGTGGAATATATACATCACCTTACTTGTCGCCTGTTAAAATTTGCATCGCTTCTCCGTCATCATAAATATACACCTGACCGAATTGTGTATTCTTTGAAATTAAACTTGTCATTGCTTTAACTGTTGTGAGTTGAACTTGCTTTGTCCTGCTATTTTTTCAATTACACCTGGCTCTGATGATTAATCACCTTTTGTTTGCGATAATGAGATCTTTACTATCTTTTTTTTTTTTTGATACTGTAGTGACTGAAGTAATAAAGTGTCACAAAAGTTTTACTTGAACAATCGCCGACTTCGTAACCCCATATATAAAAATCGACTGTCTGTATGTCTGTCCGCTTTTCACGAGAGAACTACTTAACAGATTTAGATTTGATTTTTTTCTATAATTTGCTTGAACATTCTGGTTGATTTTGCGACATCTCTTTTCGCAATAAGTATCCTTGCAGGAGCGATTTATTCACGCTAATCCAAGACAGAGGCTGCGAGCCGAGGGGAGGGGGAAGCGTGTTGTCAGGAGTAGGGAGCCAGGCGGGACCCTCCTCACTCACGTGCCAGCCTCTGTTCGAATTGGTCTACCACGCCAAGTTTTATGGCCTACCTTGCCTCTGCATAGCTAGCAATGTGACCTGTTTGTTTATTGATTTGTAAATTTTGTCCTGTTTCACTACTATATGGGTGGAGCCACAGGGGACAGCTAGTCCATAGTAATAATGATAATCGCCCCCTGCTCGCTTTGCTTGCCAACCACCCCGGGCTGCACTACGTGCCAGCCACTTCGTGTCTATGCCGCTCGCGTTGTGAAGAGGGGGGCTGAACACTCCTCCGAAATCTCCCCTTAAACGGTGATACAATGGGAAGCAAATAGTTTTTTTTTTTTTTATCTCCTCTTTACTCAATCAGCTGCTGGCTTGTTGCTGCTGTCGTGCCCCGTGATCCCTATGAAGCCTATACAGCAGCTGTCCTTTTGTCTCACTGTCTTGTCTGTCTTCTCCCCCAGATATCCTCTGCTCTTGTTGGGGGTCCCGCTCCCGAGGCACGCCCCTATGAAGAGGAAGATTTTCTATTCTTTTAATTGAGACATGGAACTGTCCCCTCTGACTAGACACGGAGCTCAATTCACTCCTGAAAGAGACATATGTTTGTTTGAATAACGTTTCTGTCTCTAAAATCGCCTGTGTATTTGTGGAACTCTGTGACCCAAGCGTGACAGCATATGCGGGTTTCACTTTCACCAAACAACAAATCTTTTAAAAAAAATACATTTTATATAATGGACCGTTCCCATGTTCAAGGCACCTCATAAATGTTCTCAAATTTATAATAGGAATAGAAACACGGAAAAAAGCTCAAATAAATAATACTAGATGCATTCTAGCATCAAAACAATAAACACCAAACAAAAGAAATACATGAAGGAGATCTGGGTTAGATCATAAAAAATTAAACAGGAATAAATGACCTTCCATTGGTGTTTCTTCAGTCCATCTCAACACACACACACACACACTTTGACCAGAGCAGTTTCCTTTCAGCAGTAAATCTCACAGAATCTAAATCTACGGGAAGCTGCCTTTCCACTAACTGTATTGTTCTAAATACATCTTAAAATTCAAATGTTATCTTGCAGATGTTCAAAACTAAATGCAGATCCATTGTCGTACCTTATAGTTTAACCATCCAGCTTTACAGCCAGAGGATAAGTAATAAAGTAAAGGAAATAATCCAGCATCAGAAGCATATGGTAAAACAATAAGGGCAGCTAAATTCTCTCTTTGCATGATCCTTCTACCGCTTCAGGCTTATGTCTTTAAATCTTTGGACAATGGAAGAAAACAAAAAGGAAACAAATTTCAGAATGCAGAAAAAATCAGTAATTTGTCATGAGAAGAAGAAAGAAATATTTATTCTATAAGCTTTTACTATGTGTGGCAGCACACCATTACTACTTTTGTCTCGCTTTTAGCTTATAAAAAGAATTACCTATGAGGAAAAAAGATATTCAACAGATGCTTTGTAAAAAAAATACAATTCAGTCTTTATTAGGACACTATAATAAGGAACATGAGGAAACACTCTTCATTTTCCATATAGAAATCTATCCATCCATTTTAAAATTCTTTTTATCCTACACTAGGCTATGCTGTAGTAAAGTATGTGGAATGGCAAAAAATGTAGAATCAGCTGCATTGTTACAGAGAGACTTACACAGCATAGAGGCGTGGGCAGATTTATTTCAGATGAAGTTTAAGTAAGTAAGTGTAAATTGTTACAGGTAGGATGTAAAAATGTTATGGTTTGAATACATAATGGGTTATTTGAAATTTTAAAGTAGGCCTTATATAAATGATTTAGAAGTTGTAATGTTCTGTTGTTTCTATTTCCATAAAGTACTCAGAGGCAATCAAGAAGGTTAATTGGATGTTAGGTTATAGATCATCTTGTGTGGAGTACAAGTCAAGGGAGATTATGCTTAAACTAGTCATCCCAACATAAATATTTTTGGAAATGAGGGAAGACAAAGACATTGGCTCCTGATTCAGTTTCAAAATGATTTTAAAATTCTGCTGTTAACACTTAAGGCCATTCATAACCTCACCCTTCCATATCTGTCCGACCTTCTTCATGTTGCCATTCCCTCCCGTAACTTTAGATCCTTTTCCTCCATCCACATGACTGTTCCTCTCGCCCGTCTAACCACCGTGGGGAGTAGAGCATTCAGTTGCTCTGCTCCCAAGCTCTGGAACTCTACTGAGCTAAGAAATATTGAATCATTTTCAACTTTCAAATGCAAACTTAAAACCCATCTGTTTAAAATAGATTTTTCTCTATATTTACAGTGGCTTTGTTTGGTTTTAATTTTTATATTTTCTGATGTTTTAAGTTTTGTTTATAATGTGCTTTTTTATTTATTATTTGTTCGGTGTCCTTGAGTGCTTAGAAAGGCGCCTTGTATAAATAAAATGTATTATTATTATTATTATTATTAAAGTACTGGGAGGAAAACCTATGCTGACACAGGGCGAATACTCAAATTCAACATAGACAATCAATGTGTGATTCAAACTCACAATGCTGTTGCTCTCCAGATAATCATGTATAAGTTAGAGAAAGTTTACTTCATAATACTGTAATATACAGTATATCAGATTCCTACATTGTTGTAACAGAATAATTCATTTTGGAGAAAACTTCATGCATCCATTTTATTTCTTTGTAATAAAATATTACAACAATATCAATAAGTTCTTTTAAAATAGGTAGGAGAGGCACTACTTATGAGTCCCTAAACTCTTTAATTTAAGTGGCTCAATCTACAAAGAAATAAAATGTAAATAGCAGGAATGCCCAGAGGCTTAATTGTAAGAAACAGTGGTATATGAATACTGCAAACAGTATATGATGGTAAATACAGAAAAATGTGAATTCTGCCTATAGCAGCCAGAATTCCCAAATTAATCATCTGTAAGAACAGTTTCAAGTGATTATTTATTAATTTATTTATTTTGGTTAAATTTCACGTTATTGGAGAAGCCCTCTAGAGACAGGCTGCAGGGCTTAGGCATGCACACATCCCAGCTCATATTAATTTCCTAATATCCAAATAAGAGTGTCATTGGGATGTGGGTGGAAAAGCTGAAAACCCATGCGGACTGAGAGAAAGCTGGCAGAATCCCTTTAAATAGTGCCCAGGGTGAGATTTTAACTGATGATTCTAGACCTGTAATGCTTTTAATGCAAAAATCAGGTTAAGAAAATAGATGACATTTGTTACTATCGCATTAATAAAACTGAGGCATAAATTGCAGAGGGTGAAACAGGATAATATTATGTAATGGCAGCAAGTGATTACAGTTGGTAAAAGCCTTAAACCAGACTTTGACACAACTGATCAGCAATAATGATGGTTTTCACTGATAATAAGAACTTATCTTCACACATTAAAGATTGTTAAAATGTTTTTGATACCCTGAATTGGCCTGGTATGAGTCCCTGCAGGCATGCCCATGGGCATGACTTGTGTGGGACTGACATGCTGCCAAGTATGGCCATGTGCCCACTGAAGCCATGGAAGTTCTGGGGCAGCATTATATTGAATGGGTAAAAGGAGGGCCAGAAGCGATGAAGGATGAGACTCCACCAATCAATAAAAGATAAAGATTAACTTACTGACTGATGAATCTAATATTAATGTACATATTAATATGCAGTGCACTTTAAATACCAAGGAAATTGTGCCACAAGAGCAAACAACTATATATATATATATATATATATATATATATATATATATATATATATATATATATATATATATATACTGTATATACAAACACACACATATATATATATATATATATATATATATAATGTGTGTGTGTGTGTATATACAGTATATATATAAATATTGTGGTACCCGGATGTGGGTGGTACCCAGCCAGGATGCCCGAGAAGACCGGAGGAGGGCTTGTGCCTCCTCCAGACCTTGAGGGGGTGACCGCCCTAGGGGCCCGTGGTCACCGCCAGGGGGCACCCCAATGCCAGTAGGACCCTGGACACCAGCATTTCCGCCACACCCGAAAGTGCTGGGGGGAAGAAAACAGGGGACACCCATAGTGCTTCTGGGGATACAGCCGGTACTTCCGCCACACTGGGGCGTGTCGGTGGAAGAGTGCCGGGGACACACCTGGAGCACATCTGGGGGCTTATTTAAAGGGGCCGCCTCCCTTCAGAGGAGCACTTTAGTCGAGTGGAAGAACGACAAGGTCTCTGGAGGAGAGAAGGAGGCGGTCTGAAGACAGAGAGAGAGAAGGCATTGTTGATTGGCCTGGATTGTGGGGTATTGGGGGCTTGTGAGTAATTATTGTACTATGGAAGAGGAGAATAAATGTGTGTGGGGTACTTACAACATGTCTGCCTGTCTGTGTCCGGGTCAAGTTCCACAATATATATATATGTGTGTGTGTGTATATATATATAATATATATATATATATATATATATATATATATATATATACTGTATATATACAGTATATATAGATATATAGATATATATATATTGTAGCAGTAGAGCGTATTTGTGCTCCCTTGAACCCTCAGGTACCACTCCAAACACCAGGTAAAAGTACAATTATTATTTATTATATAATAATAACGTGCACTAAGCACCCTCTATTCCACACTACTCATATAATCAATACACACTTTTCTTTACAATCACAATACCAATCCTCCTCTCCCAGACACTTCGCCACCCTACCTCCCAGCTCAGCTCAGTGTCTGGTCTTTCCAAGAGTCCTTTTATACCCCCTGACCCGGAGGTGTTCCTGCCCAACAGTCCACAAGTCCTTATTACTTCCGGGTCAGGGTAACAGTCCTTTTCTTCAACCTGGAAGTACGTCATTTCTCCTGTTCACGTGACCAGGACGTACTTCCAGGTTATAGGGCACCTAAGAGTCCTTGAGCCTCCCTGCAGCGTCCTCTTGTGGGCCCCACGGTGTCCAGCAGGGTTGGGAATAAAAACTACACTGTCCATAATTCCCTGCTGGTCTTTGGGGCACTCCCATGCTACAAGGAGGGCTCCATCTAGTGGCCTGGGGGTGCTGGCCGGGATAAACAGCCGGCCATCTCCCACAATATATATACAGTGCATCCAGAAAGTATTCACAGCGCATCACTTTTTCCACATTTTGTTATGTTACAGCCTTATTCCAAAATGGATTAAATTAATTTTTTTCCTCAGAATTCTGCACACAACACCCCATAATGACAACGTGAAAAAAGTTAACTTGAGGTTTTTGCAAATTTATTAAAAATTAAAAAACTGAGAAATCACATGTACATAAGTATTCACAGCCTTTGCTCAATACTTTGTCGATGCACCTTTGGCAGCAATTACAGCCTCAAGTCTTTTTGAATATGATGCCACAAGCTTGGTACACCTATGGCCAGTTTCGCCCATTCCTCTTTGCAGCACCTCTCAAGCTCCATCAGGTTGGATGGGAAGCGTCGGTGCACATCCATTTTAAGATCTCTCCAGAGATGTTCAATCGGATTCAAGTCTGGGCTCTGGCTGGGCCACTCAAGGACATTCACAGAGTTGTCCTGAAGCCATTCCTTTGATATCTTGGCTGTGTGCTTAGGATCGTTGTCCTGCTGAAAGATGAACCGTCGCCCCAGTCTGAGGTCAAGACAACTCTCGAGCAGGTTTTCATCCAGAATGTCTCTGTACATTGCTGCAGTCATCTTTCCCTTTATCCTGACTAGTCTCCCAGTTCCTGCCGCTGAAAAACATCCCCACAGCATGATGCTGCCACCGCCATGCTTCACTGTAGGGATGGTGCCAGGTTTCCTCCAAACGTGACGCCTGGCATTCACACCAAAGAGTTCAATCTTTGTCTCATCAGACCAGAGAATTTTCTTTCTCATGGTCTGAGAGTCCTTCAGGTGCCTTTTGGCAAACTCCAGGCAGGCTGCAATGTGCCTTTTACTAAGGAGTGGCTTCCGTCTGGCCACTCTACCATACAGGCCTGATTGGTGGATTGCTGCAGACATGGTTGTCCTTCTGGAAGGTTCTCCTCTCTCCACAGAGGACCTCTGGAGCTCTGACAGAGTGACCATTGGGTTCTTAGTCACCTCCCCCGATCGTTCAGTTTAGATGGCCGGCCAGCTCTAGGAAGAGTCCTTGTGGTTTCGAACTTCTTCCACTTACGGATGATGGAGGCCACTGTGCTCATTGGGACCTTCAAAGCAGCAGAAGTTGTTCTGTAACCTTCCCCAGATTTGTGCCTCGAGACAATCCTGTCTCGGAGGTCTACAGACAATTCCTTTGACTTCATGCTTGGTTTGTGTTCTGACATGAACTGTCAACTGTGGGACCTTATACAGACAGCTGTGTGCCTTTCCAAATCATGTCCAGTCAACTGAATTTACCACAGGCGGACTCCAATTAACCTGCAGAAACATCTCAAGAATGATCATGGGAAACAGGATGCACCTGAGCTCAATTTCGAGCTTCACCGGAAAGGCTTTGAATACTTATGTACATGTGCTTTCTCAATTTTTTTATTTTTAATAAATTTGCAAAAACCTCAAGTAAACTTTTTTCACGTTGTCATTATGGGGTCTTGTGTGTAGAATTCTGAGGAAAAAAATGAATTTAATCCATTTTGGAATAAGGCTGTAACATAACAAAATGTGGAAAAAGTGATGCTCTATGAATACTTTCCAGATGCACTGTATATATATGTATATATATATATATATATATATATATATATGTTTATATATGTTACAGCCAAGACCTACAATCGGCCAAAGCGGGAAGTGTCCGGCCAAATCGGGAAATGGCCAGTGTCGCTGTAAATTGACTGGCCAATGTTTGATCTTTTCCTCGATTTCGGGATTTGGCCAGCCAGTTTGCGAAATGGCACAGAGCGATCGGCCAAAGTTGGAAGAATAAAGGCATGAGCAACGATTTGTTGCGCACTTAGTTGTGCAATTGCATCGAGTGTAGTCTTGGCGGCTCTTGTTCAGAAAACGGACACCACTTGGTTGTTTCACAATACAGTGATCCCTCGCTATATCGCGCTTCGCCTTTCGCGGCTTCACTCTATCGCGGATTTTATATGTAAGCATATTTAAATATATATCGCAGATTTTTTGCTGGTTCGCGGATTTCTGCGGACAATGGGTCTTTTAATTTCTGGTACATGCTTCCTCAGTTGGTTTGCCCAGTTGATTTCATACAAGGGACGCTATTGGCAGATGGCTGAGAAGCTACCCAGCTTACTTTTCTCTCTCTCTCTGTCTCTCTCTTGCGCTGACTTTTTCTGATCCTGGCGTAGGGGGACTGAGCAGGGGGGCTGTTCGCACACCTAGACAATATGGACGCTCGTCTAAAAATGCTGAAAGATTATCTTCACGTTGGCTACTTTCTGTGCAGCTGCTTCGTGAAGTGACATGCTGCACGGTGCTTCGCATACTTAAAAGCACGAAGGGCACGTATTGATTTTTTTATCTGTCTCTCTCTCGCTGCTCCTGACGGAGGGGGTGTGAGCTGCCGCCTTCAACAGCTTTGTGCCACGGTGCTTCGCATACTTAAAAGCAAACAGCCCTGTTGATTTGTTTACTCCTTTGAAGAGGAAGATATGTTTGCATTCTTTTAATTGTGAGACTGAACTGTCATCTCTGTCTTGTCATGGAGCACAGTTTAAACTTTTGAAAAAGAGACAAATGTTTGTTTGCAGTGTTTGAATAACGTTCCTGTCTCTCTACAACCTCCTGTGTTTCTGCGCAAATCTGTGACCCAAGCATGACAATATAAAAATAACCATATAAACATATGGTTTCTACTTCGCGGATTTTCTTATTTCGCGGGTGGCTCTGGAACGCAACCCCCGCGATGGAGGAGGGATTACTGTAATTAAGATTAGGTATATAAGTAGGTTTCACATTTCTGTTATCATTTTAGCCTGAAAATAGTGACTTAACATCAGTGACCTATTTTATTGACCTTAAGGTTAGTGTTTGGTGTGCCAGTGTGAGGGGAAGGCCGTCTCAAGTGGCGTCCGCTTTCTGAACAAGACCCGCCTTGAGCAGTTTCTTGTGCAGAATGGAAAACTCACTTTTGAATCAGAATCTGAAATTTTTAAGCATCTTCACACCTTGATCAGACAGCCTTACATCAGCGCATTGAATTTTGGCCAGGAGTTCTTGCCACTTCGCGAAATGGCCAGCCAAAGTAGCATATACATTGGTCATTTCTAGTAATTCGTGAGCTGCGAAGCTGATCGCACCCCCAGAAGTTACAGACGCCCCTGGGAAAACCCCTAAGAAACTTAGATAGTTTACCTTCACATTCCTCCTTTCCCTTCTTAAAAAGCCTGCACGGGCTCCTCTCAGTTTTGTTAAATTGATTATCCTTCTCTCTCTCAGACCTCTCCTGCTCCTGGCACGTATTCCTCCTCCTCCGAAGAAGTCCAAGGTTACTTTTAAATGTCAAGCGGAGGTGTTAACTCTTTCCTTTCAAGGAGCAAGTTTGAGAGATAAATGTTTGTTTGCAGTGTTTGAATAAAATTCCAGTCTCCTCAACTTCCTCTGGTTTTCCTGTGCAATTTTGTGACCCAAGCGTGACAATATATACTGTATATATATGGGATGAATAATTGCATTATAAATGTATAAAATTGTTTCCCTGTATCCTAAATTATCTGAGTAATGAAAGCGTATGAGTGGTTTGGCTCAATGTCACAGCACCCTTCTCTACTAGCAGATACATGATGAGGTTATCATATACTTCAGGGTGGCTGGTTTTCTACTATTTGTATATGAACAACATGAAATATACTGGTTAATTACTCCATAATTACTATATAAGATACAATTAACAAGCCATCATTTTAATGCGTTTCTGAGATGCTGTAAGCTGCTGTTAGAAGAGACCACAAAGCCTCATTGTTATTTGTTAGTTTATTTGTTAAATACAGTTTTTATACTATAAAGTGTTAACCCTATTACACCTTTTTTAAACAATGTATGGATTTGGCAAGGGATTGAGAACAAAGTGGAGTTCACTCACAGTAAAAAACACAAACAAAAATCCCTGTTTTAATTTCTCATTCTGCCTGTTATTGTTCCTATCCCAAGTTAGAGAAAAAAGCAAGATACTTGTTGCTTAAAAACTAAAAATGTATTTTTCCCTAGAAAGAGATCATTTTATGAACATTTATTTTTGTACACAATATGTCACAAATAAAGAGTTATTAGGTGTTAATACTGGCTATTATTTCATTAAAATATAATCCATCCCATTCCTTTTAAATTCATCCATGACTTTATGCCCCCAAAAGACACACAAAAATCCAGCTCCCTTGGCTTGAGATAAAAAAAAAAAAAGTTAAAATGAATTCCTCAGACACTGTTTATATTCAATTAAAGAGAGTGTGGACTCTGTGTTAAAATGACATTTAATTTATATGAATTTAACAGGAACTGGTGACACTGCTTGGCACTGATTACACTGTAATTACAGGAATGGCAGCGCAGCTACATTGTAGTTAAAGTTTTACAGCATGTAATTAATTAGGACATAAAGGGGCGGGTGACAGATAACTATTTTAAATATACTGCAATTACGAGTTACTCATAAATGCAGTAATAATGTGAGAGAGCCACAGTATGGGATGAATTTGGAGTTGAGTCACTGTCACTTATTAAGCTGTGGAACTGCATGACTTTACAGCACTGCACTGATGTGTGAAGTTAACAGTAGTGGTTGTATGTCACAGTAGACACTAATATTTAACCTAAACCCACAAATAAATAAGTAAATAAATAATGAGAATGCTAGCTTTAAAATATTACTGTTTCTGAACCCTAAATACTGTCCTGCAGTTTGTGTCCTTACCTTGTGTTACATCCATTAAGCCCTGCATAGCAGAAAGTGCAATGGGGGAGTCTGCTAAATGCATTTGAATGTGGGAAACAGCGATTAACTTCAAATATATGCTGTATCTTGGAACATTGCATAACATGACATTCTCAAACCCACTAATGCAATTCAGGGTTGTGGTGGGGGCATATTTTCATATTTTATGTATAATCCATTATCAAAACTACTTAATTTGATCCATAGTCATGGGGGTAGCAGTCTAACCCAGCAGCCTTGGCCCCAAGACTGAACTTTTTTTAATACAAAGCATAGAAACTGTAACGTCTGGTGCAATATAAAGTTTATCATAATTGCTGTTTTTCTTTTTTGTTAATATTTGTTTGGAAGTTCTGATAAAGTCAGTAAGTATTAAAGGTCTCTGCATATTTTTTGCCTTTTTTTTAAGTTTATTCATTTTTTGCTGTTTTAGGCATCATTCAGTTTTTCACCAGGTGACTGATTTTCACCCTAGCCACTTTCACAGTCAGTAATTTGTTTTATTTCTAAAAATCTCCTTGTTTAATTAAAAATAGTGTGAGATTTTCTGCATGTTTATAATAAATGTAGAAATATCTGTTTTTTGTTTTTTTTTTGCAGAATTATCCTATTAATTTACCCATTCTGCTCTCTTAGTTGTTTCCTAATAATGAATAAGCTGAGTAGACACGAGGGCAAACAACACTGAAAGACCCAACTACTTCAGTGCCATACTCACAAGCATGCCCAATGGTTTGTATAATTAGAACACATAGAAAATGATGATGATGATGATGAGGCTGAAAAATCTAAAAAATTAACATAAAAAATTAAATTATCTCTATGTAACATACAAAAATGCTTGCTATATTTCAATATAAAATTTAATAAGCCCTGTTTTGTAATTTCTGTATTGACAACTGTTCTGTCATGGAAAGGTTTTGAGGCAGCCTCTCCTAAAACATAAATCTGTTGTCTCATTGTGCAGACTGCTACTGTGATCTTTCTCTCTAGAAAGTGTCCCACTTTTGTCTGTCCCCGGAGCAGAAGAACAAGCGGGGTATTGTTTAGATACTTTATTCAGTCATTATAGTCTTCAACATTACTTAATATGAAAAGTGGAAGCAAAATAATAGTGTTTGAAAATTGCACCATTCAACATGGCAGTTTAGCAGCTTTCACAGCCGGTTTTGTCTGAAGTACTCAATGTGCAAAAGTGTTCAAGTGGTTCTCAGTTCTTGCAGTCACATTTCTGTAGCTCAGGTGACTCTCAATATGGAGGTCTCTTGGTGGCTTCGCTCTTCCTACTATTCCAGCTCAGCGTCTGACCTTATAAGGCTGGTGTAAGGTGCGTTTCTGCCCTTGAGACGGTACATGCATTTCCTTTCATGACATTTCTTGTGAGCTGTTTGCATCTAGACTGTACTTGATTACGATGTTTGGTGCTTGTGTAACCAAGTAGGTGTAGATACTGAGCAGTTCAAGCAATTCTGCTGAATCTGGTGGTCAAATCAGTATTTTCATATCAAAAAATACTTGTGGCCAATCGACAACTTATAAATTTTAAAAATTCATTAACTAAGAAATCTTAAATTCGTATTACCTAAGCTATGCAAACTTACTGTCTCAATAATGCTACTACATTAAGATATCATATTCTCCAACAAGAACAAAAAATAAAGACTGGGAAATAAAAGCATGCTTATGTAAGAAAAGTGTCCAATTAAAAGCAGAAGTTGGATAGGATAAAATCTCATAGCTACAGGGGCCGACCAAGGTTGAAGTGGGAACCACTGTTCTAACCATCCTGTTGGAAATGTTACAAAGGTTTTGTGTATATGATTTGTTAGAATATACCAGAAATAAGTGAATGGACAATTGGACTATAAGATATTTATTTTATCTTAAGTGCCTTGGAATTATTTTATCAAAAAAATTTTGTTTTCCTATTTTTTGTTACCACTAAACGTTTAGTCTTTAGCACATGCTGCAAGTTCTCTACTTGATAATTTTGGGCTTCAGCGTGTTTCCATATTGGTTGATATCAAAGGTAAAAAATGCAGAATTAAAATAAATAGATGCTTTTGTTGAAATTCATTTGAGTTATTTTTTATACAAGGGACGTTCAAAAAGTTTCCGAATTTCAAAAACAAATGACATCACTTTTCTACATAATCACCTTCTTTTGCGATGCAGTTTTCCCAGAGTCGTACCAACTTTTTAATGTCCAATTACTACTCCTGCCACCTTCACTGTTCCCAACGAAAATATAAAAGTGCGGGAACTTTTTGACTGTCCCTCGTATGTGTAGTTAGTCTTCTTTCTCAAAATTCAATCCTGATCCAGGTGAATTCAAAAGAAGAACAGAGAGTAAGACCACAGTGTGAATGTTACACTCCAGCATATCCGCACCTCATCATGTAACTGAGATGAGGCTTCTTGTTCTGATTTGGCATCACATTGCAGGAGTTTGCAGAGGTGAGCAGGAGCTGATGACATGCTTATCGTTGAAGTGCCAGCTGACATTTGCAATTGCACAATTACGTCTTTAAGCAAACAATCTTCCAGCTGGGTACATTTACCCCCATTGTCTGAAGCCCACAGTTTTCTTTTCAGAAAGCTAATTTTTAGAGACAGAACCAAAGGCAGTTATGCACAATAAATAAAAAACGAAGATGACAAGTAGAGTGGCATCCCTTTCTCTTATTTTTAAAAATGATAATTCACTTATGTACTTAAGTAAAAAAAAGTTTTGCTTGAAAACATACATGTTTATTACTTGATTATATTAAAGGGAACTGGACTGAGAGATAACGACTTGGCTGGAGACAAAGTTTGCATTTTCTCTTTTTGTGCATACAAATCGAGGTGTAGATTATGACCAAGCATTTGGACACCTTTCAAAGTGACATACAGTGTATGTGGGCTTATTTTGAACTATTGCTAATGCTCTGATCTCTTCAAGAATGATGCAGTGTAAGCCAGTTGATGATACTTGTCATTACCCACTGGCAATTTAAAATCAACATTGTTATGCTCATTGTAATATGAAAGACCCAGATGCTTCCCTCTCCTTGAGAAACACACCATATGTCTCCTCTAGATGTTGATGGGCTATGCCGTTCACAGCTTCATAAGGTAGACATTTAAAAATTACAAGTATGTTAATGAAGTATTTTTCATTGATCAAGTAGCTGGGGAGTTCCAGTTTATCACAGACACACTGATGCACAAACCAACATCTACAACAGGCCAATTTGGAATGTCCAGTTAACTTAACCTGCACATGTGGGATATGTAGGAGAAAAAGGAAGAGAAAACCCACTGCAACACTCATCACTAGTAGTGACCCGACACAGGATTTAAGAAATATGAAGCAGAACTGCTACTCAATGCACCATTATACTGTATATATTGTAACAGCCCAATAAAGAAAAGGTTTCCGAGGGCCTTAGGGCCACCAGAAAGCCATAGAGCAGACAAAAATTTAGAAGGAAACATCCTAAGAAATAATGACAGCACCTCAACAGGCCAGTGTGGAAAGAGAGAGACCACTAGGGAGCAGCACAACTTGATTGTATAAATAGGGTATGGAAGTGAACCCATCGAGGTCAAAAGAGTGTCTTAGCAGTTTGGGAGGAAGGTGAAGTGATTCCCTCAGGATGCAAGAAGAAACTAAGATATCCTGTATATGAATGGCAGTGGAGGACAGACTAACCAGTTTATGCCAAGATTGCCTGACCTTTCCACTGACAGGGTCAGGTTTTTTAATAATGGCAGGAAACCAAAGTACTTCATACCAGACGGTGGCAGCATAGATATCGCTCCTGAATTATGCAGCAGGTCTGCTGCCCAAAAGAGGAAGCAGAAGATTTGCAGCCAGCTGGAGAGAGAGAAGACCCATTATGCTGGGCTATACCCAAATGAAGGGTGCATGGATTGTTATAGTCTGGTGTCCTGTGGCCAAAGAGTGTAGTACTGACTCTTAAAGTTATTCTGGGACTTTAGCTTTAACTGCCCTGAAATGGGATTTACAGCTGCCTCATGTCAGATGGAAGACAAGTCTAGAGTCAGAAGATCATAGAGAATGTTCACTAACTGGAGGAAATTGAGAAAAACAGAGGAAGTGAAGAATGTACATTATTGTGTGACCTGGGAGATGGATGTGTTGGGTGAGCAACCCCAACTAATAGAGAGCAACCTAAACTTCTAAGAAAGCCCTACAAAGGATCAGTGATTTTTTATTACTTAAAATGCAATTAGTAATCAATTGAATTTGCAAGTATAACAGAGTAAAACCATAATGTGAATTTCTGCCAATGTACACAAAATTGAATTCAGAGAACAAACTCCAAGTTTCACTTTGCAAAAAATAACTGCGAAAAAAAATGGCATTTTAAGAAGTATTGAAATTTACACCATTACCTCATATATTTTCATCTCATCTGCAACCTTTTTCTCTATATGCAAAAGCACTGGAAAATTTATTCTGATCCAACACTTGGGAAAGGAGGCTGCAGATAGAGAGCACTTACCTGCATTCATTTTGGGAGTGCTTCTTCTCAGTTAAAATCTGTTGTCCTAGGTGTGTGGCCACTGGCAAGTCCTTGGAAGGATCCCGACTTGGATCAGCTTACAGCGTTTAGAGAAAGTGAAGGCAGAAGGTATTACCTCTGATCTGAAATGAACATTATGAGGTTAATTTGGCAGCATAAATGTGCTTTTAGGCAGTGCATGAGGCAGATGCGAGAGTGTGTAGCCTCGTGGAAAGATATGTAGATGATTAGGGTGATGGCAACAAATTTGGACAAAGCCAAAGTAAACAGAAAATTGTTTTGGCAGTGAAAAAAAGCAGTGTTGCTGAAACAACACTTTCTATTCCATTACATGTTGTGTTTTTGATTATGTGCAAAGGTAACATTAACATTGTTCATGGAGTGAAGAAGGGCTAGGGTAGCTCTCATACTCTATTTTTTTCATAGCTAAAAGAACCCTTGTAAGGTCAGGTACTGATGTCGTACAAGAAGACCTCACGCACAAACAGTGTTCCATTAAATCCCAAAGGTGTTCAATAGGGTTGAAGTCAGGACTTTGAGCAGGCCATTCATGTTTCTCCACACCAATCTCGTCAAACCATGTCTTTCTGGGCCTGGCTTTGTGCACAGGGACACAGTTGTGCTAGAACAGAAAAGGGCCTTCCCTAAACTGTTGCCTCAAAGTTGAAGGTGCACAATTATCTAAAATGTCTTTGCTTGTTGTTACCCTTCACCTAAACCAAGAGGCCAAGACCAAACAATGAAATAAAGCCCCAGATCATTATCACTCCTCCACCAAACTTTAAAGTAGGCACTGTGCAATCCAGTTCTCCTGGTATCTGTCAAGCCCAGATTTGTCCTTCAAACTGCCAGAGAGTGAATCGTGATTCATTGCTCCAAAGAATATGTTTTCACTTCCCCAGAGTTCAATAGCAGCTTGCTTTACCCAACTACAGCTGGCTCTTGACATTGCGCATAGTTATCTTAAGCTGGTCGGCAATGGAAACATATTTTGTTAAGTTCCTGACACACAGATCTTTTGCTGATGTTGCTTCCAGAGGCAGTTTGGAACTTTGAGTGATGCAACAGAGGGTAGATGATTTTTATGCACTTCAGTACTCACCAGCACTGTAAGTATGTACTGACTTGTAGCAAAGGTGCCATCCTATGACAGTGCCATGTTAAAGTCACTGAGCTCTTCAGTACTACCCATTCTACTGCCAATGTTTATCAATGAAGATTGCATGGCTATATGCTTGATTTTATGCATCTGTAAACAATGGATGTGGCTGTAAACACCTGAACTCAATAACTTGGAGGGGTGTCTTATGGTTTTAGCCATGCAGTGTAATTCTTTAATTTGATACAGAACTTTCATTGTACATGCTACAGTCGCTGTGTTCAAAATAGTGTGTAGTTCAGACGTGTCTTCTTCATGAAAACATTCTTTCATCTCCTATTGTATTAGAACATGCCTTGAAGCTGCCCGGAGGGTACATTCTATTGCATAGCAGCAGCTGCCAAAGGTCCCACGCAACACCCCTACTTCCAGATGTGACATGTTAAAGTGAAGTCCCCAAAAAAAGCTAAACATTTTGGAGACAAAATAGAAAAAACTTTATTTTTTCATCATGCTATAATGACATGATTTCTGGAGCAGTGAGAAAGTTTTTTAATTTGAAGTTTGAATTTCAATTTATTTAAAAGCATTGCTTCAATCGAATATGGAGTACATGTTTCTATGTTAAATTATGTGATTCCAACAGTAGACTTTGTCTCACTTCTGAATTGACCTTTTTTAATAACTGATTTTTTTCTGCTTTTCCTTTGTAAATCTCCAAATTAGCAGGAGCAGTGGCCTGCAATCTAGTAAAGCACTGATAAATAACCTCATTTACTAAGTGGGGTTAAATCAGTCTGCAAAATAGCAAATTATATGAAAACAAAAACTGCTCCTTGAAGGCAGTGCCAGCAGTATTGAGCCTCAAAATGGCACTGGCATGCCATTCTCCAAGAGTGCAGCAGTGAAACTTTCTTATATTTGCCAGTCAAATCTTTCATGTTCAACAACGCAAAATATAGTTTTTCAAACTTTGCCTCCCATTCAAATGAATGGGAGGGCTGCCAGCTAAACAGAGGAAGACTGTGGGGGACTGTAAAGAAAATTCAGTCAACCTCATCATTAAATGTTGTGTTTAAAGCAAAGCAAGAGCTAACAACTCCTGTCAACCAAGCACACCTAATAATCTCCTGTTGTTTTATAGCTAGCTGCGTAGCAGGTCCACTTGGCATGTTCATTCATTGTGGTAGTACATTGCGTGATGTATGTGCAACCATACTGTAACATAAAGACACCTTAAGGTCGTTTGTTGTCACTAAACTGACCAGATATGAATAAGCATGTGTGCTCTATATTAGATATTATGTATGGTTTTCTGTCTTATGCTTATTGTTGTTGGATAGGCAACAGACACATTCATACCTGGCTAAAATATCTGTTAAATTTTCAACATTTGAAGCTGACCTAGGAACTCTTTATTAACCCACTTCTCAACTTTTAACATCACTTTTTCTGCAATTACCGCAAAAGCCCATTAAGCTAGAAGAACACTCTTTCGGAAGACTACTGATGCTGTCTCAGGCACAGGAAAATGAAGCAAGTGATTGAGAGTGCTTGAAACAGGAGGGACACCTCTGCCACAGTCACTAGGAGAAAGTCAAGTAAGGATAACCTGTGGTGTAGCGGGTCCACAACTCAAGTCAAAAAGGCCACTTTTTAAATAAATAGTAGTATGGCTGGAGCGGTTCCCGGGGAGGGGGGGGTGGTATGGGTGGAGGTGTGAGAGGTATGATTGGAGGAACTGGAGTGACCAGTAAAGGAGCCGACTGGCTGTTGAAGGGAGTGGCAGTCGTGGAGGCTTTGGGCATGTTGATCCCCAGCATGAGCGCCCTGGCCTCTGGGAAAGGAACCCAAATCTCGGTCCGGCTGGAGCTCGACATAGCCGGGGATCGGAGGGCTACCAGACCAGTATTGAAGGGAGCTGCATTTGCTGGTTGGCTGACTCCCCTGTTGCGAGGCCCGAATGGGAGAAACAGGGCAGCCGCCAGTAAGGAATAAGTATGCATCGAATTTTTAAAGAAAGACTGCTTCCAGCTGTTATTTTAACCTCGGTTTTAAAAGGATTTTTTTTTCTATTGTGATTTTAACCTCCACAGATTCTCCTGTTTTTATTGGATTATTTATTTGAAGATTTGAGAGACACTGCACTTACTTATTTGGACACTTTGTTTTTGATTTTGCTGTTTTTAATAAAAGCACTTTTGCACCATCCCCTTGCTTTGTTGTGTCTCACTGTCCAGTTCATCAGTGACATTACAGATGGTGTCGGGTTCGAGAGCTCCCAGAAGTAAGATGGGAGTATGGAGTGGAACCCGCATCATCACATAACCCTGGTGCTTATGGTTGGCTTTTACCCTTAAAACTTCTCAAGCATGACCTCCGCAAAACTAAGAAGCTCTATGAAAAATGATAAACATATGAAATAAATGAGTAGGTGGGAGAAATGGCAATACTGTATATAGTGATACAGCAAGGCAGCACATTGAGTGCTGGTGAGTTAACATTTGTGACACATAAGGAGAAATTCAATCAGGTTTATCGGGCAAAACAGCACGTGTACTGTGTGAATTAGGGAGGAAGGTGTGTTTAGGGACTACAGTTGCTTGACATTGATTTACTATTTTATTCTAGGAATTTTCTAATCATTTTGTCCTACTATTGTGACACCAAGAGTTGCTGCAAACATCATCGAGACCCTGTGACCTATATACTGTAACCACCTGGAGCTTGTTCACAGTCTCACTCAGCACGCCCTCCAGGTGTGTTCAAAACACTTTTTTCTGCATGTGGCATTAAGCAGATCAAGACCTGTATAGCTTCTTTCTCAACAGTATTGTATTCTGCTCCTGCACACAGATACAAAGCAGTTATTGTAGCATTCTCATAGTGTTTACTATAAATGCACATCACTTGCTCCCCCCTCTACACCCAACTACTTATGGATGATTAGTTTGGTTGGCTTTTACCCAGCATTTGAGTTTGCATAAAGCATATTCTAGTCTTACAATTAACATGTTTGCCTGCCATTTCTCCGGCCAGAACCCAGCCAGCTTGGCAAAGGATCGACAGAAGTGAGAATTAACTCAAAAGGAGCAGATCAGAAAGAAACTGGAGACATCCAGATGGCAGGCAGTAAGGGACCCTTTTTGGTGGTGTTTGATATATGGTATACTACAGATTACCGAGTGTGAAGGGTCTTTGAGAGGCAACCAAAAGAAACAAAGGTACAGAGTATGCAAGAAAAAGATCAATGTGTAGTAGGGAGAGGGTTGCTCTGGGTTTATAAGATATAGTAGAAATTAATGTACAGCAGACAGTAATTGGGTTGTGTGAAATCTTAATTTGGCAGCATTTCAGTTTGTTAAAGAATAAAACCAGCTGTAATTAGAGGTTGGACAAAACAGAGGTTTAAATCTGTTAGATAGATGAAAATGAAAGTAAGGAAACCAAATCCTCACAATGATACAGGGATGGCTAAATAGATCAGTTTTGAATATTGCTTTTGGTCTAAGCTGAAATCATGTGTTACTGTCATAGAAAAGGAATGCATTATGCATTGGGACATGGTAGATAATTCTTTCATCATCTTCTTCTCTGCACTAAAATGCTGCTAAACCACTGTGGAAACATGCAGGTTTAGATGATGAACCTCTAAGCAGTGTAGATGTCTCAAGTTTTTGTCTTCTCCCACCTCTGCCCTTACGCTTCTTGTGAAGATTCACTCACTATTTCTTTATAAAAGTGTGTGTCTTTGTAATGTTCAAAAAAAAAATTGATAGAATTTACAAGGTTAGGCTCATTCAAAGTCTTAAGGCTACATGCAGGCCTAAACTAACCATTCAGGTGAGACCTTGTCTTATATGGATATTCATCATGATTTAGTTATCTATTTATGACACCGCTAAAGTTAAGATTAGGAAAGATGGGTTACAAAAATGAAATGTTAAATCTGCTTTTCAATAGTGCAATAATTGACATATTTTTTCAAATAGTGCTAATATTTGTCTAAATAAGTAGCACTGTAACAGAGTTTTCTCACAGCTCCAGGATTCTGTATTTAAACCCTAGATATAAGGTATGGAAACTGCTTGTTATCCAAGTTATTGTGTAGATTTTCTTTGAACACTCTGACTTACTTCCATATGGCGAGGAAATGTATGACATGGATAGGCTCTGGCTCCTCAAAATAATATGGGGGATCAGAAAATGGAGAGCTCCATTTATTTATGCTCAACACGATTGTGCAGTGGTTATTACTGTGTCCTAATCTATCCAGCAGGTTTTAAATGTTCATCCAGTAACTGTCAGATATTCATCAGTGGACTGATGCTCTTTTCAGGGTTGCTTCCAGTCTTTCCATGACTCTTGTAAGAATGGACGCTGTATAGCACCCGACCCGACACAAATTGGACACGGGAGGCACGTGTAAAATAAAACAAACTGTTTATTTTATTTAGCTGGAGGGTACGTCTTCCCCGTAATCCCTCCAGCCACAACACAATCCCAAATAAAGCACACCACTAATCCACCGCACTTTATCTTCCTTGGCACCACCACCACTCCTCCCAAGCAACCTTGTCCTCCTCTGCCTGACTCTGGCCGCTGAGTGGTGGTTGCTGGCCCCCTTTTATCAGGCACCTGGAATTGCTCCAGGTGGTTGATTGCTAACATCCGGCTGCACTTCCGGGTAAGGCGAAACCTGTGCCCAAAAGGGGCCAGCCGCTCCTGTTGCAGCACCCCCTGGTGGCACCTGCGGAACCCCACAGAGCTGCACAGAACTCCAACCCCTATGAAGCCCTGGGGGAGTCCGAGGCACCGCTGCAACCCAGGGATGCTGCCATCTAGCGTCCAGGGGGAGATACTGGGCTTCCCACCCTAGTCCCCCTGGCAAATGTGGTGAAGGGGCGTCCTGGCCAGGCATGGACCCCGGCAATCTGTCACACTCTGAATTAGACTGATTGATTTGTGGAATTTATTGAAGAGTAAAACAGTGATGCTGAGTTTATTTCACAATTCCAAAAGTTCAATAATCCACAAAGTCATTTTCAGTATTAACCTGCATACTCTAACTATCACATTCCAAAGACTTCAGTGGTAAGTCAACTGGTTAACTGGTGATAGTCAGTTTGTTAAACGTAATTGTGTTTGGAGTTGTGCATGAGTGGGTCTTGTGATTGTCTGATTACCACCAACCAGGGCTGGTTCTCCCTTTGTGTCAAGGCTCTAAAAACAAACGGATTGCTAGATTTATTTAAATTCTTTCCCAGATTTAATTAACACACAACATTTTGAATTGTTTGAACTTCTTTTAAAACAAACAAAAAAAAAATGAAGTTGGAAATAAAATCGAGAAGAGTCAGTTGTCGGGAAATAAACTTGATAGATGAAACAGGATGTGACTTATGCATCAGGTTAGTTGAAGTATCCTATCCAGCTCTAAAACAATGATACCAGTTATGTTCACAGGGGCTAAAAAGTGTAATATGCACTGTAAAATAAAAACTGACTACTAGGGATAAGAGCAAAGAATAATTTGGTAAATGTGTCTGTAGCATTGAAAACATTGCTTACTTCTTTGAAAGAGAAATGGATTGCTCTAATAAACATTCAGCCCTTTAGTAACAGGTTTTAGCAAATACCATATGTTTGCCAGAAAGTATTATAAAATAATGTGATTCTTTTCTACATGTACAGTATAAGTATTTCAATTTGCATCCCATTCCATTTTAGTAGGCATTATTAAAGGCATTTAAGTAAAGTGAATCATTTGGCAGACAGTTGTTTGACTATTAGTAGATGTTAACAGTTTTATTATTAGCGAATAAACAGTGCTGTAAAAACTTTGAATGGTAATAGAGGCACGCCATCTGGTTCTAACAGCTGCATTTTAAAAGAGAAACTGTAATTATTTTGTATTAATGACAAGTGCTGCTTACATGCGGGAAGCTTGTTTATATGGAAACATATTTAGTAATAATTTCTGCCATTCTAGGAGATACACTTACATTATACACAACAGACAAGTAAATAAAATAAATGTTTTGTATAAAAATCAGTTACCTGAAGAAAGGAATGCTCACACATTTTAAAGAAATTCACAATACACTAATTAATTCTGATGACCTCTTCTTAATTTCTGTGAAAGACAATTGTGAAATAAAAGTCCTTTTCTGTTTGCTACTTTTAAGACTCTATACCTTTAAAATTTAACATTTTAAATTGGTCTCGTCCGTTATAGGAGATGGACATCTAAAGCAGAGCTCCGCTAGCAGCGGCTTTATTTTCCCACGTATTTCATATTATTTAGAGGTATCCTGTATTTAATTCCACCAAGGAACTTCCACTACAATATACAAGCATGAGTAACAAGAAGAAATGTCAGAAAGAACCGGAAAAGAAACTTAAAGCTGGATCAAAATCTGGACAGACATCCGGCCCGAGTGCAAGGTATGGCCTCTCGGAGACTGACCTGGAACAGGCAGACGAATGCGCAGATTTCCTGGGACCCCGCTCCATTGTATCGTCTCCAGTCGTGAGTGAAAATGGGAGCGAAGGTGCAAGTGATACAGGTCGCGATGGATCGCCGATTTCTGAGGATCATTCGAGTCTAGAAAAGGCCCTGCAGGATGTGCTCTCATCTACTCATCGCGAGACCGCAGCACCTGCTGTAACAGGAGCTGCATTTCCACTTGCGGAGCACGAAATCTGAAACGAACTGTCCGAACTGAAAACTAAAATGAAAGAGATGATCGCTACACTGGCCTCTGCCATGGCTACGGCCATAAATGAGCTTAAGAAGGATAACAAGAATGAGCTTAAGAAGTCTAACATTGAGCTTAAGAAGGATAACAAAGACTGAGAAACGCGTCTATTTCAATGTTTTGACATGAACTTTAAAGACATTTAAAGAAATTAGAGGAACACATCGAAGAAAATAGATCCAAACTGAAAATACTTGCTGACCAGATTAATGACGTTACAGATCAGCTGGATGATGTTAAGCAGGCATTCACGGCTCAAGTTGAAACAGCGGAACAATTGGCGTCTAACGCCGATGAAAAAGCTACAGCTGCGAATTCCGAATGCAAAAAACTTGGAGACAGACTTGCGGTCCTGGAAGATGGGTGCAGAAGAAACAATATAAGAATTGAGGGTATACCTGAGAAACGAGAAAGCTCAAACCCAGTGAAATTTGCAGTAGAATTACTCTCTAAAATAATTGGAGATGATTTTAAACTCGACATTGAGATAGCAGCTGCTTATCGCACATACAGATCAAGCACTTTTAAACCTAGGTCTTTTATTGTCCGCTTCGAGCGATTACGATGTAAGCTTAATGTGATGCCACTTCTCAGACACAAGCAAGAGATTATATTTGAAAATAATCTTATTCGTATTTTCCCCGACTTCTCACCATTAACAGCTGCAAAACGCGCAGCCTACTTTAACATTAAAAAGTTGCTACAGAAAGCCGATATCAAATACAGCCTCTTGTATCCCGCCAAACTGAAAGTGGAAGTTCAAGACCAATATTATGTATTTCCAAGCAAGAAGGAAGCTGAAAAGGAACTAAAGAAGCTGTTTCCGACACTTTTTTGAAAGTTAATAAGGAGCCGTATTCTGTCAAGACATGGGAAGGACCTATCATCTGCTGTTGGATCCACTTTTAAAGAGACTGGTATTATAATTATGCATCCTTTTCTTTACTTGGACATTATATGTTTATGTCTTAATTACAATTATAGGCGTGAGTGTGGAAGTGTGGAAGTAATTAAGGTAGACTGTTTAACATCATACTCTTGGTTTATTGCTATTTCTACTATTTCTACTATTACATTATACTATTACATTAGGATTTACTATGTTTATCCTAGACTACTTTTTAAAATCATTCCCAGGGTTCTTTCTTTTATTATCTTAATATCTTAAAATTGCTGAAGATTATTTTAAGCTTAAAGACTGTGAATGATTATATTTTCGGCAGATAGTATTTAGAATTCAGCTGCAATAGATATCTCTTTGTTTTAATTCTCTAACGCCGCTGCGGGGTGGGGTTTGTTTTGTTTTGGACGTGCTCAGTCTCTTTGTATGTCAGAAGACTGGGACATCGCGAAGTGGGATCAAGCCTCATGTGGGGAGGCAAAATGGGGGGGTGGGGGGATAAAGGGGGTGAGAAGGAGAGTAGGCTATATCTAGTCTATTCTTCTAATCCTTATAACTATAAACATCAATGCAACAATAGGCTAAAATGAATAACTCATGGGGAATTTTGAAATTAAGATTAAAACTGCCTCACTACCAGTTAAGACTAGAAAATGACATTAAAAACTCAGAATCAATGTCTCCATGATGGAACAGTTAACTTTGTGAGCTGGAATGTTAAAGGCCAGGAATCATGAATTAAAGAGAAAGAAAGTATGCTCTCATCTAACAGGCTTAAACGCTAAAATAGTATTTTTACAGGAGACCCACTTACTAAGCAAGGATCAGTTCAGACTACAAAAAGACTGGACTGGCCAAATGTTCCATTCTAGCTTTATAAAGAAAACTAGAGGGGTGGGAATTCTCATACACAGAACAGTTCCATTTGTAGCATCAGATGTAGTATCGGACCCTGAAGGGAGATATGTGATGGTCATGGGCAACTTATTTAACAATAAAATGATTTTGATAAATGTTTATGCACCCAATGTCGATGATAAGGAATTCATGCAAAATCTATCTGCATCTATTCCCAATGTGAACACTCATAAAATTATAATGGCTGGGGACTTTAATTGTGTTTTAAATCCACTCTTAGATAGGACTCCTGTCACAGGGGGGACGACATCTAACACTGCAAAGACAATTACACAGTTTTTAAATGACCACAACTTACAAGACCCCTGGAGGTTTCTTAACCCAAACTCAAGAACATATTCGTTTTACTCACCAGTGCATTATAGCTACTCAAGAATTGATTATTTTTTATAGATAATAATTTCCTGCCTACGATTAAATCGTGCAAATACGACAAAATTGTTATCTCCATCCATGCCCCTCTAGTCTTGGAGCTAAAATCATTAAGCCCCTCACACTCACCTCGCAGATGGCGTCTTAACCCTCTTCTATTGGCAGATGAGAACTGCACAGAATTTATATCCAAACCAATCAGCTTCTTCCTAGAGACAAACACGCCCACAGAGGTTTCTGCAGGAACACTCTGGGAAACTCTAAAGGCCTTCTTAAGAAGACAGATTATTTCATATCTTTCCCACAGAAATAAATTAGAGACCAAGAAAGTGTCAGAGCTAAGAAGCGAAATTACTAGAATAGATGAAGAACAAGCCAGGCGTCCAAGTGAAGCTCCTCACAGGAAAAGGCAGGCCCTGCATATAGAACTTAACATCTTAACAACTAAAGAAACTGAACAACTTATTTATAAGTCAAGACATCATTACTATGAATACGGAGAAAAGCTAATAAGCTTTTAGCTCAACAAATTCACAAACAACAAGTTCGCAATGCAATACCAGTAATCACCAACACAAATGGAGAAGAAATCATTGACCATAAAAATATAATGCACGCATTTAGAGATTATTATAAATCCTTATATTCTACTGAGTTCAAAGAAGACAACACACAATCTAATGCATTTCTGGATACACTACAGACACCACAAATAGATGCTTTAAGTGCTGAGGAACTGGATAAACCTCTGACGCTAACAGAATTACTAAATGCTATAAAGTCACTTCAATGCGGGAAATCAGCAGGCCCTGATGGTTACCCCGTAGAATTTTATAAGAAATTCTCCACTCAGCTAGCTCCCCTCTTATTGGCAACATTTACAGAAGCTAGAGACAACCAAATACTACCTCAAACATTTCGTCAAGCATTAATTACTGTCTTTCCTAAACAAAATAAGGACTTGTTACAATGTGCATCATACAGACCAATTTCACTCCTGAATAATGATGTTAAGATACTCTCAAAAATTGAAAAAAAAAACTGAGAAAGTGCTGCCCTCGGTAATATCACAGGATCAAACTGGATTTATTAAAGGCCGACACCTATCTTCCAATCTCCGACACTTGTTTAATGTTATATATTCACCAGCAAAATCAAACACCCCAGAGATATTACTATCATTAGATGCAGAAAAAGCATTTGATATGATTGAATGGAACTACCTTTTCACTGCATTGGAGAAATTTGGGGTTGGCCCGAATATTTGTGCGTGGATCAAACTACTGTATACCAATCCAGAAGCTTCACTTTGTATTAACAACATTTGCTCAGACTACTTTAAGCTAGAACGTGGTACCAGACAAGGATGTCCCTTGTCACCACTGCTGTTTGCAATTGCCATTGAACCACTGGCGGTTCACTGTCAAAATTCTTATCAGATAAAGGGGATTATCAGAGAAGGACTGGAACAGAAAATTTCTCTATATGCAGATGATATGGTTTTATGTATATCAGACCCAGAAAACACTGTGCCTGCAGTTCTAACAGCACTAACAGAATTTCAAAAGATATCCGGTCTCAGAATTAATCTGAATAAAAGTATACTCTTTCCAGTGAATTCACAAGCATATAATATTAGATTGGACACCCTACCTTTTACCATAGCAGATCAGTTTAAATACCTAGGGGTAAATATCACAAGTAAACATAAAGTTCTTTATCAACAAAATTTTGCTGTCTGTATGGAAAAAATTAAGCAAGACTTGCATAGATGGTCAACCCTTCTTCTCACTCTAGCCGGAAGAATTAACGTTGTTAAGATGAATATCCTTCCTAAACTTCTATTTTTATTTGAAAACATTCCAATATATATCAATAAATCATTTTTTAAGCAATTAGATTAAACAATAACCTCATTCATTTGGAACTCAAAACTCCCACGAATCCGAAGAGCGACCCTACAAAGACCTCAGGCAGAAGGTGGCATGGCGTTACCTAATTTTCAGTTTTATTACTGGGCAGCAAACATACAAGCCATAAAAACCTGGACACAAAAAAATGAACATACACAGGCTTGGTCCGCAATAGAAGTAAAATCCTGTAGTACTTCTTTATACTCCCTGCTCTGCGCTCCAATAAATGCAAGTTATCACAAATATACTAATAACCCAATTGTGTTTTACTCACTCAGAATATGGAACCAACTTAGAAAGCATTTTAAGATGGAAAATCTTTTATCCGTGGCACCTCTGCAAGAGAACCACCTCTTTCAACTCTCGCAAACATATCCAGTTTTTAATACCTGGAAACGTTTTGGGATTAAAATGCTCAGAGATCTATATATAAACAACATATTTGCATTGTTTGAACAATTATGTTCCAAATTCAACCTCCCAGCTGCACATTTCTTTCACTATCTTCAAATTAGAAATTTTGTTAAACAGAAACTGCCTGATTTTCCTCACCTCGTACCCTCCACCTTGCTGGAAAAAATACTGCTCAATTTCGAGGAATTAAACACCATTTCCACATTATATAAAATCTTATTAGAGTCCCTACCTTTCAAAGACCCAAGAGGACATTGGGAAGAAGATCTCTCAATCAATATATCAGAAAAGGAATGGAAGGTAGCAAAGCAGAGAATTCACTCGAGCTCCATATGCGCAAAGCATATAATTATTCAACTAAAAATTATATATTGAGCTCATCTGTCTCGCTTAAAACTGTCCAAAATGTTTCCAGGGCAAGATCCAACCTGCGAACGCTGCAACCAAGCTCCTGCCTCACTGGATCACATGTTTTGGGCCTGCACCAAACTAACATCATTTTGGACCAAAATGTTTAAGTGCCTTTCAGACAGCCTTGGGGTCACAATCCCTCCTAACCCATTAACAGCTGTGTTCGGTGTTCTTCCAGATGGACTTGAAGTGGAGAAGGACAAGCAAACGGTGATTGCATTCACTACACTTTTGGCATGCAGACTTATTTTGTTAAATTGGAAGAATCCTAACTCTCCTCTGATAAGTCAGTGGGAAACCGATGTTTTGTATTACCGTTGTATTTGAGATTGGAAAAAATCAAATTCTCAGTTAGGGGATCTGTACAGAACTTTTTCAAAACCTAACAGGATCTAATCAATATTATTTTAGAATAAGAGAAATAACTATTACCACATTTATCTTCCTTCTCCATTTTTTTATATACCTATATATATTTCTACCTTTCTTTTGTTTATTGTTGCCTTATTAAAAAGCCCTAAGCAATTCTCCTTTGGCTAAGCTCTCCTTCTCAAAGGTGGGTTTGATTTGTCTTCAGTTTTTCTTTTTTTTTTTGTTATAAATTGATCTATTTGTATGGAATGATTACAATAAAATTAATAAATAAAATTTTAAAAAATAAAATAAAATTTAACATGCATCACCTTTTCTAGTACTCTTGACACATAAGAACAATATGTAGATGATTTTATTAAGTTTAGTGATACATATTTTGAGAAAAAAGATATAATAAAGTTATAATCAGTATCTAGTATGACTACCCAACAGATAGCACTAATCTACACAATAAAAGTCAAGATCTGTCTATAAACACTCTTGATATGCTTATTATTAACAAATATTTATATTTCCTATAAAACTAAATTATGTTCTATTTCATTTTTTCCTGAGCTTAGTGGTATAGAGCTTAGCATCTCTGCCATACTGGTGCTGTCCTATGCAGGATTTTTTCACAGACTATCATTTTCCTTGCACATCTCATTATGTTTATTGGCTGTTCTAAATTGGCTCATGAGTATGTGAGTGGACCTTGTGATGGATAGATGTCTCATCCACAGATGCATACTGGCTTGTGTCTAGCGATGTGGTCTCTGTGAAAAATAAATGAAGGGGGTGATGTTATAGAAACTTGAACTTTATTCTGCCCCACTAATTAAAAGTAAGTATGGAGGTAAATCTGTGGAGAGTAAAAGATCTTCTTAATATGACAGAGTAACATATGAACTTGGAATGTCAAAAGCAAATTAAATCTGGTAGAACAAAGTGTTTGGGGAGCAATTCATTAAAGGCCACATCAGGATTTGGAACATTAGAATGATAGTGACCGTAACAGGCCATTCAGCCTGGGAAACTCATCCATTCTATTCATCTAGACATAACATAATGTCGAAATTTGAAGGTCCCTAAAATCCTTTTCCCCACCACAATATTTGGTAATTTATTCCATGTGTGTGTGGTTCTTTGCATGAAGAAAAAATGTCAAACATAGTGCAAAATCTCACCTTAACAAGTATCCAACTGTGTCTCCATGTTCTTGTTGTATAATTTATTTAAGGTCACAGCCTGGACCCCTGTGTCATGGACGAGAAGTCCCAAAGCATGAAGTCTCAAAATCACACCCAAAAGGCCCACTAGAGGGTAATATTACCATCAAACTCTGGCTACTAATAAGGGCACACACTGGGTGATTATGAAAAAATTATTATCACAAAAATGTTCTGTCTCACTATGAACCTCTGAAGTGCATGAAAGGCATAAATGATTCGCCAGCAAAGCAAACCAAAGTGAAACAAAGTTCCAAAAACACAAACTAAAAGCAAAGTCAAAAACAGAGCAAGAAGTAAAAAAAAAATGTCCCACGAAAATGCAAGTAAACTCACCACTCTCAGGCATGTACACATGAACCACCAGGGGAGACCCTCTGGATTTATAGGGCAGAGGACATTAACTGGGAGTTACTGGCAGGATTGGGGGCATCTACTCATAGCTTATACCTCTTACTCTCAGAATCATCTTAACATCTCCTAATTCTAATACAGTTCCTTGGCAACATAACCTTTTGCTTCTTGTGATTCAGGCAATTTTACATCCATCTACACACTAAACACTTCTTTTTGTACGATGCCCAAACTCTCATGTGGGGCCTTATCTACTTTTTTATGAAAATCAAGATAAATAATAGCAACTGCATCTCTTTAATCAGTTGATTGTTGCCTCCTCATATTTTACTTGAACAATATGTTGTGACACATACACACGCACACATAAATACACCAATCAGCCGCAGCATTTAAATTACCTGCCTAATATTGTGTAAGCCCCCCTCGTGCCACCAAAACAGCTCTGACCCATAGAGGTATGGACTCCAAAAGACCCCTGAAGTTGTGCTGTGTTATCTGGCACCAGGATGTTAGCAGCAGAATCTTTAAGTCCTGTAAGTGATGCTTTGACCCAGTCATCTAGCTTTCACAATCTGAACCTTGTCAAAGTTGCTCAGATCCTTATACAGTACTTGCCCATTTTTTCTACTTCCCATACAGCACCACTTGATAGATGCTATTGTAATGAAATAATCAATGTTATTCACTTTACCTTTCATTGGTTTTAATGTTGAGGCTGATTGGTGTATATACAGTACACACCATGTCACCATCTATCTATCTATCTATCTATCTATCTATCTATCTATCTATCTATCTATCTATCTATCTATCTATCTATCTATCTATCTATCTATCTATAAAATCCAACGTCTAAGAGAACTACTCCATCGATTTAGAACGGGTTTTTTTCAATAATTTGCTTAAACATTCTGGCTAATTTTTGCGACTTCTCTCATCAGGCTATGTATCATAGTTTGCTTGCGGCAGCGATTAACAAGTGCAAATCGAAGAGAGAGGCTGCAGGCTGAGGGGACGGGTAGGCAGGATCTCAGGAGTAGGGAGCCAGGTGGAACCATCCTCAATCATGTGCCAGCCTCCGTTCAAGTCGGGTCTGTATGTCTGTCCACTTTTCACAGGAGAACTACTTAATAGATTTAGATCAGGTTTTTTTTCTATAATTTGCTTGAACATTCCAGTTGATTTTGCGACTTCTCTCATTGTGCTAAGTATCATAGTTCGCTTTTGGCAGCAATTTATTTGTGTGAATCTGAGAGAGAGGCTGTGGGGCCAAGGGGTGGGGGAAATGGGGCATGGCCCTCCTCACTCACGCACCAGCCTCCATTCGTGTCAGTCTGATGTGACATTGGTGGGAGGTTTTTAATCCCTCACCTTCCTCTAATCTCGACAGAAATACTCTTTCAATTCAAGAGATTACAGTTCCCGGTGAAGATTTGCTTTGCAATGTCAATTAACAACAGCCAGGGATAGACACTCAAGTTGGCAGGAGATGATCTTAGCTCACCATGATTCTCACATGGTCAGCTTTACGTCGCTTTCTCTCAGGTTAGTTCCCCAAGAAACCTTTATGTCCTCGCTTCTGATAGCAAAACCAAAAATATTGTATATCAAGAGCCCCTCAGATACAAAAGCTATCAATATAAATTCTTCTCAATGCAAATTACCTTTTTTAAAATTTTTGTTTGTCCTGTTTCAGTACTATGTGGGTTAGGGTTAGGGTTAGAGCTGGGGGGGACAGCTAGCTATATTTTATATATATAATATATATTCTGATTCCATATTTGAAGTTTGTTCATTTCAAAACAAAAACATTGTGATCAAGAGCAGTGGTAACATTTACATATGAAAGCAAGTTGTATTAAATAAGCTACAAAAGGATGTTGTTAGTGTCAAGTAAAATGTCCCTGTTTGGTGACAAAGTGTTAGGGGTAATGCATTATGGCATGATTATATCCAACACGGCATTGCACTACTATTCATCTCAGACTGTGGAGGGTGGAGCAGAATATAGGAGGCATTTCAGAATGTCTCACTCATATTTTACAATACACTACATGGTATATTAATACATACAGAGATTTTGCTTATCCACTGTGAGCTTTTATAAACTGCTTTCACTAATATTAATGTCAATACTTAAAATGTTCACAACAAACTATATTATCCCATTTCCCAGAGTATGATGGGCTTATCTGATGGATGATTATATCATTAGCAGTCGGCATACAGCTTGACAAAATGATCAGTAGTATCAAAGGCATCCACACACCCTGAATGCAATTTTTTATCTTTTCTTTTTAATAGGAAGAATTTGAGAATAGAACTGTGCACATGGTACTGTATTGGAGGCTGTGGCTCAATTTACTGTATATAAAAGTAAACATACCAGAACAGAACATTCTCAGGGTCATTCACCTCTTAAACTTCCAGTTCTCTTTACAAATGTTTAATTTACATAACAGTTGTAGAATGGAACAGAGAATCTTACTTTCTGAATCATTCATGCTGTAGTGAATTCCACTTTCCAACAGAAGCAGGAAGTCATCTTTCATTTCAAATTACATAATAGTAGCACTAAAAACATATGCAAGCCAAAGTTCTAATTAAAATAATTTTAAATATGCTGACGAGACAAATATTGTGTGAACACAGAAAGTGTAATAAATCAGGTTGTTAGTAATGTATAGTAGTGTTGCAATATGCCGATCTGGGTCAGAAGTTACTCGAATACTATGCAACTCAAGGCTGAATTTTTTTTAATTTCTGAGATTGTGGAAGAAGGAGGAGTATTACAGTAGACAAATGGTGCTGTTTTTAAGTATATATCAAAAATTGCGTCACATGCTAAAGATAATTTTTCTTTTCCAAAATTAAAGATTTAAAGGCATGATTTTTCAAGAACTTCACAAACATTACAGCTTTGACTCATCTGTTGTGCTGTCATTTATGTAATTTTGTTCCTTTGCTCTTTTAACCTTGTAACAGT
Source organism: Erpetoichthys calabaricus (assembly GCF_900747795.2). Classification (NCBI taxonomy): domain Eukaryota; kingdom Metazoa; phylum Chordata; class Cladistia; order Polypteriformes; family Polypteridae; genus Erpetoichthys; species Erpetoichthys calabaricus. The sequence goes on from NC_041402.2 coordinate 83,425,188, forward strand.
AACATACTGTAAAAAGTTAAAACTAAGCATAAAGTGACTTGAGCACAAGAAACGTGTTCAGTGTAGACCTCAAAAGAAGTGTTTCTTAAAAGTTCAGGCTGTACCAAAGGAGACTGCAAAGCAGCAATAATCCAATTGTGTCCATTGCCTGGCTACACAAAGTTGTGCACTTTTACTATTGCCTCTTAACAATCAGGTCGTTGTGAAGAGAAACATGTTTTCCCATGGATGAAGAGCTTGATTTGTTTATAAGTTGATTGAATGTGGTCTGTTTTTGAAGACAATCTGGTCTGGTTTAGAGTAGGAATGAGAGTATCTGATAACTGCTGACAAATACTGCCTACTGCCTAGTATAGTGCCTACTGTAAAGTTTCATTTAGAGAGATAATGGTCTGGGACTGTTTCTCAGGATTTTAGCCTCCTTGGTTCTATTCAAGGGTACTGTTAATTCTGTGGCATACAAACACATTTACAGAAGACTGCATTCTGTTGCAGCATGACCGTGCCCTTGTGCACAAAGTCAGGTCCATAAAGACATGGTTTGTTGAGCCTGGTGTGAAGGAACTCAAGTGGCCTGCACAGAGCTAAGGCCTCAACCGTATTGAACACCTTTAAGATGAATTGGAATGCAGATTGCAAAACAGATCATTTTATTCAATGGGCACAAATTCCAACAGACACACTCCAAAATCTTGTGAAAAAGCTTTCTTAGAAGAGTATAGAATATTACAGCAACAAGGAAGGAAGCCACACCATATTAGTGCCCATGGCTTTGGAATGGGATCAGGTATATATAGAGGTGATGGTCAGGTGTCATATAGCGTATATGTCGAATAATAAAACATATAATACGAGGAGTTTCCTCCCACAGTCCAAAGACATGCAGGTTAGGTGAATTGGCAATTCTAAATTGGCCCTAGTGTGTTTTTGGTGTTTGTGTGTGTGTGTGTGTGTCCTGCAGTGGGTTGGTGCCCTGCCCAGGATTGATTCCTGCCTTACGCCCTGTGTTGGCTGGGATTGGCTCCAGCAGACCCCCGTCACCCTGTGTCCGAATTCAGCAGGTTGGAAAATGGATGGATGGATGGATAATATGAGAAGAAAATGTATGTACACAACAAAAATAAAGAGGGTGCACCCCCCCCCCCCCCATTTAAATTAAGGGCTACATGTACTGTGCAATCCTTCATAATAAATCTGAAAATGGCACTCATCCATGTGTTGGTATTAACTGTTGCAAGAAGCGATTAAAGTGGACAAATATTGAATTATGGATGGTATGGCCAAAAAAATCATGTTAGGATATAATTAGAAATTTGGATGGTTTTGGTAGACATCCGCATAATGTATTTGTATATGCTTTTCACCCTGGAACATGTTTTTTTTTCCTTTTTTAACATGTGACCTCTTAATCTGTCTAAAGGCTTGTTAACTTTCTGCAGATAAAACCAAATCAATAACGTGCAGTTTTTTAATCTCTTTTCCTGCATCAAGCCACACAGCAGTTTGGGCAATATCTTTAAAGGACTAGGCTCATCTATTACACAAACAAAATGTATAGTCAATACAAAGAAATATTACTTTTAAGACATTAGTATAGTGACATAAAACTAGTTATCTATTTCTTTTTGCATATACAATATACTTACATGAGTCAGCTCACTTATTACACCCAGACTACAGACAAGGACTTATGAAACGACATTACCTTAAAGACATTACTTCCCCAGCATGAAGTCTAAATTCCTGTTTCCTTTTGAGATATAAGTTCTTCAAAAGCAGGAATATCATCACAAGGCACAGAACTGAAAGCAAGTAACATTTTAACATGAATGGGACCCGTCATTTTTATAAGTGTCCACTAAATTAAATTCTTGCCCCTTCTCCGCAGCAACTGCCCCAAATGAAAAGCAGCCCATTAGCTGTGCTTATTCTTTGCTGTGTGCATTTCTTCTGCACACATTTGTCACTGTGCTGCTTTGTTGGTACTTATATGTTGGCAATCTTTTGTTGATGGAACAATTATTTGAGTTTAGGACTTAAGTAAGAATAAATCACTAGCCTTATTTCCTTTATAAATAGACATATGTATACAGTAATTGTATGTGCTTTGGCCACTAGAGGCTCTTTGCAAAAACCAGTCTGCCATTTACAACCTAGGAGAGATCACCTGGTCAAAACAGTACGGCTTCCAAGTGTCACAAAGAACAAGGAGAAGAGAAAGAAAATGGGAAAGACATTCTAACACCTAATTGCAAAGACTGTCAGAAATTACTAAAAGGTAATACTTACCACCTCAGTAGTAGCTCTAAGATGAGTAAGAAATGCTAAAATAGCAAACTTTAAATTTGATCAAAATGCAGAGACCAAATGACTGGTAAGTCGGTAATTTCAGTTTTTGAGCCTTACATTACAAAAACTTTATGTATCCTAGATAGTTTAAGATGTTCTACAATTTATTGTATGAATGAGGTATGTGCTCTGGAGTGCTTCCAGGAAAAGGTTCAGTTTTGTAATTGTGAACAAAGCCATTAAAACTAAAAGAAGAATTCAAAATTTGAACTGGATTCTCATGTAAAAGAATCATCAAAGAAAATATCATATAATAAATATTTGGTTTGTAACTTTTTTTAAAGCCAGCTTGCCAATTCCAGATACAGTAAATTAGAGTTGTTTATGTCAGTGTTATACAACTGTATCACAGGCAGGTTGTTAAGAATTGAAAAGTACATGTTTTTTGCTTCACATAATTACTTTTAGTTTATGAGATTTTAAAATTTTGGAAGCTAAATTTTCAAGCTTTGTTTCCATGTATGTGTTTTAATTTATTTGTTTAAGACAGATTTGTTTGTTTCCATTTAATTTTTTAAGCCACTACTGACAGGTAATGCTAAGCGACCTTGCCTTGATGATAATGACTTGCTTCACAAAAACTCGCTGATAGATTCTAGCATAGAAACAAGAGCACTTTGTCCAAAATATACACTTGACTAGTGAAAAGGTTTGGTTTTGATTTTTCTGATCCTCTCATTTTAGACTCATTGCTTTTTATTTTTGTCTTAGTGTTTTGTCTCTGGTTAAATAGATTTTTGGTGAATGTCTTTGTAGTCCTTGTCTAGTTATGATTATTGTTTAACCCTCTGGCTTTCAAAACAAATTACAACCTTTTGTTTTCAGTTTCACCCTCGAAAGAAATGCATATCTCCTGGTCTGCTTCTATTAATATCTCTATAACCCTATGGCCAGAAGATTATTCTATGTGGTCGGTTGGGAGTAACAGACTGGCAGTAATTGTCCTTGTCTTGAATCAGAAGGGCCACTTCATGTTTTCATGACTGACATAACAGAGGATAACTGACTTGCTCAGAATCATACAGTGAGTTGGACTGAGAAATGAACCAGCAATTTGGCAGTTTATTATCTAGTGAACTCTATGCGTGATACTGAGAAAGCCAAACTAGTTTTGATCATACTCCTACATCTCACGTTTTCACATACAGTATCTTTAGTTGTTTTTTAGTTTTAGTAATGGGAAAACATTATCTCTCAAATTACTTGTTACATTCTATACAGTTTATTGTTTGTTATCCAGTACATCATGCTTGAAAGGTGGTTATGGATAAATTAAGAGAATGTTAAATGTACAGCACTGTAAACATATATGGTGAATATGATCAAACCTATTGTATGATTAAATATGAAGATGCAGTAGATAATAGTAGTTGTAGTAGTAGCAATTTGTTACTGCCATAAGGATTTAGCTTCTTGTCTTTGGTTGTCAATTCCAAATTGGCCAGTGGGTATGTGCATGAATGGGCACTGCACCAGACTGGCAACCTTTCCAGTGCCGGCTACTGCCTTGCTATCACCACAGGCTTCAGAGTCCAGTAATCCTAAACTGGATTAAACAGATCTGAAAATATAATTTCATATTTTTAACATTTTGTTACTTATTATATAAAACTTGTTTTTTTTTACACATTTTTTCATACTTCAAAATGCTATAAATAAATCACTTACAAATTTAGTTCAAGGCCATGTAGTAATGGGAGGTATTCTGTCTCCATATTTTAAAGCATTCAATACATAATAAAAAGCAAAGTCCTAATTGTAAAAAATAAAAGTAGTATTTGCATTACTGAGACATTAGTCAATGTTTACCATATTGTTGTCACAAGGAATAACAATTTATTTAATCTGTAATACATTCATATCAATCCCTATAACAGTTAACTAATGAATAATGCATAGATTCATGTTTGTTAAAATACAAACATTTGTTTGTGCTACTTGTACAAATGCCATGTGCTCCAGTTTCAGTTAGCATGTTTGTATCTCACTCTAAATGATCTCTTAAATTGTAATGCTTAGATAACAGGAAAAATTTTGGAGTCAGCAGATAACAATATATTTGTATTTTTTTACAAAAATTAATAACAGCTTTGGATTTGTTAGAATAAAAATCTTCTGTTTAAAAAGTGATCATGCAAAAGCAAGATGAAAATGGCCAGCTGCACGCATTTGCATATTCTTCTGCTTAACCACTGATATAAGCATTATTTTCACACACGTTACATATTCATTCAGAGATACCCCCGATCCTTGCATTGATAAAAGTAAATCTTAAAATGCATCATTTATTTTCCCTTTGTAAAATTTGCAGATAATGCAACCATCCTTGAACTAAGAGATAATCATGATTTAAAGATAAATAATTCATAATACCATGCCCTACTATTTTGTATTGTTTGAAAAGGGACACCTCTTTGCAGACCAACATATCAGATGTTGTCGGAGATAACTCAAATTAGAATGTTACCAGCATTCAAAAGTAAAATACTTTTAATGAAGGTGAAATGTGAGATGCAGGGGCATTATCAAAACTGGATAAGCACCTCTAACTCATTTTGATGCCCATAGAAAATCATCTAATCTACTTCTGTATATGTAAACAATTGCATGATATCCTGAATTTGTAAGTCATCTTGGACTTACTTGAACAGTGTTTACCAAATAATACATAAAAATAATACCTGTACTGTAAGATCCCATTATTATACTACTGTTAGTGGTTTTAAAACAATACAGGACTAAAACTAAATCTTACCAATATGCCTGATGCATAATTCCATTACATTCAAATAAAAATAATGCAGGTTGACTTCAAATTACAAGCTAACGAGTAAAATGATGCAAATGATCGATTTTAATTTACACATTGCCGGTAAAATCCTAACATTTGGAAAGAGTCGTGTGAAATATGTGGCATGCAGATTCACAAAAGTAGTGGAAAAGTTATGTTTTCTACTTTGCCCTTTAAAATCTTATTGTTGTAATGTGGAAGGTGTGAAGTCTCATGGGTGGATCTTGCCACTTCATTGTGGCTTTCATGTAGAGGATATCAAAACACTGCTGTGTTTATTGGACAATTAGATAATGAAATTACCTTTTTCTACAACTGGTTTAGTTTCCTACGATTGTGATCTTTCAAAGACAGACAGACATTTCCTTCCTTGGTGAAAAGAACTGCATTAAGATTTGGAATTTACAAGTGTAAAGTTATAATTCGTCAAATGAATAAAGTATGTTTTCTGCTCCAAGTGAGAGAAAAAAATAATTCCATCAGTGGAGAAATTACCAAATGATGTATTTTGCTAGTTAGAATCCACTAGTGGACTATTTTCTTTTGTATATTGTAGTATTTTCGGCTAGTTTGTGTTGTTGGAGCACAAGCTAAGGTTTGAGCTGAAGCTCAGTATTGATTTGCATCCCAGTGTTCATCTGCTGCAGGTACTGTGCATAAAAGGAAAGTACTGTCAGATGAAGTTGTGAAAATTCAATAGAGTGAAAGATGTTTGGCTTATTATTCAAAAAGTGCCAGAGGGGGGATGTTGTCTCATTTAATATAAACTTTTCAAATGCAATCAGTAAAATGTGATCTAGAAAGAATCATAATATAATCTCACAAGGTATTTATAGAATTTTAAGTTGCATTGCAAACACTTTATTTCCTTTTACTCCACCATGCCCTGTACGTTAAAGGAACCTTTAATGGATTGATTTGTCTCACTCTTGGCTGTCACCTGACTGGCATTCCACACTTCCTCTCACCTTTCCTCTTGTAGCTGGTAAGTCCCAACCGGGCAATGTGGGTCTTCAGGCCACCATAAGCTAACTGGCATACACACCTCCCCTAGGCCTAGTTGCAGGAGTAGATCCTGATATCCATGCTCCTAGTAAGATACTTCTAGAATTATTTAGAACTATCACGAGAGTCATGTTTTTCCATTGTTTGTATCTGGCTCTTCATCTTGAACCAGGTACAGGAGTTTAACTACATCGGGGTGTTGTTAACAAATGATAACTGAGGTGATTGTGAGATTGACAAGTGAAGTATGAACTGCCTTGAGGTTTTGTAGACCACTGTGGTAGGCAATAGATAAGTCCACAGACTAAACTTTTAATTTACCAAGCATTCACTTATGGAATATTTATACTTTAAAATTGAATGAACACAGTAAGCTGTGGACACAGACAGAGAATACAAACCCTGTTCTGTTTATAGTACAATTGTATATTCATGGCACTATTCTGAGGTAGAATCATCCCATGCATGGTTACTACTTCTGTTCGAACACGTCTATATTTTGTTGTCTAACATATGCACAGGCATGCACAGGACCATGCAGGCACAAAAATCTGTAGTCATGTGGTCAAAGACGCACACATCAATGAGAGTCGTAACATGACTGCTGACAAATTTACACCACTCTGACCCTCACAGTTATACAGATGCACAAAGTATAAACTGTCCTTTGTGGTTATAAGCTTTGGATAATGACCAAAAAAAATGAGATTGCAAGTATGAGGGACATTCAAAAAGTTTCCGCACTTTTATATTTTGGTTGGAAACGGTGAAAGCGGGAGGAGTAGTAATTGGGAATTTAAAAGCTGGTACAACGCTGGGAAAATTGCATTGCAAACAAAAGCGACTATGTAGAAAAGTGATGTAATTTATTTTTGAAATTCTTAATAGAGTTAAAAAAAAAAGTGTGGAAACTTTTTGAACATCCCTCGTATAAGTAGATGAAAAAAGGTTTCTTACTGGGGTAAATGAAAGGCTAGGGGGATAGGTAAATACCGGAGAAAATGAAAATACTGTTGCTTCTCCAGACCAAAGGGAGACGATTTACAAGGTTTGGACCTACTGACAAAGGATCCAGGGCAGAATATATACATGCTGGAGGGATTATAGAAGGATTACATCTGGACTATGTGTGCGACAGAATTACCTAGAAGTATATGGAAAGTGTTATAGAGCAGCAGAACAACTCAGCCATGCTTTAGTGGTTTGGTGAGTTTTTCTATTTGCTTACTTTATAGTGAATTGATAAATTAATTTAACTTTTATTTTTAGCTTTCTGGTTTATTTTACTATTGAAAGTAAAGATTTTCTTGAAAAAATCTTAAATATTATTGCACATTAAATTCAAAACTAATGGCAAATTTACTCCATTATGCTATTGTGTTCCACATAAAAAAATATAGTACATCAATAGAGATCATGTTAGTTTAGTGGATAATTAAAAAATAATAATAAAAGCAGTTGCATAAAATCTGTTGTCTGTGAAGCACTATCTCTTTTTATTCTTCAAGTACAGCTTTAGTTTTAATTCCAGAGACTTGAAACTTTGCATACAGGGACTTTACACCACAAGTTGTAACTTTTAGCCATTTACCTTCCGGAGGGTGGCAGAGGAAGAGAGTGAGAGTTGGGGGAAGTGGCAGGAAATACAATAGCATGATCTATCGACAGAAACACAGCACCGCCAGGATGTGATATTAGTATGATGGTTAGAATGACTGCCATCTAAACAAAAATTCCTGATTCTGTTCCCACTTATTATGTTTAAAGTTCTCATTAATCAAGCATTTCCTCCTACCTAACTGCTTTGGATATGTGTTGCGATTTTGGGGTTGCAAATATATTCTTTCACTGTTATGAAACCCTGTCTCCAGGGGTTGGTGTGAAACATAGGGAAACAACCAGGGGATAATAAAGCGAGACAAGAAAACATAGTCAGTGCTGCGCAAGGTCAAAACCAGAGATCAGAAAAAGAACATAGGAGAATGAAGCACAGGAGCAAACCAGAAATCAAAGTCACAAGTCAAAGAAACCGAAATGAAACCTAGCACCTCGCTTGCTTGGAATTGAAACTAACTACCGCTAAAAATGTTGGCATTTATCTAATTTTGAGATAAGCCTACATCAAAACATTGTCATATTTATAGTGGAAATCACTGATGAGTTCACTTGACGCATCTCCATGTCACATAAATGGAACAAGTAAAATAAGAAATCTTCAAAAACAATTTCTTTAAAAGGAAAAACCCTATAATAACCATAAAAATAGCACATATGCTACATTCACAATTACTTCACTGTGAAAATCTTATCAAACAATGGTTCTCTATCATATTTGAAGCTGCATAATTCAAGCTTTTTGAATATGACTTTCAACCCTTGCTCCCATGAGACGTAACGGGAATAGGCAAAGGTTAGGGTGAGTGGTCATAACCTCATGAACTGGGATCACAATCGTATTTAGTCAAAACACAGTGACTTTTTCTCACTTTGAATTTACAGTGAAGTCTGAAAAGAGTGGTAAAGTTTCAGAATGGTGAATGATACAAATAGTGATGGTTAGCATGGTTGCCTTTCAACCAAGAAATCTGTGTTCAATTCCAACTGATCGTCTTTTATTTTTACCTGTAATTAATTTTTTTTAATCCTTTATTTAATCTAATTCTTCCCACTTTAAATGTGCGGCTAAGTTTGGAAATAATGTTGGTGCAAATCCTAGAATAAAAACTACATTTTCCAAATGGTGAGTAGTATGAGTTATGGTGGTTAGCACACTTGCTTTTAAGCCAGTAAATAAGGGTTGGACTTCTGTTCATTACATTTAACTTTTTCTCTAATCAAGCATTTCCTGCACTATTTCTGTCATTGCCCAAAGCTGTCCTGGCTGGGACTATACTGTCTGCGGAATTATTAACTGCAATTTGGGTTGTTTCTCACAAGCAGAAAAACCAAGAATATTGCATGCTGGCAAAGGTTATGTACTAAATACAACATGGTTAAGGCTCATAAAATTTAGTAATATGTAATTTGTTGTTGCTTTTTTACTTTTCTACTTTCTCCCCCGAGAAACACTGCGCAGCTCAACTTGTATATTTTAAAAGTTACATTTTCAGAGAGCAGAAGCTATACATGAAATCAATCAAAGAGGATAAAGGACATCATGAGCTTACATTTTTTATCTGTGCATCCATCAATTTTTTAGCCTGAATGTTCTGTTATACCATAGCATGGTAAAGAACTTATCCAGCAGTGGTAGGTGCAACAAGGAACCAATATCTGGATGTCACACTAGCTTGTTACAGGACACACTCACACACACACCAATACTCACTCCTCTACTTTAGCGCTATCAATTTTCCTAACACACAAGTTTACGAGATGTGTTACTTTCACATTATCAATTAACCTAACACGCAAGTTTATGGCTGGTGTTAGAAACTGAACTATATTAAGAGACAGCACTGTCACCTCCACAGGGTCAATGACTGGACTGAGATTCAAACTCAAGTCCCTGAAGTTGTGGGGCAGTGGCATTAAACATTGCACTGCCAAAAACCATTAAATTTTGAATTCACAACTGGCTTAACACAAGAATTCGTTAACATATAAAGAAACAAAATTCAACGTTGTATCCATTTTTATAAGTCAGCCTTGCAAGTATCAAATATAATACATTGTCTTTTTTCTTTGCAGATGGTCGTAATCACTACAGGGGAATTCAGAAGTATCCTTAGAGTATTAAAGAACTGGACTGACATTTAAAGCACGTGTAAGACACACTAGGTGAAAAGACATGCACTTTTATATACTTTAACTGTACCATTTATCATCCTATCAGCAGCCATACTACATGCACTTCAGAACAGGTCATCCACTTGAAGCTAAGCATGTTTGAGCATGGCCAGTACTTGGATGGAAGACCAACCAGGAAAAGATGGAGTTGGTGCAGGAAGAGTTGTTGGAGAGGCCAATAGGGGGTGCTTACTCTGTGGACTTAATGTGGATCCCAATGGCTCAGTGCAGTGTGCTGTAAAAATGGCGCTGTCCTTCAGATGAAACGTAAAATAGGGGTCCTGACTATCTGTGGTCATTAAAGGGCAGTTTTCATAAAGTGTAGGTTGTATTCTGATGTTCTGGCTAAATTGTCAATCACAGTCTGGTCATTCTGACCCCCTAATCACCCCTTGCCTCTAATTGGCTAATTATTTTTTAGCCCTTCACCACCTAACAGCTAATGTGTGGTGAGTGTACTGGTGCAAAATGACTGACGTTGCATCATCCAGGTGAATGTTGCATATTAGTGATTGTTGTACCTCCCCACTTACTATGTAAAAAGCAATTTCAGTAGTGAGAAAAGCACTATATAAATGAAATGTATTATTATTATTATTATTATTATTATTATTATTATTATTATTATTATTACCCTTTTAGTCATTCCAATAGGCACGTCTTGATTTAGAAATTTAGTGTGGAAATCACAAGGTGCATTTATGTTAAGGGTAATTCAATTCAAATGCTGCTCTCAGAAGCAAACCCGTCGTCTCTGTGAGCACTGAGTCTAAGCTTACAATATATGATGCATTCTACAGCAAATTGTGATGAACCTTGCATCAGATGATGCTGAATGTGTATATAGGGGACTGTTTATCATACAACCCTTTAACACTGTGTATCCCAACATTTAAAACTTAAAGCACACGTTTTTACCTACATTCACTCTTCAGGGTTTACATCTCACAAAAAATGCCTGGAAATCTGCAAGGAAGATCTAAAGTCTATGTAGATGAAGCCTACTAAAAATCAAATAGATGAGTAGCAGTACATTTATTTATAAGACATGACAGTTGTCCAAAATCCAATGTCTAATTATGCTTCATTTTTTAAGACAAAAAATAACAAGAAATAAGCCCAGCCCAAACACATTCAAGAAAAAAGCAGAGTTAAAAAAGAAAATGTATATAAAATTGTTCTAAAATAAGCAGGCAACAAAAACACTTTAAACCTCTACATCACCTTTTCGATAAACTTGTAAATACCTTTATTACTCACCAAGTAATTTCAGCATTCCTTTAAAACCACAATTCTTCATCTAAGACCTTTACTCAAAGGAGGCCCCCCCCACACAACTAAACATATAAACAAACATGTCTGTGTGCCCAAGGAAATATAAAAATAGTATACAAAAAGATAAAAGGCAGCCCACGGTGTACCTCTGTCTTTCACACTGTAGTACATTCTCACCACACAGGCTGAACTGGTTTATTTCTAGTGCACCATTCAACAGTTTCATAGTTTAGTATAAGATTGATGAAGGTTACATTCACATCAACTTTTTTTGTGTAGTTGAATACCCAGCCCCAAAGAAACTGCATCCTTCAATAAAATAAATCTTGGTCCACTGGTCTTCACTCATAACGCAAGTGCTTGCCCTCTGCATTTGGTTCATGTGCAGACAGAAATCAGAAAAAAGGGATTCTTCTAACATGTCTATAATTCTTTATTATTCTGTAATACACAGTGTTTATAAGGTCTCATTATCTGCATGACCTCACAGTGGCCATTATGGAATTATTTTTTTTTTACAAAATTAAAAATCATAACAGATACTGTACCTGTGATAGAAAATGTATACATGGTCTCATCACCTGCATAATAATAATAACAATAATAATAAAATGTTTATATAGCACCTGCCAAATGCTCAGGCATGCCCTGTATACAAAGTATATTTACATTTAAATATTAAAGCAATAATTATTATTAACAAATGAAAAGAAAGACACTCACCTCACAGTGATCGTTGCTGAATGGAGAGTGTGCCTAGACATGTAATTCCCTTTTCCCTTTGGGAATATGCCATTTCATGACAGGGGTTTTGATGATGTTAACTACCTCCCAGATCTGCAATATCCCTGTATATAATTAAAATTATTCTTATCAAAATATTTGTGGGCTTTTAGCCCTCACAATCTAAGTAAAAATAACAAAAGCAATATGAATAAATAAATAATGCTCGATGACTTATTGGAATGCTACTTAACCTCCGATACACTGGCATGTGGGTTTCTTAAAGCATTTCCTTGCTACAGTTCATCAACATCGCTGCAGCACTCATGCATGCTGTGTCTCTCCCTGGTCTTACTCTGAACATGCGCCATGAATGTTCCACCACACCAGGTAGCTCAACTGTATAAGGACTGTGGCAAACCTAATATCTCACCTTGTGGGTTGGATATAAAGAATAATCACACCCAAAATAAACCATTTAAAATAATTCAGACATTAGAAAACATGGATAAAAACATGAATCACCTCAACTAATGGCAAAGCTTGAAAGAGAAAAACAAAAGGAAAATAAAAATGCTTAATCATGCAGTACTCCCCAAAAAGGCAACCTGACATCTTTGTGCATTCCTTAAGGCAAAGCAGGTTGGATAATGAATGGATAAGCCAATGTGTAGAGTCCTGATGACTCTCCCTAGAAACAAACTGTCATTCACTCATGGGCTCAAAGATCTCCCACAGTGAAATATGGTATCCAGGTAGTGAAATTTTTCTTTTCTATTATTTCTAAATCATCCGTTTCACAGGTCCAATGGATAATATGTAAAGAAAAAAATCTGGAAAGGATAGCAAACAGTTGTTTTGATGTCTAGTGCATTGTTACCATGCAGTCTTAGCTGACTTAGATAGCTTTCCATGCAATTTAAAATTAGCAAAATAAACTGCTGTCAATGCATTTCTTCTTTCTCACTTTATATTTAGCTACTTGCTGGAATATGAGATTATGGAGTTCTCCTTACAGATAACTAAAAACATTGTTTTCTGCTTTTGTGAACCACTCTTTTGGCTGGTTGTTTTGTGCAGTTGATATGTCCATCCATCTATTTTCATATTCTGCTGTCTAGTTCAGGATCAGGATTAGGATGGTGTCTTTCCTGACAGCTTTAAGCACAAAACAGGATCCAGCCCTGGGGAGGGTGCCAGTGCATTTTCAGGGAACATTCAAGTAGATAAAGTCACTCACTAATATTGGGCCACTTTCGAGTCAACAGTTCACCTAAATGGTATGCCTATGGGATGAGAAAGAAAAACTGGAGTACTGATAGATAGATAGATAGATAGATAGATAGATAGATAGATAGATAGATAGATAGATAGATAGATAGATAGATAGATAGATAGATAGATAGATAGATAGATAGATAGATACTTTATTAATCCCAAGGGGAAATTCACATACTCCAGCAGCAGCATGCTGATAAAGAAACAATATTAAATTAAAGAGTGATAACAATACAGGTATACAGACAGGCAATAACTTTGAATAATGTTAACGTTTACCCCCCCAGGTGGAATTGAAGAGTCACATAGTGTTGGGGAGGAACGATCTCCTCAGTCTGTCAATGGAGCAGGAAAGTGACAGCAGTCTGTCACTGAAGCTGCTCCTCTGTCTGGAGATGATACTGTTTAGTGGATGCAGTGGATTCTCCATGATCGACAGGAGCCTGCTCAGTGCCCGTCGCTCTGCCACAGATGTCAAACTGTCCAGCTCCGTGCCTACAATAGAGCCTGCCTTCCTCACCAGTTTGTCCAGGCGTGAGGCATCCCTCTTCTTTATGCTGCTTCCCCAGCACACCACTGCGTAGATGAGGGTGCTCGCCACAACCATCTGATAGAACATCTGCAGCATCTTATTGCAGATGTTGAAGAACGCCAGCATTCTAAGAAAGTATAGCCGGCTCTGTCCTTTCTTACACAGAGCATCAGTATTGGCAGTTGAGGAAACTTCAGATGGACAAAAAGAGAAGGTGGTGAGGCAGCAATGTTAAACACTGTGCCATCATTCCAAACAACTTTAGTAGCTGCAGCCACACAGCTTTACTCTTTGACATCCCATGCCATGGCCCAGACTGCAAGCCTGCTGTTTGCTCTCACTCTTTCTCTGTTTGTCTTTTCTTGGTGAATGCTTGTTTAAATATCAGCCAAAAAGATGCATCTATTATACACTTGTCTGCTTTAGCCAGTAGAAGGAGAAGGCATCTAATAATCCATACCATTCAAAACTACAATCATGAAAATGAATCCCTTTACCAAAGATATAGCTTGAAAAAGACTTTTACCTGAGACATTTTTAATATAATAAAACATATAATAATATAATCCTAACCTTTCATAAAAACCTGCATGTAAACTGTCAGCCCCTTTTTTCTGGAGGGTATTGATTATGAACACTAGCAGTACAAACGTGACTCATTTACTTCACAGAGAAAATTTAGCTGACAGGTAAGAGACTAAGTAACACTAATAAGCTTGTTTCTTTCAGACCTTGATGCATCTCTTCTATTTTAGTTCTATGTGTGTGTTCATTTTCATTTCAGAGGCTTAATGGTGTTAAATCCCTTTCCAATCTTTTTAATATGTTCTAATAGTTCCCCCTTGACCACTAATTTAGCTGTTTATTGAGTCGGGGAATGCACAGATAAAGAATGGAACCCTGACTGTCCAGAGGCATCTTTAGGTAGAAAAGCCTTTTGAGCAAGTAATACCCTGACTCCAACCTGCACCCAGAAGCAATGCCTTTTCTCAATGGTATTTTAACTCTGCGCAAAAAAAAAAATACAGAAACAGAGCCAGCCAGAAGACTCTGCAGTGCATCTGTGCCAACAACGCTTGGCAGTAAAGTACAAAGTAAAGGACATGCGCATATATGCATGGTTCTGCTGTATTACCCAGAGCCCCTCCGCTTCTCCACCTTTCCATCCTGCATTCGGTATCACATTCCTCACTATGCTGGCAAATACTTAACACTCCTATTAAAGAGGTTTAGCAGATCACGCTGGCAGATTAATATTTGATTACATCACTTGGAGCTTGACAATTTGCAAGGTTGATACATGATTCACAGGGAGCAGATACTGAAGTCGGCTGCTGTGATACACACTGCGAGCTGTGTAGTGCAGAGAGAGCATGTCAGTTGGGTCATAGGTGTTAGCTAGCAGAAAAGTGGAGATGGCCCCAGGAGGAATTATCATTCTTTGTAATTTAAAGAGAAACAAGCTACTTTTTCATGCTCTTTTTCTGCAGCTCTTTGGTTTGATAGCAGCTTTGACATTTTCCTAACTTAAAACACATGTTGCTGGAGCCTGGTGTTCACAATGTATTGTAATTACATCTTAAGAGTTGAGGCCTCCTAATCATATAACTCAAATCTGTCTTTTGTTCCCCTTTTAAACACTAATGAGGGTTGCACATGCAATTGCCTAATTGCTGTCCTGGGGTGATCACAAGATAATCACTTCAGACTAGCTGCACACAACCACAAGGCAGCGCCCAGTCATATTGACTGCCTCACAGCAAGCCATCTTTTCAACCGATCACCTGCACCTGCTCCACACCCTAGTGAGTCATTTATTTAAAATGCGACAATGAGCCGTGGACCTCTTACCACAATACATCCCCCTAAAAGTCGCCAGTTGCATGGGAAGGCTCCACACTATCACCAACCCAATGCAATGGCCCAACACTGTGCTAAAATAAAAGGACTAAAATTAGCCCACACTAAAACCAAATTCCCAAGACCTGTTCTAAAATCAAAAACTTTAAAACAGACAATAAAAACACCATAAATAAACAGTCCATTAAAAAGTAAAAAAATTCTTAAATAGTCCAACTGGGCTTAGTTGTGTGGATCCTTCATGAATTCAGACACCCACCCTCTTGCTGTCAGTCCACATCTCTTTTCCCTCACTGCCTGTGGCCCATCCCACCGCTGCCACCAAATGTCACAGGCTGCTTACAGGGTTAGGCATCCTGCTAGTAGTTTGAGACTGACCAGGACCGGGAGTTGACGCAGACAGAGTAGAAACAAAATATTAAGCCAGAAAGGGTGGATAAAAGTAAAACAGATGTTTATTACAACAGTTTCTTTGAAAAAAAAAAATCTGGTGCAGGAATATATACAGTGCACCCACCCAAAAAAAATTAGAATGAAAAAAATAATTCACAAACTTCTTCAAGTAGACAAATCATTCTAAAGAAATAAAGTGAAGAAAAACAAAATAGGCAAAAATAGGGCTTTACCCCCAAAGGCAATTTTCTGCCTGAACACAACAGTATTTAAAAATAAGGCTCTGACGCAGTCTTAAATAACTCAGATCCTCACCTTAAAGAAGAATTAGGAGCCTGCACTGACTAATTGGAGTCTGTTACATTCCACTAATGCAGCTAGA
Source organism: Erpetoichthys calabaricus (assembly GCF_900747795.2). Lineage (NCBI taxonomy): Eukaryota > Metazoa > Chordata > Cladistia > Polypteriformes > Polypteridae > Erpetoichthys > Erpetoichthys calabaricus. Next base: position 83,441,565 of record NC_041402.2, read on the forward strand.
CACTGAGCCACAATCTCTCAATACTGAGGGCTCATCAGCACCTCTCTACAATAAACACTACACCTTTTTTGAATTCTTCTCTCTCCCTAAGTCAGGTTAACCGAGCCCTAGTGGATAATTTCACAACCCTTATAAAGACGGTGCCATTTCTCTCTCTGGCTACCCTGCTGCTGGACGGAACTAACTGCATTCCCTTCAAGGAAGCATTCCCATATAACTCAAAACCTAACTAAACCTAACACCATCTAATAGAAACAATATTAAAACTAATCTTTCTTTTATACATCTACAGTCACAGTAATGCAAACTCAAAAAAAAAAACGTTAAACCAAAATAAACTCAATACCCTTCAAAAGGCCTTCCCCCTGCTGGTTATCTTTTCCAACCTCCTGAGCACTGCACGTGCGCCCAACCAAAGCACCCATTTAAAATGGCATCTTAACTGGTGCAAGCGCCTTTATTTGTAAGGAGATGACCAGAGAATAGGGAGCTATCCACACTGTCATGCACAGACGACCAACGGAAAGTACTTTTATGTAAATACTTTCACTCTCTGCTTTTCCCTGTTACTGGAACTGCGCTTTTTAAATGCTTCGTTGTGCTGCCATACTCTCAGAGTCATGCCAGTTTCAGCAGCATGTTACTTTGGGGATGTGTCTCTGCATCACAGTTAGACTCCCAAACATCACAAAATGGGTGGGAGGCCTCCTAAAGTGACCGTAAAGGCAAGGCAACAACTTTACCAGCCTGCCCCAAATCCAACTAGTCTCACAACGTCTTGTTGTAGGCTTCCCGCCCAGCAGGCCCCAAATATGAGGAGCTGGCAAAATAATATGAAATGTTCCAAAATAGACCAAATGCCCTGCAAGAGGAGGGATGTTATTGTCATGTGCACAAAAGGTCAAAAAAGGACATTTTTAAGTAAAGGATTTTTTTCATGAAAACATAAAAATATAAGGAAAAGAGCAAAAATAGACTAAAGGAGTTGCCAAAAGACAATCTGAGTGCAAACAAGTCCACATCCAAAGCACGTAACTCCTGACAGTTATAAAAACACCCAATAGGGGGGAAAACACCATCAAGAAACCCCAGTTAGGCTCTTAAAGGGCCTTGAAGAATCTGTATAAAATAAAAGATTTATTTTTAACAAAAATTCTCTGAAATAACAGAAAGCTCTATAGAGCACAAAAGGCAAAGAAATTGCCTGAAGCAAGAAGGCAATGAAGAGCAAAAAAAGTCTCAAAACAGCATATCAAAAGTGAAATAGAGCGCAGGGTCAAAAATGTATTAATCACAATAAGCACTAAAGACTAACAGGACCCACTAAACACCCCCAAACATATTAGAAATAAACCTCCAGGAACTAAGGGCATTCCCTAGCAGTGAATGGTTCACCCTTTGAGGAAACACCCACAAAACACATGAAACATAACACGGAGAACAAAGCACATAATAAATTAAAGTCACATTAACATAAAACAATGAACCAAAAGAGAACATAAAATATATAAAAAAGGATATGAACCGCAGTCAGAGGATGAACCCTGGCCTAAATAGAACATTTACTATCTGAAAGTATAATCAAATGACAGAAGCAAAAAAGTCCAGAAAACTGAAAAAAAAAAAATACTCACAGGGATCTTTCACAAGTACAAAAATCTCCTGATTTGTGCTTACTCAGTTCTGGGTTAAATAGAGAGAGGGAGGGATCAGCATTGGTGACATCAGGGTGGCCATGCCTCCTGAGGCTCCACAGAAAACACATGGAATGGAGGCACATTTAAAAATATATATATAATTTTGCACATCAGAAAATATGTGAAAACATGAAAAATAATAATTCAAAGACAATTAAAAAGCAGTATACATAAATTTAAAATGTGAGATACATTACTTTGGCTCAAACTCTAAACAACAACTGATTCAACAGAAGCATAGTGATTCTCCAACACTGAAGAAATTCAAGGTCCAAGGCAGCACCAGCAAGATCAAGTACAGGGTTTTCTATGATTTTGGCTGTATAGTTCATATTACAAACATGCCAGAAAAGTTCTAAGTTCCATATAACCAGTCAGTACTACATTGATGTGCTTTGCTGTTTGCAGCAGTCAATCAGGGAAAAGTAGTGAGGGAAGAAGCGATCCCTTCTGCTTCATGACAATGCCACTACTCACTGCATGGGTTGCAAAAGCTGTTATGTGAAGCTGTGGATTTGAAGAGATATCACATTAACTTTGTTCTCCAGACCTGGGGCCTTATGTATAAACGGTGCGTACTCACATTCAAATCGCGATGTATAAAACCTACACTTGGTGTAAAGCCACGCACTTTTCCACGGTACCTACATACCATGTCGTACGCAAGTTCTCCATTAGGTTTTGCAGACTGGCGGCACCCAGCGTCAAAGCAGTGCTACTGTTCCTGTGTGGTTACCCTTTCTTAGATCCACATCCAAGATGGTGGCTCAAGTGTTCCTTGTAGAACTGTTTGTACTTGCAAGTTAAAGTGAGGTAATTGTACTTATGATACAGTTATAATATTGCACATCCTGAGCCACTTTATAAAGCGCATATTTACGTATGATGACAATATCATTTTTAAGATGAAATGCAGCAAAATATGTTGATTATATTATACAGATAAAACTTTAACTACACGGTGCCGCATCGCTAGCGAGCTTGAGCTTCATTCACGGTTTGTTCCTGCCTCACGCTGTTTTCATGCTGTGGCTGGCGCGACACTGGAAGGATAGATGGATAGAATAATTAACATTACGAAGATATTTCGATGTTCCTTAAACGTTTTGAAGAATCGGCGTTCTAAGCTTACAGATGGCTTAACGTCTATTACAGAGCTGATTGTGTGGCGATTGGGTATTTGGAGAAAGAAAAGTAAGGACAGGAATTGGAGGTTAGTACGTTTGAAAAAGACAGAACTTCTGTAAAAAAGACAGAACTTCATTACAGGTCGCGCATGGCGCAGCAAGCATCTTGCTGTAAGACATGAACAATCACTGCGCCACCGTGTTCCCATGTTTAATAACATGCTTTAACTCATATCATGATGAAAATGATATCACGTATACTTCTCAGTATTTTAATTACTCAGAGAGCTGTAATATTACGAACGTAATGGATTCTGTGTCCTGTCGGAGGAAGAGCACGTAGTGATTCAGGCACATAGAGCACATATAAGATCAAATACAAAACAAAGCATTTAAAGTGCTACTTTAGTTACGTTGGGATTTGAGAAACTAGTAAATTAAACGATTTTAAGATGAAGTTTATGATGTTCTACTTTAATGACAAAATAAACTACGTGATTAAAGTGGAAATTTCGAGATTAAAGTTGACATTTCGTGCTTTTTTCACACTGTGTGCCTTTTTTTTCACTGCACCCTAATAAGCTTTCATATGACACTCAGACGGTGGGCTACGAGTCGCCTTTTCATGCCGACTTTGATATGTGACAATTTTTTTATTTCAGGCACTGAAATAAAATCTCCTACACGCTATGTCACTTGATCAACTTCCTTTTGTTTCTGATATAACTGTTTAAACCAATAAATAGTACGTTTTTCTTTGCCTCCATTTGGTATTCACTGAAATTCTTCTATTTTTCCTCGTACTTTTGCCGTTGCCTTTTCACAGAACGCTGGGCTTAAGGGCTATTTATATTGATTTGCATATTCAAAGAGGCGTAATTCTGGGAGGAGTTGGGACGGGACAGTAAGCGCGTGCACGTGCGTTTATTTCCACGCTGAGCGGGATTTATGTAGCTGAAGAACGCGGAAGTTGGCGAACGCACAGATTCCTGCATCTGGATTTTTCTGTACGTAAGCACATTTCGGCTTTTGTGCTTACGTCATGTTATAGTGCGAATTCTACGCACGGCGTTATGCATGAGGCCCCTGGCCCTGTGTGACTATCACCTTTTTCGCAATTTTCCCAAACACACCACACCAAAACAGTCCCGGTTGCAAAATAAATGGCTCTATTTCACAAAATACCTTTTCCACACTCCAATTCACAATCTTTCAATCAATGATCCACCTTTTTCACCTACAGATGAGTTTTGCCCCCCAACTCTGACACACTGGAGGAGGCTGGATGGCTTGCTTTTATGTTAGACCCAGGAGTACTTCTGGTAACAGGGCATAGCCCGACAGAAGTCAGAAGCCTCCTGAAACAAGGAGTCCTTCTCCCTGCAGCTGTCCCTCAGGATTCTGACTCCCATAAACCCCTGTGGGTGTCCTTACTGGGTCCACACCAACGGAACACTGCGATCAATTATACTGGGAGAGGAACTACTCTTGATGCACCACCTACCCCATTCAATCAACTAATGTTTCCTTCTATCAATTCAACCCCATCCCAGCCGGGTTATGCCTCCTTCCATGTTGTCCTTCCATTAAGGCTTCCAGGTTGGGCAAGGGTCCAGCATAGCATTTACAATATATATATATATATATATATATATATATATATATATATATATATATATATATATATATATATATGTATATATATATATATACTGTGGTGGGTGCCTGGGATTGGTTCCTCCCTTGTGCCCTGTGTTGACTGGGATTGGCTCCAGCAGACCCCCATGACCCTGTGTTCGGATTTAGCAGGTTGGAAAATGGATGGATGGAGATATATATATATATATATATATATATATATATATATATATATATATATATACTGTATATATACAGTATATAAACTATTTTTGGGAATGTTATTGATATATATACAGTATATAGTTATATTCTTTTTATCAATAAAGACTTTGAGAAGGCGGCCGGCCAAACAGTTGTAGAAGAAGACAAGACTGGAGCTGAATCTTTATTGTATCTGCCTGGAATCCCACAGCTGAAGTTTGTGGTTGAAGTGTAGATGACATTCAAACCACACAAATCAAACTAATATCAAGTAAGCACCACATTAATAAATAACTAGTTTAAATAACAAAGCAGCAAGACGCATCCACGGGCATTTTTCCTGAACTGTCCTGCTGCTTCAAATTTATCTGCATTTATGTGAGGGTCATGTGAAAGAAAAGAGACACTGAAATGCAAGAAGGCATCCGTTCATAGCTGCCTAGTCACTAGTCAACCCATTTTTATTTTTTTAAAGCTTGTTATAAGTAGCAGTAGGGTGTTTTATTGTGTTAGCCATTATGGATGCAATGAGATGTCAAGCAAAATGACACCTTTTAATGGCTAACTAAAAAGATTACAATATGCAAGCTTTCGAGGCAACTCAGGCCCCTTCTTCAAGATATTTTAAAGAACGGGCCTGAGTTGCCTTGAAAGCTTGCATATTGTAATCTTTTTAGTTAGCCAATAAAAGGTGTCATTTTGCTTGACTTCCCAAAGTATGGGAAAGAATCCCAAAGAATCAACACTCCCTTCGTTGAATAAACATTTTAAAGAAAGTAGTGCAGTGTTAGCGCTGCTGCCTCGCAGTTGGAGACCTGGGTTTGCTTCCCGGGTCCTCCCTGCGTGGAGTTTGCATGTTCTCCCCATGTCTGCGTGGGTTTCCTCCGGGTGCTCCGGTTTCCTCCGGTTTATTGGCGATCCCAAATTGTCCCTAGTGTGTGCTTGGTGTGTGGGTGTGTGTGTGTGCCCTGCAGTGGGCTGGCACCCTACCCAGGGTTTGTTCCTGCCTTGTGCCCTGTGTTGGCTGGGATTGGCTCCAGCAGACCCCCGTGACCCTGTGTTAGGATATATTGGGTTGGATAATGGATGGATGGATGATCATTCTATGAGTAATGCTAAAGTGATTTTAGTTGCATTATCTATCTATCTATCTATCTATCTATCTATCTATCTATCTATCTATCTATCTATCTATCTATCTATCTATCTATCTATCTATCTATCTATCTATCTATCTATCTATCTATCCAAGCATTTATTGTCCAAAAGAATCCCATGGGGTGCTGGAGCCTAAACCCAGCAGCAAAGGGCAGGAGCTGACAGTTTGTTGTAATAAAATAATGGCTTTATACTTTCATAATAAGTAGCATAAGATATTACTGAGTAAATAGATTTATAAATGCCTGCCAACACTGATAAAAAAGCAAGAAGACAAAAGCAAAATGTCAAGGACTAAAGTTAACATCCCACAATTTTGCCCAGACAGTACTAAATGTGCAGTTGTTGAAAGCAGATGGTCAGTGTTGTAGCTTAACAGCTGCCATATAGTGAACCAGTTTGAACTTAGGAATAACTTGTTTTCTGTTTAGATTGTGGGATTGTTTTGTCTCTGTGATGGAGATCCATTGCTTCTTCTTGTAAACAGTACAAATAGTGACAAGTGTTACCCACTCCACATCTTTTGTAAGTTGTCTTTACACATGGCAGAGTAGATAAATATTGTACCCTGAGGCCATTATGTACACTGACAGCTACTAGGAGAAAGGCAGACTCTCAGATAAGGGCCTGCTAGTTGCACAGGGCAAGACGAGGTTGAACGTTTGCTTGTTAAATTAGGGGACAAGGGAGCAAGAATTAGGCTCTGCAATATACAAACAAAAGAAAAAAGAATTCCTCTTGCTCTTCTCTAAATTTGCTACATTACTTAAACATGCAGGGAGGTACCACTGCCCACCCTCCATTATTGCTTCTTCTAAGTGTAGACTGCAATAACTTTCAGGTTACATATCATTAAGATATTTTTAAATATGGCCATCTTATGGATCTGCTGTTCTGATTTCATTCTCAAAACATCTGTTTTTATTACTTGCAAGAATAGACAGCAAAATCTGCCACAAATAATGAAAAGATCACAACAGTATAGTACCCATAATCTCCTGCTCTCTTAATACTGTGTTTAATAGGATGTGTGTACATGCACTTTACTTTGTATTGAATGAATTTAAAGATCCTAGCGGGGCACTGCTGTATAATAGACTTCATGTGGATGAGCGACAATCAGATTAAACTGCAGGGTTATCAGCCAGGAAGCTGGCAGACTCTGTGTTTAATCAACTGATCAGTATCAGCGCAGGCAGCTCCAGAGAACTGGTCCCTTTCAGACCCCCGGTCACTGACTTCATCCCAGCCGAGCAGACAGTTCACTTGAAAGCTACAGCCTGCTTCATTTGTGCCAGGCTTCAGCTAGAGCAAGGATTAACTGTACTGTTAATAGGAATGAAGCCCTCAAGCCAATTTGGCAAATGCTCAAAACCATTGGCATATAGGATCGCACAGATAGCATAGCCCATTGTGCAGTTATATTTTAACTTATTTCAAAATTTTGGGTAGATTTTTTTTTCTATATTCAGACACTGATTTAAAGAACACAATCTTCAGATTTTGCTGCACACATTGATACAGCCATTGAGTAAAGCTGAAGTGTAACAGAAAATCACAGTGAGAATTATGTGTAAAATTCAAACTGTACAAATTTGAAATCCCTTAACATTTTTGCATTTTCCCCCAAAATAGTTTACTAGTAAATTTAAAATCAATCAAGAAAACAAGCACGGTCAACACCACAGAGTTTGACCCTTTTTTTAAATAAAGCAGACTGGACCCTTCACATTTACAAATAGATGTCACATTCTAAGTTAATGGTTTCCTTCTTCACACACTGCCTTGGGCTTCATTTCAATCAAAAGGGCTTCTTTAAGGACAAAAGGAAATTTTCTTAAATCTCAGGTAAAAAAAAAATCATATTGCTCTAAATGAAGCAGTTCGAAATTTTCTGCCAGTTGTTATCCTACTATAAATGATATAAGAAAAAGACAAGTTTAATTATAGGAATTTTTTGTAAACATTTTTCTCCTCTTTATATTGTTATGGCACACATGGACTAATCCAATTTTTACCTCTGGGTCCTGCTGTTATTTTTTTCACAGTTATAGATAGTACACTAGTCTTCACATTCGCTACAGTAATATGCTTGCTAAGCGTGAAAAAAGGCAATAAAGACATGTAGCTTAAACATGTGTCCTTATTGATGTACAAAGTCCATCTACACAAGGTCTGGGCCCACTTTGTCTATTGTAAGGTTATAGGAAGACACAAAATAGCAACTAATTCTGAATTGACTCCAGTTTGTCAAAGACCACACTTGCTCACGTGGCCATTAGGAGAATTAATCTTTGCGAATCAACCTAATATAAGTTTATGTCTTTGGGATATGATAGTATTCTGGGATAGCCTGGAAAAAACTCACACAAGCACAACAGAACACGCAAAACTGAGCAGGTGATGAATGAGCTTGGAAATGAAAGCCAGATTTTGGGAGTTGTGCAACAGCAATGATAACCACCATGCCGCCTGCAACAGACAAAATGAATGCTATTTGGTATCAACATTTTAATTTTTTTTATATACTTTAGATTAGAAGATGGTAGCACTGCTGCCTCACAGATCCCATTTCCTGGGTTTGAATCCTGTGTCCATTCATAGTTCTAGTACAGCTTACATGCTCTTCCTGTGTATGCATGGGTTTTCCTCTGGATATTCCAGTTTTTCCTTTCACATCCTCAAAGATATGCAGGTTAGGTTAGCTGGCAGTTCTAAACTGGTCCTGCTGCTGTTTGTGTTAACGGACTCTGCAACGGACTAGCGATGTGGCCAGGCCATTCCTGCACAATGCTTCTGTGAAAGGCTCTGATCCCCCAAGTGATCCCAAATTGGGTAAACTCAGTTTGAGAATGATAGATAATGTTATTTTATGTTATCTTTATGAATGTCCAATGCAGTAATAGGAAGAAGGGGCAAGGGAATTAAAAAACAAATTCTAGACTTAAATTAATAGATTTGTCACGTTTATACCTTATTGACTTTGTCAAAGTTTTTCTTAATCTGGTGCATAAATGAGAAACCTTATCGTCCAATAATTGTGGATGTGGAATGGGGAAGAGAATATACACTCCCATAACTTGTTTCCATCTTTTTCATTGAGTGGTTAAAGTCTGAATCAAATTCATACAAACTTTTTTTTTTTTTGGTCTTTGAAATTTTGGTACATAACATGTCAAATATGCATGTGATTAGAAATACCGATACACTGTTAAAATGACATCACCACATGCCCTTAAGTAATACCTCTCCAGTGTAAAAGATGCACATGGAAGAAAATGGAAAGCATAGTAAAAAATATGGCATCTGTAGTCGTAGTTTCAATGCATCAGGGACAGAACATATGTGGAGAATAAGGTCTGGTAGCTAAGACACAAGACTATAAAAGATATATTTTTGATATGTTAACAAACAATGTTAATGCGATGGAAGATAAAGGGTAGTCTTGTTGTGGCCCTGAACTCAAAACAAAAGCAATACAGATAAAAAATGAGAACAGGAAGATATACAATGCTTAGTACAGCAAACAGTACAACAATGAACAAAATAAATACCTAATGCCATTCTGAGTTTTCTTAATAGAGGTTAAAACAATCTTCAAAGAGATGACTTGTCCACTCACCATCTTTTCTATGTTGTTCCACAATGGCTCCTTTTACCTTCTACTTCTTATTTTCATTTAATCAATGAGTCTGGATTCTCTTCCTCTTGCTTGCCACCATCTCTGCTCCAGGCTTGGCTCTCTGAGATCTAGCTCTGAGGCAACTTTAAACCTCGTCTCCATACAAATTTACTACCTGGTCTTGGAATTATTTCTATGGTCAGAAATTTTCAAGGAATACCAGGCAAGAGTTTCCACTAAGTGCCCTAGAATTTCTGCATCCCATGCCTTTGGTCATTCTTAACATTCCACAGTTTCCATGTGGCAAAATTTCAGGCAGTCCTTTCAAATATTGGGGTGCATGCCCTGTAGTCCCTTGGGAAAGCATAACACTTTTCAAACCAGCTTACATTTTTTCCTTTCATTTTGGTGATCTTTTGGAGGCATCCAAGATAAACATGGTTTACAAAACCTCCAAGTCATGTGAAAATGCCTGCAGAGGCAACTTGCTAATACATATATTGTCAGAACACTTGTTGTATACCGATTTATTCTTAGTGTAGTTCTGGTACTGACTGGGATCATTCAATATTACATTTTGCATATGTTTAATCTATAAATGTCATTTTGTATACATTTATATACTGTATATATATGTATATATATATATATATATTGTTGTATCTGGGCTCATCATAGCACTACCGCTCCACAACACAAAGGGCACTGCTGCTGATGGTATTGCCTCATTTTTCTCCAAAAGCCCTAAAAAGCCGCCCACTGAGGGCAACTGACTCCGCCCCTTCGAGTTCCTCCACTATAAAGCCGAGACTCTGCAGAATGGAGGTGCCACCTGAGTACTGACCAGACTGCCGAGCCTTCAACTCAGCTGGTTATTTTGCTCTCTTATTTTATGTTTTGCTATTATTCTATACACCATCGATCACCTGTTTAAGTTGTTTGGACTTGGCAAAAGAATAAAAGGGGAAACATTTCCTCTATGACTGGGTTGTTCCTTCTTTTGACAACAATACACACATTGTATATACATATTCATACACACACACACACACACACATATATGCTGCAGTATTGTAAATCCTCACCAATAAACTATGCATACAGTACATGGTTACATTTTCTTGAAGTTGTCTATTCAAATGTATTTATTTTCTAATACACTGTAATGCATTTTAAGACAGGTATCAGTATTTCATCCATTAAATATTTTTTAGTATTCTTATCTGAATGTAATAAAGGAACCAGGGCTAAGGTTTGCAGTAGGTGAAGAACTCCTAAAACTGTAGCTATAAAAAGATATCATGTAATGAAAGAAAAGTAAATGGAGAATAATTGGAGATATCCGTTTTAAGAGCCTTTAAAATGATCTGTAAACCTGTTCTTGAGGACATTCCCTGCCAGAATTTTTTTTACTGCAGTGTTATTTTAATTACTGTCTGCAGTGGCAAAGCTTTATCAAGAAATTACAGGGTTTTGTGTTGTACAGTGGATCTGTTTGCTCTTTCTGTGGCTTGCAGTCTGAAAATGATTTTGTTTGTGTGACTTCAACACAATTATTGTGTTATCCCAATAGTATCACTGCAACCCACATTAACACTTGTGCTGCTCATGGTTTGTTTTATTTAAAAAAAATGTATAAATCCATTTTGACTTTTTACTCTTGTTCATATATAATAATGGCAAAGATGGACAAAAATATTTATTGAAAATATCTACACTGTTTAGTATCAAATTAAACAAAATCTGATTTCATGACCCCAAATTAAAAGGTAATTTTGTTCCATATTTTCAATGATAATATTTATATGTTGTAGTAGCTTTTGGTTACGTTTTTTAATCATTCCTCTCCCTCTGAGTGCGATCCTTCTTTCTGTTAGGTTACAATAACCACAATCAGTCAGCTCTCCTTATTGTCTCTCTGCATTCAGAGGCTCCTGTGATTGAGTAGTCCTTGTGTCTTAGCCAGCATGGACCATTTAATGTAAAACCGGTTAGCTGAAGATGGCTTTAACAGTTATTCCCTTTGCTTCGAGTCGTGAAGGAAATTGTTCTAACTGTCAGAAAAAATGTACTTATCTTGTCTGTTGTCACCACAGGGTAACTTGAGCAATGAGCAGCGATTTAATCCTAAATGTACTCACTGGAGAAATGAACTGACAAAAATGAAATGACAGAACACACTCATGGTCAAAAAAGGATTACTTTAAAGATACTTTACCTGCTAAGACTAATCATTAATTTAGTTTAACTTAAACAGGATTTTCACACATTTTATTGCTAGATTTTTAACCATATAAATTCTGCCTTTATTAAAGGATACACTTCTTAGAGATTACAAGATGGCATTCTTCTTTCATCTGTTTAGCAATTTAGGGTTATGTTACAATATGTCACTAAACTACAATTAATTTCTATAGCCTCTTGTAAGTTTAATGTTATTTTTCTGTTTCTTCAGTTATTACTGCATAAAGTATACATAATACAAATAATGTAATTGGCTTTTTGGAATCAGCCAATACAATTGAATTAACATACCTGAATTTTGAAATGCAGCCACACAATCTAATACATAAAATAACTGTATGCACATATTGAAAAAACTGAGTTGTTTGCAAATTAAATGCACTGCTTTTAATCAATTAAATAGGCTGCAATAATGCTGAGCACTATTAGTTTAAATATGTAACTATTTAAAACTGGCATGCATAGAGTATAAAATGCATAATTAAATAAAAAAACTTATACAGATGTTAGCACTGAAAAACCTTCAGTGGAGTATAAAGAAACTGATGACAAAGTCTGCCACTAAACCAAGCAAAGTAAGAAATTTTACTCAAAAGACATATGGTTGTGGTTGATGTAGCATTATTGTAGTGCCTTATTTTTCCACCATTTAAAAATATATGGAAATAACTCCATTTTTCAACATCATTGAGGTCTTGTGGTAACACAGCTAACAAATGCAGTCTAATACTTTTAATTAACTGGATGAGAGCTCGAAAATTGTTTTCATGTCTTTAACCTAAAGAGCAGAAAACAAAAAGAAACAAATAAAAGAAAATCATATGTTATTTAGTTTTGCTTCAGTTTTATGGAGATGAAGGAGTTTACACATAAAGAAAAACCTTTCCATAATGGCATGTTATTACCATCTATCACTTATAAGGTCAGCATGGGTTTAAGATCATATGAGTGTGGGTTAATGCAAAAAAACTTATAGCTCACTAATTTATTTGAGATAGGTTTTAATTGACAAGGCAAAATTATAAAGTAAACATAATAGTAACCATCACAATACACTTTACTGCTTGTTTAACTTCATATATATGCTTGCGCATATAAATATTGTATGGTTTCATCATTTACTGCTAACACAGTATAGTTTATATATACAGTATATATAAATGTTCTGACCTTGTACTTGATGAAGAACACTTTACAAAAATAAATGTAACTGAATGGAGGGCAAAAGTAGTGAATGTAGAAAAACAGGATTAGCTAACATAATAGCAAAACGAATACACAAATAGATACAACTGTTGATACACAAATGCATATGAAACACACATATGCACAATATATATTTACAAAGTATATGTACAGCAGTGAGGTGAATGATTAGGGATGGCAAAAGCCAAATGCTTGGGGTGCCAACTGGGCAAAACCCCATTTCATTACAACAAAAAAGAAAACTTTTACATAAAACACGTGCACAATGGCACTCTCTGGCTGGGACGATTCCCCTGGAAACAGCAGTCTTTTAAAGGATCACTTTCTCTCTCTCTCTTTATGGCAGTCAGGTTAAAATGCTATGCTAACATCTGGGGGTGTCCCCTTTTTATACTGAGCAGATCGGCAGGGGTGGGGCTTCCATGACTTTCATGCCCTCAAGGGGCGGTTTCTGAAGGCTGTGAGAGAAAAAGGATACAAGACTGTTAGCAACAGCACCCCCTTTCATCCCGGAGTGATACCATATATGAACCAGGAAGGTGAGCCTCTGGTGCGCATGCATTACAATATACATATATAAAATATATGTAGATATAAACATTTATATAGAAATATATATAGAAATAAATAAATAATAAAACATACATCTACACATACACACAAACACACACACACATACATATATATATATATATATATATATATATATATATATATATATATATATATATATATATATATAAAATCATCCATCTGTTTTCCAACCTGGTTAATTGAAATCAGAATTGCAGTAACCTGGGGCCAAACCCAGGAGTACCAGACACAGGGCAGGAACCCATCCTGGACTGGACACTTGTCCAAAAAAAGCACACACTATGAGAAAACAGCAACATTGACTATTGTGCCTTTATATAAAGACTATAGAATAAATCTTTTTTTAATAATTCTATAATACATAATTTGTTTTCTGGTGTTTTGTGCAGTTTTAATTTTCTTTTCTTCTACAGTGTATGATATTGTAATTTTAAAGTTCAAGATTTACTTTGACACAATGTGAAATTTCCATTTTAAGAATGAACTCACACATGTTAATAGAATAGAGAAAGAGGAGGTAAATGACACATACAACGCACATCTGCACATCAAGTGAGACATTCATAAGGTTTTCACAGGAACTAAACATAAATTCCCACTCACCTTCTTCGAAAAACCTCAGATTCAAGAAAGATAAGCATTCCTGTGGTCACATCACGTTTACCGCTGGTTATACGCTTTGTAAGATGACATTTCTCTTTTGTCCTGTTGCAATTTTTTTGTGTTTGCTTCTACATTTAAATACTGATGCATCTGTTTTATTCAAATCTGATTGCACACAGTTAAACGCATCAATCAATTTTTATCAGAAGTTCATGTCTCTTGCTCATGTTTCATGCCTAGTTACCTGACCTTTAACCCCATATTTACTGGAAGTGGGCCAGTTAATCAGATTTTTGGCTGTGCTATTCATTCCCATACGCTCTGCTATTCCGAATCTGACCCTAAAGTGCCATGCATTACCCTGACACAACCTTTCAGTGCACAGAGCTCTTAAAGGAAAAGTAATCCCACAGCCTAAAATCCATTTCAAGATGCAGGAAGCTGTTATATAGTTACAGTTATTTTTATTGTCTGCCTGGGTATAGTTTTTACTGCAAGCACTAAATAAATCAATAGTGTCATAAAAGCCACCCTAACCCTGTGCCCTTTGTGAAGGGACATCGCTCAGTGGCTTTTCTGTGCAACATGCCAGGCTGTTATTGTTCAATTGCATCAAACCTTAACCAATATAACAAATTTCATAGCAATGAATTTAAACACAAAAATGTAATGGTGGTAGATTTTTTGACTTTAGAGTAGGACTACTTTGTCTTGTTTTAAGAAGCCACAGAAAGTATTGCAATTATAACTTTTGGGGTATAGTGGTTTCCCCACATACATTCAATAATATTATATAGTAATGATTTGCATTTCAAACAAACATATCTTCTACAGTTTTCTGTGGGTAGACATACTGTTAAGGTACAACATGTTCTAATTGATATGCAGGCTTGTTACACAACACTAACTTTCTTCAGTTTAAAACACACATTTTCCATTCAGTCTGAACAAACACCAAGTCTAAGGCTTAATCTTAGGACTCAGTAGTGATCACTCCTATTTCACTCCAGTTATATTACTTCTTATATTAAAGACTTTATGCTTATGCTGCCTCACCCAGAAATGAATAATATGTTTAGATGTGTATTCAGATTGTTTAATTTAAAGCCATCCAACAAACAGACACTACCAGTTATATGTAAAGAAATTCTGAAGAAACAGTAGTTTTCAAAGAAGTCCTACTCTCTCCAATTTTGATTTACCTTAATTTGTTGAGGCAGACACCCTGCTGTCTTTCAGAAAATGACTGGATGAGATAATTGGATCAATTAGCTGCTCACTAACCAAATGAACTGAATGGTCTCCTCTCCTTGGTAAATTTTCTTGCACTCTTGTGTCTTGTTCTAATTTACATTTTAAATGTTGCTGCTCAGTATTCCTTTCTACAGAATTAATTTATTATTGCATGTAAATTAAAATCAAACTGATACCAGGTTAATAATCAATTAGGAAACCAGACAAAATTAATATTTAAAAATTCAAACTAAATATCTTCATTTAGATAGCCAAATAAAATGAACAGTAATTTGTCTTCTTAAAAAAAAAAATCAGACATCTTCCTACCAGGCTGCAAAGTGCTAGAATCTTGGCAGCTATTTTTTTCACAGTTGAGCAGAGCACAGGCTCTACACAGTAGAACTGACCATGGGTCTTTAATCTGAACTTGTAGTCCATAAAGGTGGCCCACACAAAGATGAGAGGGCATTCATTCCAGATGAAGAACGGACCCTGCATCATCAGACATGGTGATACAACTGCAGCTGGTGAATTAGCTAGAAGCTTGCTGACCATATGAATGTGATGCTGTTTTAAATAAATCTCTAAATGAATGAAATACTTTTAACTTTCTATTAAGATGTCAGGATTCGCAAGTAAGCACCACAGCACCTTTAACAAGTAAATATATAAAGAATCATTGTGACAATGGCATTGGAAAACACAAATTAGCTTAGACTGGATTGGATACTTGCACTGTTGAAAAAGACAATGTGCAGTGTGTGAAAATAAAGAACACACTGTGCATCATCAATGGCATAAAGTGTTATTATTGTTCTCTCTGTTTGAAGTTTGTACCTTCTCCCTGTTAAAAAAAGAGTTGATTACATCTTGCCTGAAGAAGGGGCCTGAGTTGCCTCGAAAGCTTGCATATTGTAATCTTTCTAGTTAGCCAATAAAAGGTGTCATTTTGCTTGGCTTTTCTCTACATTCATAATGGCTAACACGGTACAACACCCTAGTACTCCTGTTAAAAAAAGAAATGATAATGAAAATTACCACAATGTAAGTGTGTGCATAAGCAATGGAATGGCATCCCATCCAGAAGTGGTTCCTGCCTTGAAAGAATTGACTGTATCTCTATGCAACCTTGCAATAAATAAATAAGATTCAGAAAAGTGATGGACACATATGCTCATTTGTATATGATGGTTACCTTTAGAGCACGACACAAACATAGAATACCAAATCATGTACACTTAGATGGTAACCAAACCTTTTAAAAATATAAATTTAAAAACTAAAACAAGTGAAGTCAGTGCCTTTTGAAAGTATTAAGTTAGACAATGCAATATAATATTACATGTAAAGTTAATTTTGTTAATATGTTTATGTTAATATGCAGCATTTACTTTTTTATACTTTTATTTTTTATAATTGTTAAATAATACAGTGTACTAAAAATACTTCTAGTCAGTTTATGTGTATATGAAATTAGTAATAATTTTAATTCATATACTGTATATGTAGATTCTGTTACCATTTCAGACAATAATAATAATGATGAAAACATGCATGTATATAGCACTTTCCAAATGTTTAATACAGCTTAAACCATTTTACAAAAATTGCAGTTTACCTGGAAAGGAAACATACCTTTAAAAGAAAAATAAACCATAGGAATAAAATAGACATGAATAACATGTTATTGAAATTATGTAAGGAAATAAAGTAGTTGTTTAAAGTGTTAAACAAAACAAACACTTTACAAATACAACAAATGAACAAATGCTTTCTAATGTTGCATGCCATCCAGGGCTGATTCCTGCTTTGCTGGGAGAAGGTCAGGTTTCTCTGTACCGCTGTATTCGAACACAGATGGTTAAATAGTGGACAGACAGATGGACAATATGAAACATGCCAGGTTAATATTCTACTACACTACTCTATGAAGGTGGTAAATTGCATAATACTATTGGATCGATCCATGCCAAATGAACTGCTGGAATAACAGGGATAGCTTTGGAAAGAAGACAGCAAAGCTATATATTCTATTTTTTTCTGAGCAAACAAATGTTCACGTTAGGCACAGTCCTCATATTTTTAACAAAATGTTCTTTCATTGTTCATAAAATTTACTAAGAGAAGACAATTGCAGGTATTTTACCCCCTCAAGGACAGGGATAAGGCACATTGCAAATGCATGAGCTGTAAATTCCCTTGGAAAGAGTACTTTACACCCCTGTGCTATTTATACAAAATCTTTCAAAAGTCCTGTCTTCCTTGCACTCTGCCATGGCTTTGTCTTCTATTTACAATGAAAAGATGGTGGCACTATTTTGTGCAAAATCCCTTAAAGCTAATTATAATTATGATTATTTAATTTTAGAATTGTATAATTTAGAAGCAAAATAACACAGAGGTTGTTAGATTAAATAATCTAACAGGAAAAACGTGAAATCATTTGTACATTTTTATATGCAGCACATTTCATAGTCAATACAATCTCTATGCATGGCCCTAGCATGAAACAAACAACTGAATTAAAAATCTGGGCAATGACAGCAAATACTTTCAGACACAATAACGCCATGAAAAAAGAGAACATCAGGGAAAGGCAAGAAGAGGGAAAATTGAGAAAAAAAAAAGGTATAGCCAAAATGAATTGTAACTTAGGGTAGAAGGTCTGGCATTTGTCAAAAAACAATTAAGAAGAGGATTTTTTTTTATCTAAAGTCTGATGAAGACTGCAGAACTTCACTCACAAAATGTGTTCTTCTTGTATTGCATAAAGTGCTAATTATTAAGAAGTATTTTTTTTTTTGCTTTCTTTTCTGTCACCAAGTATGCACCAAGGACAAATATGATCATTTAAGTATGCAGAACTGGTGCAGTCATAGGAGTAGCAACATGCTTAATTAATTGTCCAACAGGGCAGAAAATGGGCAAATTGATCATCATTGATTTCTATGGCTGCTTTCAAACTTTTCTTAACTTATAGTAGGTGAGCACTACAGAGGTTCAAATTTGGGGGGTAAGCGTTTTCTTTATAATGACTCTATCTAATAAACTTTACAATGTTTTAAATGAATTAAATTTCTTGGCTACAGAAAACATGTTTGCATCTTGCTGCCTTGCAGGCTCTCAGAAGTAGCCCCATGACAGCCCTTTTAGTGAAAGTAAAAGAAGCTAATTGGATCTACAGTTAATGCAGAGAAGAAATGCGCATCAGCATTTCCTGCAATAAGCAATGCCCTGGGTTTCACAAATAAGAAAACTTTTAATTTTGTGTGTGTGTATATATGTTAAACAATGTATTTTCCTACATTTTGCAATTTTTCCTCATAAGTACCATTCCAACAAAGGGTGACACAGTTAGACCTGCTGTATCACAGCCTCAGATACCTGGCATAGATTACAGGGCTGGTCACCATCTATGTTTACTTGTTCTTCATTGGTGTTCATGGGTACTCCTGCTCCTCTGACATCCCAAAGACATGCATGTGAGGTTAACAGGAAACTTAAAATTTACTAGATATTAATTGATGTACAGCAAGAAACTGGCATTTTATCCAAGGCTTGTTTTTGACTAATGCTCACTGCTGCCAGGACAACTCTGTAAAGAAAAAATAAAATTTAAAAAACTGTTGGATGGATTGGTGGATAAATGCATTGGTTCGAGGTAAAGGAGGGGTAAAATATAAAATGTAACATAATTAATCATAATTAATCAATGTGTAAAACATATACATGAGTTCTGAATATTTTTTTAACTTTTATAAATATGTTCAATCAGGTGCACATATAAATATGTATATAATGTTATTTGTATAGTAAGATACAGAACTGTGTTTCATAGGACTCCTCTGTGTACTGTAAAAAATGTATGATACATTTTTGTTTTGAACTTCAAACAATAGAATGACTTAACCTTTTTTAAAAACATATCCTACAAATATATTGTATTGGTGCACCAGCTCTAAATGTGAAGAAGGACAGAGAGGGCCTACACTCCACTTCTACAGATGGCCACACTTGTGGCCATTCAACTGCATGCTGGTATTGTTTTGCAGTTTAAGAAGCACTAACTTTTGTAGTTTGGGGTGTCTGAGCAGGAGCCAGAGATAAAGCGGGAACTGCCCGGATCAGTTTTATGTTGCTGGAATCAGTGCCAAGGCCAAGCTGAAGATTTTTTTTTAGCACTGGTGCCAACTTTTTGTTATTCAGTTGTGAGCAAGACTTTTTTCAATCTTAATATGTTCATTCCAATGCAGAGCAATTTTGAACAAAACAGCCCTGTTTACATGATTGTTTTTTAACTTTCCAGAAGACAATGCGATATTTCATTTTCTGGGGTATGGAGTAGAGAAAGTGATAGAGTGTGGTGGAAAAACACCATCAATTTGTTTGCATGATGTTCCTACTCTGAGCTTGAATGATACCATCCATTTACTGGATTCATCTACCCATTTCCAGATTAGCAGTGAGTATTCCAGTATCAATCCAACCCACATTAGAGAACCTCTCCATCACAAAGCCCACATATGCACACATCCGCACTTGCCCAGGACCAATCTGGAAGCATCTTTTACATATGAATCTCTGAGATGCAGCAAGAAAGACTATGTAGACATAGGGAGAACTCACAAGTTCCACAAAGACAATGACTAGATGTTGCGTTTAATTCCTGGGTCCCATGGAGCAATTGCTCTATCCACCAAACATAGTTAGTTAGCCACGCTTCCGTTGTCTTCAATGCTTTGTTACAAAGATTCCTCAGCTTCTCTCTGACCTGTGCCACTTCCTCCAGGTTTCTTCCACTTGCTCATCTGTCTCTTGATTCCTCTATCACCATATCTTTCCACCTCATTTCTGGCCTTCCTGCTGT
This sequence comes from Erpetoichthys calabaricus, assembly GCF_900747795.2. NCBI lineage: Eukaryota > Metazoa > Chordata > Cladistia > Polypteriformes > Polypteridae > Erpetoichthys > Erpetoichthys calabaricus. The sequence goes on from NC_041402.2 coordinate 83,461,761, forward strand.
TCTCCTTCCACTCTTCTAACCACACATAATTAGTAAAATACACATATTCTCAAATTTGCTTAATTTAGTTTATGGACACTGGGGACTTGAGCCTATTCTGGCAATAAACAACCAAAATGGAGGCACTAGCACATTGAAAGACCCAAACTCACATGGGAATAGAATTTGTAGGTAACCCAACATGCATGTCTTTGGTGATGTGACTAGAATTGTGAATTTCCCATTGGGATTAATAAAGTATCTATCTATCTATCTATCTATCTATCTAGAAGTAAATCCATTCAAATGCGGCAAAATCATGTAATGTCTACAGGAACAATGACCAGGCAATGGATTTGAATCGAAGACGCTGGAACCTTGTGGCAACAGCACTGACCACTGCAACCACTCTAATGACTGTACTAACAATAGAAAAAAAAAGTTTTCATTGAAACATTATACTTACCATAAGAAAATAATGGCAATTATGCTCTAAGACAGGGCTCTGTAAAGTCAGTTTTGGAGGGCTGAAATGGCTACAGGTTTTAATTAATTAATTAATGTAATTAGAAACCAATCTTTACCAGTAAAAGATCTTATTTAATTTTTTGGCTTGTTAGTATTTCCACTTCATCAATCTCAGGTCATGCTTATTTTCTTCGTTCTTTCCAATGATAACAACAAAGTTATTTGTAACCTGAAGCTGATGAGTAATTCTCAGTCCATTGATTTTTCCTTCCAAACATTGTATTAAACCAGAAACTTCATGTTGAATACACAGGAGTAAACCGAAACAAGTTAAATGGAGAGCTGTTGATTCCTTTGTCATTTATATCTTACTGCTGATAATGAACAATCAGAAACTTTCTTACTTAGATTTAGGTCCTCCTGTGTCTGCACATTGGGCAACAAGTTAGCACCATCTTTTCCAATAACTGCTGCTCCTTTAGCATCTTGCTAGGCGATGTTGATTTTTTTTAGGTTATCACATGAGCACATGAACTTTGATGTTCAATGCACTGTTGGATGATATTTCTGAGAATGAAGATCTGTTCTGTACAATAGCGGTTGCTACAGGAACCAGCTTGCTCTTCCTTACTAGGACTAGTACTAGGTCCAAAGCCACACATACACACCACAAAGCCTATTCAGAAGCACGATGCTGAACACCTTGCCCGGAATAGACAGCAGCGCAATTGTTACAGTTGGACAAGTCTCCTTTTTTCAGCAACTTCACTTTTGCTCCGTACTGTCAGTTCTGTGGCACCTTTTGTTCTCACGAACAGTTGTTAATCAGCTTCGATTAGAAACAGTGAATGCAGTTTTTTAACACTAAAATAAGAAACTAAGGGTGGGTGATCATAACAAATGAGTCAACAAAAATCCATCCATCCATCCATTTTCCAACCCGCTGAATCCGAGCACAGGGTCACGGGGGTCTGCTGGAGCCAATCCCAGCCAACACAGGGCACAAGGCAGGAACCAATCCTGGGCAGGGTGCCAACCCACCGCAGGACACACACAAACACACCCACACACCAAGCATACACTAGGGCCAATTTAGAATCGCCAATCCACCTAACCTGCATGTCTTTGGACTGTGGGAGGAAACCGGAGCGCCCGGAGGAAACCCACGCAGACACGGGGAGAACATGCAAACTCCACACAGGGAGGACCCGGGAAGCGAACTCAGGTCCCCAGGTCTCCCAACTGCGAGGCAGCAGCGCTACCCACTGCACCACCGTGCCGCCCAGTCAACAAAAATGATACATAAAAATGTTGTTCGAGCAAGTTTGTGCCTTAACAACCTCTCATTAAAAACCTGCAGCCACTGTGGCCCTCCAGGATCGACTTTGCAGACCCCTGCTCTAACACCTTGTCAGTGCAACCCTGAAGCCATCATTACTTATTCTTTTAAAATCTATAACAATATTCCAGGAGTCTGACTATAACATTTATAAGGATTCGTCTATTGTGAATATCATTTACATTTTTAGTCTGTAAATTACACTTTCATCTTGTCAAAATTGTTCTTAAGTTTTAATTTTGTTTTCATATACTGTAACTTACGACCATATTTAAGACTTCTGAAGTGTTTATAACATTGACACAAAGAACAATGGCTGTAAGAATAATAACTTACTGGATGCACAGAGTTGTTTCCTTGGGTTTTAAAGTAAGGATGAAGTGCCAATGTGTTCCATCCACTCTTTCCTGTCTTTGCCATTTGCAGTCTCATAAAGGCCCAAATGAACATCCTGAAGCCTTGTACAGAAACTCTACCAGACTAAGCTGCTAACACGTTTATTTCTTCCTTTTCCATGTGACACATGGGTCAGAGTTGCACCACATGCTTATCTGGTCACTTTTTTATAGTTATATTCATGTCATGACCCTCAAGTAAATCAGATATTTTATCAGCTTTAGGTGAAAAAAAACTCAGAGGAAGGAAGTGAGGAAGGAGGCAGCTTCAAGTGAAAGCTGAGCAAAGCTACAGAGTATGGAAGCTTATTTGTGTATCCCCCATAAAGCATATGCTGTAGTGTATTAGTGCCATTTGTTTTGTTTAGTTTTTTTTTTGAAAAATCATTGTTTATGTTATAAAATAGAAATCTGAGTAGATTTTAAAGTACATTAATAAAGTTTTATATTAAAATATAATGATGGGGTGTGCAAACAGAATACATTTTTACGTCACCTGAAGCTACTTTTAATTTAATCTAGGATATAAAGTATGACACCTATTGTAGTGTAAACATTTTTACTTTAAGTCAACCCAATAATATTACTTCTCCAAGTGTCTAAGCAAAGCAGAATTTAGCTGTTTTTTAGGAACATAACAAGATCGCTTTTTACCTTAAGAAAAGCATTCATTCTCTCAAACACACTGCATCAATGCCAGCCTGACACACAAGTGTGAATGAGGTGATACTTTATTTACAAGTTACCACTTAGACATTCTCACCATCAATTAAATATCCTTGCAAGAGTTTAAAATTTTTCTACAACAGTCTGGTTTAAATCTCACATCCCCAAAATCAGGCCAGTTAGATTGACTGGCAGTAACAAATATGCCCCAGTGTGAGTGTAATTGTGGGTATGTGTGTCCTGGCACACTGTCCTCTCCACTGCTTTGGCCCAGTGCTACAAGAGTATGGTCCAAGGTTCAGATGTATAAAATGTAATTTATGTACAAAAAAGTCACCTAATGTGTTTGCACAACTTTCCACACAAAAGTCGTGATTTATAAAAGAAAGTTTGACAAGAAAACTTGCATAAATTTAAGGCAATTCTCTTTCATCCATATGCAACATTTCATAGAAACCGCAGAATTATGACACCTTTGACCAAATGACGACTCGTGCATTATAATTATGTAAGTTGATGTGACAAATATATTAATCCTCAAAAGTAATGTCTGGTCTACAGATTATATTTTATTTGCCTTTTAAGACAGCCAATACTTAACCCCTTACTTGGGGTTTCCTTAGTTTATATCAGCTACCTATTGTGATTTCTGAGGATTAGAAACCAATGGAATTCCTTGTCAATAATTGCATTAAGTAAAAACACAAAGTATAGAAATGATCCCTAAGCCTTAAAAACACAAGTGTGATTCACTCCCTGTGTACAGAAAGCTCTATATAGCATGCCCTGTAGCCCATTCAAAGTCTAATTTTTTTTTTTTTACACAATATGTATTGGTTGGCACTGCTTACATATTATGCAAATTGTCAAACACGAAAGGAAGGAGCTTTCATCGACCATGATGATGACAAATTTATGAGCCAATTTAGGGTTCCAAGAGTCATTCTCTTGGAACTATGTGCTAATTTACCCCTGACATTAGAAAATCAGGCTATACATGTTAAATTTCTCTTGGTGTCTGGATGCATCAGGAAGAAGGATGCTCTACCCATCAATGAAGGTGATTGCATGTGTTGTGCTACATAATGTGGCACATCATAATAATCTTTCACCCTTCTGACCTCGTTAATATGGAGCCAGATGATCCCTCTCCCTATCCACCTACTAACAACTGGAAATACTGTACTAGTGTGGTTATTTCACTCCAAGGTATAAGTAAAGTGTTACACTTGATTCCTGTGCAGCTCTCTCGTCTGCCACATCTATTTGCTCTGTCTTAATACTGCATAATAAGGCATCTTTGATTACAGATACCATTTGCAGATGGAAATGAAAGAACGTGTATGTGCTTTTTTTCCCTTTCTGGTTGCACTTACACTCTTCTGCTGATTAAAGTTTTGTTCGTGTCTGTACTTCGGAGACGGGAACTATCTCTCACTCTTCAAAGTTTTTGCTTTTTGCCCTTCCTTTCTTGTTGCCATTTCACACATTACAGGCTGATTAGAATGTACCATATATGGTTGTTTCAGGTTGGCAACCAGGCAGGTTTCTGGGTGCCTTCACTTATGCACATTTACAAGATAATTCTAATTTATAAGGTGTAAACTAAATACAAGCAGGTGCATGCAAGGTTTTATAAATCTGATTTTTTTTGTGTGTGTGCACACATTTTACAAATTTTTTGGGCATACTCATATTTTCAAATTTGATTCCACACAAAGGCCCTTGGGAACATGAACTGGATTAAATGGTTTGAAGAATGTAAAGACACTATTATGCTTACTCTGTTCAAAAATCCTTACAAGGCTTTCAGCTAGCTGATATAAAATTCTCTCTAACCATTACTAAAATGTATTTGATGTTTAATGTTTGATTGATTAGCGTAATTCCATGATCAATTAAACTCATTCTTTAGAACAGGGACTATTAAATTCAGTCCTTGAAGGAAATAGTGGCTTCAGGTTTTTGTTCCAACCATTTTCTTAATTAGAAGCCAACAATGGCTGATAACAGAATTTGCAAGTTTTCAATGCCTCTGTCATGCCATGTCATCCTTAGTTTGTACATCTTTCCATTCCAAGGGTAACATCCAGTGACTTGTGGCACAGTGTTGATTAGTAAACATCAGATACTTTATGATGACCACATACAAGAGAGATGGTGAGCTGCTGGCTCATTTGTCACCTAAGAAAACAAGAAGCAAATAAAAATAGAGCTGTTTAAGACTAAAGAAAGCAAATAAGGGAATCGTAAAATGAAATGAACCTCAAAAATGTTGCTTGAGTAATTTTTGGCTTCTAATTAAGTAATCAGGTTGGAACAAAAACCATGTGGCCACTGCAACCCTCCAGGACCGAACTTGAGGATCTCTGCATTAGAAAATTAGAGCAATTTTGACAAGAACAAGAACATTCAGCCCAACAAAACCTTTCAATCTTATTTACTTAATTTGTCCAAAATAACATCCAGCAAAGTTTTGAAAGCCTCTGCCAAGCCATTCTTCACTACATCACTTGGTAATTTATTCCATGTGTCTGTGGTTCTTAGTGTGGAGAAAAACTTTCTAACATTTTTGTGAAATCATCCCTAAACAAGTTTACAACTGTGCCCCCATTTTTCTTGTTGAAGAACTTCTTATAAAGTAAAAACTGGGTTCCACCATGCTCATTTCTTACATGATTTTAAAAACATTAACTATTTGCCTAAATTAAAAAAGGGTCAGCTCCTTCAATCTTTCTTCAGAGCTCATACTTCTCAGTCCTGAAATCAGCCTACTTACCCTCTTGTAGAAACCTCATTTAGTGCTGCTATGTTTTTTTTCTAGTATGGAGACCAATACTGCCTCACAGTTCTCAAGATGAGGCCTCGTTAGTGCTTCATTAGCTTAAGCACAACTTTCCTTTACTCGTTCTCTTAATTAGCCTACTTATAATAATAATAATTCATTACATTTATATAGCGCTTTTCTCAGTACTCAAATTGACTCCTGTATATTGTCTCTATATACACAGTGAAGAGTCTACTATGGCTACTAAGTAATTTGGATAAATTGTAATTTCAAGTTTCATACTTCCTGTTGTGTATTAAGATCTAACATTTTTACTTCCTATATACGTAAGTCCTTACATTTACTTACATTAAATTTCATCTGCCACAAATCTACCAACACCTGTCTTCTGGCCAGATTCCTCTGCAAAGATCTGGCTAAATCTAGATTGTCTGCCATTCCACCTTGTTTGGTATCATCTACAAAATGAACAACTTATTTTTTATGTTCTTATCCAAATTGTTTACATATTAAAAAAGAGCAGCAGCCTCCGCACTGATACCTGAGGGACAACACTTTTAACGTTGCTTAATTCTGAAAAGATCCCCTCATTGCAACTCTTTGTTCCTGGTGTTTACTTGGGGCCATTGCTTATGCTTGCAACCTTTGGCACAAGGAAGAAATCTACGGAGGATAGGGCATTGGTCAATACACACACACACACACATTCAATTAAATAGGACACGTTTTGTGTTACCAATTAATCTAACCTGCACATTTATAGGATTTGGGAGGAAAATACAGAGATCATTTCTTGATATAATTAAATAACCAGTATTTACAGTTCATTTTTAAACACCTGAAGAGATGATTCTAGCCTCTAATAAAGGATTTTAAATGCTGTGATTTAAGAATTGCAGCTTTTCCAAATAGCTGATATAGCAAGACTGATATCTTCTGAGATAGCATAACAAGGATAATAAAAGCAACAATATTAATCTTATGTAAAACCATCCTGTGCACACACTCATTTACCACACAAACATTCTTTCTCTCAAACACACAAGTGCACATTTATTCTCATTAAATTAAAATTAGAAATGAAAATGGTTTTGGATTTGCCTGCTGCTGCACTTTAAAAATTACATAACAAAATATGAATAAGTCCACTTCATCCAATTCAGGGTAGAGAGGGGGTCAGAACCTATGCTATTTGCATTGTGTACATGACAGGAATGAACCAGAACAGTTGCTAAGACTTTTTTGCATACCCAATCTACACTGGGCTTATTAGCTTAATTTACACAATTGACTGACACCTTAATCTAAGGCAAATTACAACACTTGACAGATACATTTGGTTACATTTCTTTTGTTTTTGTCCAGTTGGAGCACAGGCAGTTCACATGCAGTGACTTGCTCATGTGCATGCAGCATCTGTAGCAGGATTTGAATCCACGACTTCAGGGTGTGAAGTCCAAAGCCTTAAGCATTACACCACAAAAATGTTTGGGGATTTGGGAAGAAAACCAGAGTATCCAGATAGAAACCCATTTAACCACAACGAGTACCCTCAAACTCAACAGAGATAACAACCAGGTATGAGAATCAAACTGAGGAGGAGGTAACAAACAGCACTAGCTGCCATTCCATTTATGACACCCACTTTAGCAATCAGCCTATTCCAAAAGGAAGATGGCTACAATAAAATTTCTACACTGAAAACACTTAATGGATCAAATATATGAGAAAAATATTTTTTTTTCCCTTTTAGTTAATGACAGTGACTAATAAGAAATACACTGGTGCAAATACTCTTTGTAATGTGATATGCTTCTGTGTATGTTAGAAAAATAGATTTTAATACCAGAAAAACAATGGATCATATTATTATTTTGTAGCTACACTAGTATTCAAAAAAACTGGAATCCTCCAGAAATGTTCATGTTTTTGATAGAAATTGTTCCTATTTAGTCAAGTTACCATTGTGGCCAGGTGCAGGAATTACATGGTGAAAAAAAAAAAATTTGAGGCGCCAACCTGGTTGTCCGATTTAATGTCAAGCACTTTAAGCAGAAGACAACTTCTTCAATGTATTTGTCCTATGGATTTCAAGCTACAAATGAAAACAAAACATATTCAGCTTATAGCCACAAGTTAAAGTCAGTCTGCTTGAGAGCTCCCACTGGCGGGGTGCTTTTGACAAACCAACACCTCTTTTTATGAAGCCGAGGCTTTTAGGTATGGTGGACCAGAATGAATGTAGTCAGTTACTCTTACTGTGAATTTCCCATCGGGATTAATAAAGTATCTATCTATCTATCTACTGGGTGGTTTCTCAGCAATATGGAGAAAGAAGGAAATGACAATGTTAGCAATAGCACCCCCTCTCGTTCCAGCGGGTTATTACATACCTCAACAAAAACTGGAGATCCTCCGACACACGAGTGGCACGGTTATATTGATTAAAAAATATAGTCAAGAAATCATTAATATTGCAAGTGGGCATTACTGCTAGAAATGACTGATTTATAATTTACAATTTTTCATATGACTATATATATTTACATATATATAAACTAGGGGGCAAGCCTTCTTGGCATCTTCAGCGCCCAACCCCCAGTTGCGGCCAGAATATTAGTAAAATCTGTAAATGTACAAAAGAAAAATTATTATTTATTGGAGTCAAAATCACAAAATTCCATAAATATGTAAAAGAAAAATGAATTATTATTTAATGGAGTAAAAATCATGAAACGAGAATAAAATATTTACTGTCTTACTGATTGGAGTATTCCCGTTAAACTGAGGTCCATATTTTAGTTTTTAATTTAAAAACTAAATTCTAAAAGAATCTGAAAATTTAACATCACATTAAAGTTCGATAAATTCTGAAAAGAATGATACCAAACATATATGTGTAGATTTTAAAATAAGCCTGATTTAAAGCGTGACAAAAAATGTGACATAAAATCGTTGCACTTTTAGGCTTAGGATTTTATATATAGAGAGTAGATTTATATATATTTATATATATATATAAAATATAAAGTCTGTCTGTCTATCTGTATGTCTGTCCACTTTTCACAAGAGAGCTACTTAACGGATTTAAATATGGTTCTTTTCTATAATTTGCTTGAACATTCTGCTTGATTTTGTGACTTCTCTCGTTGCGCTAAGAATCATAGTTTGCTTGCAGGAGCGATATATTCATGCTAATCCGAAATAGAGGCGTGGGCCGAGGGGAGGGGGAAATGTAACATCAGAAGTAGGGAGCCAGGTAGGGCACTCCTCACTGTCCTGTTTCACTACTACACAGCAGATGGCTAGTATATATATATATATTGTGTCAGATGGCTGGGGCTCTAACCCAGCTGGGATGCCTGGAGGATGGAAAGACTGGGAGAGAGACATACCTCCCTCAGGACAAGAGAGGACAGTCCCCCTGGTTTGTATTGTGGCCATGGGATTGGAACTTGGAAACTCAAGCCTATTGGGGCATATGGCCACCGCCAGGGGGTGCCTGAACTGGTGTGATGCCCTGGACGGCAACGCTTCCGCCACACTCGGAAGTGCTGCCAGAAGGAGATCCGGGGACATCAGGAACCCTTCGAGGTGTCCATACAGCACTCCCACCACACCAGGAAGTGCTGACGGATCATTGTCAAGGAACACTTGAAGCGCTCCCGGGGGGCGCTATAAAAGAGGCCGCCGCACTCCATTCTGGGAGCTGGAGTCTGGAGAGAGAAGGCAGCTAAAGAAAAGGTAGAAAAGAAGAGAGAAAGAAAGAAGGGATTGAGCGATAGTGCTGTTGGGGATTTGGGCATGGTGGTGTTGAAAGGGCAAAGAAAATAAAATGAAAAGTGTGTTTTTGGACTTGTGTGTCACTGTGCCTGTGTGTGTCGGGGCTGGACTTTACACAATATATACTGTATATACTGTAATTATTTATATAAGTATTCCTGTGTTTCATTATATCTTATTTTTAAATAGCTGCACAATCTCTAAATGTTTTGCAATTTATACGTTAAGCTATTCTAAATTTACTCAGGGAATATTTGGGTTTTCTCAAACTTAAGCTAAGTTTGACCTAAATGCAAATATTCCATTCCATGTCATCTCAAATGAGTTCTATTGCATTTAGATCTTGGGACTGTGCTAGCCATTGGTATAAAACAAAATCATTATCATATTTATGCAGCCTGCATGAGGCAATGGATGCTTTTTGGCATGGCACATTATCATGCTATAGGCCATAGTACCTTCAGGTTTTTTTTCCTAACCAAATTTCTTAATTAGAGGCCAATAAAGGCTGATAACAGAACTTTTATTTAATTCTATTGCTTTCATTCTGCTATGCCAGGTCATCCTTAGTTTGTAGATATTTCTTTTCCGAGGATATCATTCAAGTGACTTGTTGCCCAGTGGATTAGTACAACTTTATGATGAACACACACAGGTGTAAAGGAGACCAAGTGGGCTGTTGCCTCCTTTGTCACTTAAGAAAACAAGAAGCAAATAAAAACCAAGAATTAGGCTAAGTTCATTAGACCTAAATGTAGTAGTGGCAGGCATTTTTTGACAGATTTTTGTCCCACTCCAAGTCATTGAAAAAGGGGTTCTATTGTATATAGATACTGTATTAGCACTGTACCATCCTTTGATATAAAAACAAAATCACTGTTATATTTGTGGAATCTGCCTGAGACAATGCATGCCTTTTGGCATAGCACAGAAATGTGTATGGTCAGCAGCAATGCGTGTTCATATGATGCTCAGCAAGTATTAAGTGGTCTAAAGCAAAGTAAGTACTACCTAGTTTCATAACTGTCTTTTGCATGACATAGCCTTCATTTTGCACAGCAACAATAGACTGAAGTGTTTCTTAAGAAAGCTGTTTCATTTTGGCCAAACTTTAGGAATGTACTTTGCAACCCAAGGAAGGACAATGTACTTGGTATACTGAATAAAATAATATATTTCAGCCGTACTAACATAATTATATAGGTTTCTCTAATAACATATTAACATTTATACTGCTCAGGATACCAAGTAAATTGCCTAGTGCCCCGAGTATCTCTCTTTCTTCTGTCTCTATTAGCCCTGATCTCTCTTCTCCTTGTCAGGTGTCGACCTGAATATACATTTATAAACACCCTAGCCTCCCAGGCAGCACCCACATCTCTTGCTCTCCTGCTTTGGAACATAGTACTCTCAACCTGGACGTATGTGCCCTCAGGCATCTAAGAGGTGTTGCAATCTCCTGCGTTTCCCTCCCTGGCATTTTCCTGTATTGAATGATTTTTGCTCAGACTGTCAACTATTTGTATAAATGCCCCCACATTTTGCCTTTCTGGGGCACTTAACAGAAACACACACATTAGTGGTGCCTTAATTTTCCATAATAAGATGACAAAATGTATTGTTGCTGTCAGCCACTGCTTTTTTTCTTTCTCCTTGGGCTTGCATGTGCCCTGCCCTATGCCACATTTTCCTGCCTATAGACCCCCGGTAAGTGGGCTATCCACCAGAATGTATGTGCTTCCCTGTTCCTTCCCATTTAAAATTCTCCCGTGAAGCGAAGCAGATTGTCCAGTTTAGTTAGCATAATGTAAAAACATCAGAATGGATGGTTAGAGCAGGGATTCTTCGCCTTTGTGCTACTGCTTCTTTTAGCTTTCCTACTTATTTGCATAAAAAAATAATATCAATTACATCAAACAGAATTGCACATAAGTCTCAGAAAATAAATAAATGCCTCTTGGGCAAACTGAAGCTATAAACGCCATGATACAAGTAATAAATGGACAAGACGGAAAGAAATACACAGCTTTAATCAGAATTTGCATTAACAGCCATGAATCAAGTCAGTAGCTAAACATGCATATAGGTTGATCTTCTGTTTAGGTCTTTTTTCTCATTTAAAGGCTGACCACTGAACAGTATTTGTGCAGCTTTTTTTTAAAGGAGAACATTTGTCAAGACTAATCACATGCAGTATTGATCACAATTAGTCTTTGTTATCAGTAAATCAAACCAATGTATTTGAATCTATATAGTAACAGGAGAGAACACCCCTGGAGTCTCTCCACCCTTGAAATAATGCCAGGGAGCTCCAATATATCAAAATACATGGCACTTATTTTGCTTTTAAACACAGTGGAGAGGGTCATAAAAAGAAAAAAGGAAATGATAAAACAAGTAACCCTACCATGCTGTCCTCCACTGTTTTGAACTCCTAGCCTATTAGTTGAGTGACTTGTATGCATGCCTTCTTCAGAAGCAGTTTTCCGTGTCCTCTCCTGTCCCAACATTGTCTTTTCCTTCCAGTAGTTAGCATTTGCTTAAAAATCTCCTTCCTATTAATTAATTATTAATTAATTAGACCTCAGGCTTAAACCAATTTTAAACTGCATCTTGTGAAGACTTCTGTATCAAGTTGCAGAATTATTCCTGAATCAGGGGTATATTCTGTTTTTTCTGAAAGTCTGAATATTAAATAGCCCTAAAATGATATCTAGTATTCCCAGCATCATCTTCTCCCTCTTTCTTCTGGATACATTAGCTAAATGGTCCCATTTTGTTCCATGATAAAATGTGTGCCACCATCAGTTAGGTTCCAATTGAATCTAATAAGGTCCCACTTCTGCACCCTTTAGGGTCTCTAGTGTGCTCTCTCTCTTTTTCGTACCCTGATGCATCATGTAATACAAAGTCTCCTGCACTAACAGATTCCACTTTTCACCCCTTTCACCATCAATTTTTCTGTTTCCCTATCTAAAACTTTCTGAACTTCTTTTGTGAATCGGGCTCAACTGATGCTAACCTCATTCCACCACAGGACATTTTTTGCAATTCTTATGAATTAATGTTGGAGTATCATAGTAGTTAGCTCGGTTGTTTTACAGGCTTTAGGGCGGTGGATTCAATTCCTGACTTGATCTGATTTTTCAGGTTCTTCTCTAGCATTTCCTGGTATTGCAATTTTCTTCCTTATTCACAAGATGTACAGGTTAGGAAGTTTCTCAGCATGAATGGTTGTCAGTATGTGCTTTAGAGTGTTCTACAATGGCTTCCATCCCATGATTAATTCATACACTATCACTAAATAAAACACCAATGAATGAGGGGAAATGAAGGTGTTCAGTTCAAAAGCTCATTCCAGTGAGCATGTGTTTCATTGGCACACACGTCTGATTTTCTGTAAGTATTTATTTAACAATATTTGAGCAAAAATGCATGCATCCTGCCCATTGTGCTTATACGTTCAAGTAACTTGATTATTTTCATTATGCAACATGAGTACTGTGAGATTTTTCCAGCAGACATTTTTATATTGTTTACTGTGGTCCAGCTTTGCTCACCATAGACGCCCATTTGTTCAGAAAGTTTTCCATGGAAGCAAGAGATTAAAAATTTTTCTTGACCATCTCTAAAAACCACATTGGGCAAGTAATATACACAGTATAATAATATACAATACATTTTTTGGGTGGAGTGTTCCCTTGAATTACAGATATCCAAATTTTATGTGTAGTTGTCATTTAGCCCCAGGACAGTGGCCGCGGAGATACTGAGATGGGTGCACAAAAGGTTTGTAGACTCTTTGTTAACTCAGTTCTTGGGATCGGTTGCTTTTGGTGGTGTCTGTTTGCTCTGCTCAAGCTGGAATGAGCTTCAATGCCCTAAGGAGGCTTAAAAGATTGCTATGATTCAAATTAAAAACTGAAAAAGGTTGTCATCTGGCATGTTTATCAGGAAAAGCTAGAATTGCTAGAAATCAAAAAGTATCTCACAGTAATTTATTACGTCCAATGACAAATTTGTTAAAGTAGTTTGAACAAAGGTGATTTCACTATATTTGTGAGAACATTGTTGCTTAATAACTTTAGAATGATTTCTTTGGTTTAAAGTTTTTTTAGAGAAAAGAGATATCTTCATTATGGAATAAAGAGGGGAGCAGCAGAGTCCTCATCTTTCACCTTTTCACTTGTAATAGTTTATATTTGTTTTGTTAAAAAATAAAAAGTGATCAATAATTAATCAACATTTTAGGCCATACTCAGCCTTTGTAGAGTTTAGTATTTTGCTCATCCTGTAGGTCCCATTAGCTCTTTAAGTATTTTATGAGTTTATGTAATTATTATTGACCTTTATATATTGTTGTTAACAATATTTATTAAACAAACAAAAAATATACATAAGATCATTTTAACAATGTTGATCCCCTACCTTAACAATCATTGTTAGGGTTTTTTGAGATATCCATTCTTAACTCTGGTTTTAAGTTATTGTGTTAGTTTATATAATTTGTAATATATTTGTCTTATTGTCTACATTGTGGATGACGGCCAGGGCACCTCCACTTTGGGAGGACTGGGGGAGCCAGTCTATCCAGTGCGTTATCTCTCCCGGAGCACTAGATGGAAGCCCCCTGGGTTGCAGCAGTGCCTAGGACTCCTGCAGGGCTTCCTGGGAGTTGGAGCTTAGTGCAGTCCTGTTGGGATCCATGGGTGACGCCAGGGGGTGCTGTAGCTGCTGCTGAGCCCTACAGAGCAGCTCTTCCACCACACCCAGAAGTGCTGCAGGAAATAAGCCATCAAGCACATGGAGCACTTCCAGGTGTGTTATAAAAGGAGCCAGCAGCCACTACTCCGGGAGCCAGAGTTGGGAGGAGGAAGATAAAGCTTGCCCGGGTGAGAGTGAAGGAATAAGAGAAGAAAAAGAAAGAAAAGAAGTGTATTGTGTTTTGTGACTGTGTGTTAGACTTGTGAGGAACGGGGAAGGTGTTTCCCACAAGGGAAAAGAAAAATAAAATCTCACGTGTGCTTGAACTTATCTCCTACACCTGTCTGTATCAGGATTGGCTTTTACAACATATTTTGCTATTTTTCATTAACACTGAATTTATTCTCATCAATCATCTTTGCAAAGACGCTAGCAATTTTCTACATCATTCTCTATTCCCTCTATTTTCTACTGCCCCCCCATCTTCAAATATGGCCAATGATTCCAGTTATATTACACTTTATCTTTTTCTGTTATGCCTATTCCTCATTTTTCTCTTTGTCTCTCTCCAATGTGGGGTGTATCCAACCATCTTTATACTTTAGTTTTGAAATAAGTAATTTAATTTTACACTTTTATGCAATAGCTGTTTTACTATAACACTTATAGAAGGTATTATCATTAAATAACTTTTCAGTGTAAAACACTTGCTGTGTGTAGTAATTAAAAGTTTTCAGAAACCCTTACAGTTTTATTATGGACTTGCATTAGTTGCTCTCGTCTGATTGCATTGTACTAATTACACACCAAAGACCTGCTGTGGTATGAAGACTGTGCAGCTGTTATAAAAAAAATCATCAAAAACCCTACTATGAAAAAAAAATCTGTAAAATATCTCTGCAAGGACACTAAGTGGAGTCTCAGGTGAAGATCTCTTTGCCTTCTCTATACATATGCAGTACATTAATTTTATTATTAGCCCGCTATTTTTAAAGATTTTTCACAGAACTTTTTCTGTTGCAATGTTGCAACTGATTTTAATTTTAAAAATCTATTATAAAGTGCTGCTTGACTGGCAAGGGGAAAGGTCATTACCAGAATGGCATTGGGCAAGGTTCTACTGCAGATCACCAGTGTTGGACCTCAGTGGTGACTAGAGAGCAGCACAATCTATACGTGTGCTGTGTGTCCGAGATAGTCACTAGATAGGGCACAAATATGAGACTGAGAAAGTGCTTGCTAATGCATGGACAGAAGCGTGTATTGTTCCCACAGGATGCTAGGAACCAGGGGGCAATGTACGTAATAGGGTGCTGAAAAGGAAGCAAGGCCAGGGAAGAAATGTAACATCTCCTGACTGCTCAAAGGAATATATGAGCAGGGTTGTTCATTGACACAGAAGGCACCTATAGACCTGTCTGTTTAAGGGCAAAAAAAAAAACTTAGGATATAGGGATATAGGGACACCAGAGGCTGTAGGGAGGTAGTCAAGCTTGTTGTCCATGAAGCACATATATTGCTACGCCTGATCTCAGATGGGGGTTGAATGGAAAAGGAAGTTTAAAGTTGTCTCACAGCCGGAGCATCATTGAGTGAGGAGAGTGGGTCAAACCCTCATCTGAAGGGAGGAGAAGAGACTGAGGTCTAGAGAAACAGAGAGAGAAACAAACATAGAGAAAGAGAAAAGAGTGTCCTCTAATTTGTGGTGGCAAGTGAGTGAGCTATCCTACCCAGTTCCTGTGCTAGGTTATTTTGCGTTCTAGGCCAAACTTATTAGCGTACCAACCAACTGTTTGGTAGCTAACCTGTGCGGCTGAGTTTTCCCCCCTTATGATCTGTGCCCTAGGCGAATGCCTAATTCACCTTAATGGTGGTGCCAGCCCTGATCCCAACAGACAGAAAGGGGTTCAAGGCCAATTCTGGCAGGTTTAAAAAGAAAGGTAGGATTTGTTTTGCTCACTGTCCTTTGAGATCTCCCTGTATTCATCCCTTCCTGTCATTCATTATATGTTTAGTAAAGGTGCCATCTTAACATTTTTTCTTATTAGTGTTTGCCTGTACTTTTGGCCTATCTAAATAGTTTGGAAATTCTATAATATTTTGTGAGTTGTCTAACATTATTTCTCAGTTCAGTACCACACCAAACATTCTATGATCCTAAGACCTCACTTGCTCTGTTGAAATGCTGTCCAGGCTTCCCTCCAGATCACTCCAAGCTTACTGTAGTAGCATGTAAGCCCTGGCCAAGATCACTTTCTGAGCAAATGGTAAAAGTCTTTACTCACTTCTGGCATCATGCAATGTGATGAAATTCCTACAGCTGTCCTGTTATAGCTCCCTTTAGCAACCTCAAGTATTTCAATAACCTATAAACCTAGCTTCAATTTAAGGGCCAGACAACCTTACCTTGTGCAACAGGGATTCATATGTACAGAATAGGAAATATTGGTCACTGCTTCTGTGGAATAATTACTTCCAGGGCACTCTTATTGAATATAGAGTGACCTATTGTCCTATCACCTATCATCCTGTCATTATATTCATTGTTCCTTTGTCCAGTATCAAGCTTCTGTTGAATGCTTCCCTTTTAATATAGCACAGTATCTAAACTGTGCAATGTGTGTCTTCTCTGGGGGCCATCACTGTATATAAGATATACTGTATGTGCGTGATATATACCAATATTAACTATAAGTACCTTTGTGTGTCAAATCAGCCAGGTCATTTATTTTAAAACATTTATAGTACCGATACAAACTGAAATCTGTCTTAAAATTTTGTGTCATCTTAAATGTTTTCTTCAATGCACCATCTGCAAAGTCTAAAAAAAGAACAAAATGCAGCAGAAAATCATTATTTGCACACCCACACACATTTTGGGGTTGAACTGAACAGGCACTTTTTAAAATATAAACAAACATTTAAAACTCATTACAAAACATAACAATGATAAAGAAATAACTGATTTCGGAGGGGATGTTGCATGATCTTTTTGTGTGTCTATTTACTCCCACAGTTCAATGGCCAGTCTTCGGGTTAACTGGTGATGTTACATTTTTCAACAGAGAGAGAGAGAGAGAGTAAAAGCCTACACATTCAGTTTTTGTAAACGATTTATCACTAAGGGGCACATTTTAAGTATATGTTTCCATAAATGAAATGTTTGAAAAATTACTGTAAAAAATTGCATTTGCTTTTTCAAGGATAACCCTTTGATATAAACCTCTGGATGCATTCAGGCTCATTCAGTGCACATTGCTGTCTGCATTTGTTTAAACTCTCTTGAGACAATGAATAGGATAAGGAGTTTCGAAAATAGATGGTTTTATAGGAACAAGAGGAAAAATATTATTCTTATTTTGGATGGGGCTCTCTTCTTGGCCAAAGTAATCATATTTTCTCACTGCATATACTAGCTGTACAATATATGTTTATTTTTTATCACGAGTGCAGCAAACAAAAAGAAAAAAGAATCCAGTACTTTTTTAAGTTCCTAAGAATATTTTAGTTGATAGCATTAATTTACCACAACCTCTGATCTTGAAAACAGATGAATGAGAACAGCTTTTCAGTTTAAAGTTAGTAACCTATTTTACAAGTGAACTAACGCACACCAAGCAGCTGGTTTTGCTGAGATAGTGACAATTCCAAAGGTTTTGCTGCCTTATGATTCACTTGTAAGCATATGGTTATCTCAGCACAACCAGCACTATGTCATTTCTCATTGCTGATTTTCTCACAGTATAAAAACAGAATAATTTTTTTATAAGAATAAAAAGGTAAAGGTTGGGAAATTTTGCCAATTTTACCCGATAAGACACTGTGTTCTTTTCTTCTTTAGTTCTTTACTGAATAATGCCTCCACCCATGCTAATAAAGTTTATTTTGTATGTATTTGTACTTTAATTACTCATGATTTCAGAATAATATACAATGTAACAAGCCAGCACTTCTTCTTGTCTCTGTCTTCCTTCCATCTTCACTCCTCCTCTGGCAAGCTTTGTCCTCTTTCTCCTGACACTGGCTTCCGGAATGAAGGTGGGCAGCTCCCTTTACACTTCACCTCGGAGTGCGCCATGTGACTTGTTAGCGAGATCTGGAATCACTCCCAGGTGTAGTGAAATCCCAAAGTAGGGCTCAGCTCCCCTTAGCAGCATCCCCCGAACCCTACAGGACTGAGCAAAAAATACAGAAACAGAAAATACTGTTTCCCATGCAGGTCTGTGGGAATCCAATGGTGCCATTGCAACCCAGAGGGGCTGCCAAGTAGCTCTTTGGGGGATATAGCACACTTCAAAAGCCATCTCCCCCTGTCTTTTCTTTAAGGAGGCATCCCGGCTAGGTAAAGAATATGCTCTGAAACAGGTATTACCACCCAGTAATGATGAATTGACTGCTCAGCACCTCTCTTTACTTGAGTGTCTAGAACATAAAACATAGCCTCAAATCAAATAACATAAATTTGTAACAGTTGTCATGTGTATTTGGTGTCTCTTTCTGTCTGAACCTTTAATTGTTTCTTTACATAGTAAAAACAATTTGAACAGGTAATGGAG
This sequence comes from Erpetoichthys calabaricus, assembly GCF_900747795.2. Lineage (NCBI taxonomy): Eukaryota > Metazoa > Chordata > Cladistia > Polypteriformes > Polypteridae > Erpetoichthys > Erpetoichthys calabaricus. Next base: position 83,480,439 of record NC_041402.2, read on the forward strand.
GCCTGTGGACTATCTTAAAAGGAATGCCTGGCTCAGAGGCCCAGTAAAAGGGAAGGGAAGGGTTGAACAGCAGTAGCAGAAGAGGGAGAGAAAAAAAAAGGTACCAGAGAAGTCGTTTGCCTTTGGGCCACCTACAGGAAGCCATCAGGTGAACCCGAGTTCATTTCTACAGAACGCAAACTGAGAATTGCACCTACCTTTGAGGGTCAATTTGTAAGAGATTTTTGGTTGGCCTGTGTGAAGAGACAATGGGTGATAATTTTCTTGAGGTATGGTTTGTCCAAACTCTTGTACTAATGAACATTAATGTAAAACTTGAATACTTTTGCTGGACATTTAAAGGGCTTTTTTATTGACTGCAAAATCATTGCTCTAATTGGTGTTGGCGTAGTAGTAGTGTATTTGTTAAGCGTTTTGTATTGGAGGGCACGTATGGGGGATGTACAGCAGTGCAGGATTTTGTAAATATTCATTATATTTGGGTATATATTTTCAGTATTTATAATCACACTTTTTATTCCATTCTTACATTTGCTTGTTTTGTTGTGCTTTGTACTTGCTGTTGTGTATAGCAGCAAATTAATGTTGGGCACTTGCATTTTGGATCATTTATTCATTTTTTCTTTTTGCTGCCGCTCTGGCCATAGTGTATAATATAATCGTATAATCTTGGAGTGAGAAAAGTGTCTCGATGACTAATACAACTGTAAAGCTGATCATTGACATTTGACTCAAGTTACTCAGATATCATGGCTTGCAGAAAAATCTAATCACCATTCGCTACTCACAATAAGGTTAATCAGGACATTCCTATAATTCTTGTGAGGAGTGAAATTACTCAATAGAACTATAGAATCAGGAGAGACCCTTTAGAATACCAAAACTACAAGTCTTCAGTGGTCACATTTTTAGGGAAGAAGAACAGGGAAGTTTAACTTCCGTGCATCTTAAACTTGCATTGAGGCAACCCTGTCATCCACACTATATACTTCAAATATAAAGCCCATATTAATGTACTTATAATTTTCTCTGCACCTATCCAGACCCTCTACTGTAAGGAAAATCCAGAGTAAAAGAGACATCAAGACGTTATGTTATGAGCTAATGCAGAAAAGTTTCAGCGCCTGCAAGCACTATGGCTCTTTAGTCAACACAGAAGCTACACATCCAAAGAGACAGTTTTTGTTGTCATCGTCTAGTAGGTCTTGATGTGTCTCATGCATGTCCATCGCCTGCCTGATTCACATTGAACCTCTTGCAGTTGTAAGGTCTCATGGCTGCTCCACAATAGCTGTTTGAGCAGTACCTGACTTGAAATCATCTGGCCTCCAGGTGCTTACTGGTGAACACCACACTCAAGTGTAACTCCACAGGAGTGGATTCTCTGCTCCACTTACAGTACACATTTATGGCATATTATCATTTGTGTAATGAAAAATAATACAATGAACACAAGTGAGCTATTTAATCAAGCAAATGTCACAATTACGAAATTTTCAAACAACAAAAAAGTTTGTATTTGTTAATTCAAACTGTAACCTTTCACTAAAACCCAGGGAAAATAAGTTAGCATAGGTTAATTTATTATGTAAAAGGGTCAATTAGATTTACTACAATAATATCCTGTTTTCCAGGGGTAACCGTTCTAAAATCACAAGGCTTCTGATAACATAGCTCTCAAGATCAGAAGAAGCATACAAGCTCCTTCACCATGACAAGGTCACCATACTAGAAGGGAGTTTATTTATTTATTTAAATCTTGTTTTATTGTAAAAAATGTTCAAGTCACACAACATTATAAGATCAATATATTTAGCATTTTCTGAATATTGAAGCATTTGTCATGTTTCTCTTTTTATTTAATAGAGCAGAAAAATAATTCTAATATAATTTATTCTGGTCATTTTAAAACTTCAACTTTGATTTATGAGACAAGTACATTTTATTCAGATGTGTTTTGTCTGAGTGCTCTGCTTTCCTCTCACTGTATAAAGACATGCTGTTTATGTTAATTGTCACTTGGCTTATTAGTACCCTGAGATGGTCTGGCATTCACTCATGTTGTAGTCCTACTCTGCTCCATTTGTCAGGTTCAGTTCTGGGCCACTTAAATACTAAATGCATAAACCTGATAATGGAAATAAACAGAAGCAAGAACATTTTGTGTATGTTATTAGAATGGCTTTTTGTTAATTTTTTTAATGCTACCACAATGCTCTTTGCTTCTTATGCATATATAGGATGACAAAGCTGACTCACATTTTAACTGAAGCATTTTATGACTTTTTTTAAACTTTTGTTTTTTTTTACTCGGTTCCTCTTTCACTATTTATTTAAAGGTTTCTTCAGCCCTTCTAAACTCTATACTTCTTCTTCTGTTTATTTCAGACTTTTCAATTTTTTTCTCTTCCTCTGTAACCTTATCTCTAATCTACTCTAGCTTGACTCACAAGAATCCTTCCCATTGCCATTTACCAATCCTCTTACCAGGGGATGATTTCCTTCACCCCTGTTCTCTTGAGTCTGGTTTAAGAGCAGTAGTTGCAATACTAGAATTTGTAGGTTTTTTCTTTGTACTAATGAATCTATGGTATATATCAGGTGTCTACTTCTCAATGTGATGTGTGTTTTAAATTTTTCTATAAAAGAAGGATCTTTGCGGTTGTTATTAAGAGTAAAGTTAATAAGGGTAAAGGCAGAGGGTAAACTGGGCCTAAATCATTGACAAAGGGGTGTATTTGATCATCAATTCAAAACTGGTAGACAATATTCCTAAACAGAACAAAATAAGTAAAAAAACAAGCACCAAATACTTCAAAAAGAAATTAATAAAGAAATTAGCTTTCTTAAGCTAGATCCCTTCTTTTATAAGAAAGAAGAAGCTTTCTGAGAGCCTGGATTGGTCTTTTAAAGAATGCCGAGATGATTGTGTGATATCACATGTATATAGTGATGATATCACAAATAAATAGCTAAAGAAATGTTGAGGAAACAAAAAATCAAACATGTTTTACTTAATTAAGACAATGCCTAGAACACTGTCTCAGTCCTTCAGGATTAGTGACAAGGTTCCTGACTGAATCACATTCTGTACTGCTGTACTGTCCTGTCCTGTGTGGACAACAGGGGGTGCACCAGCTCCCCAAACCCGACACAGACAGATGCAGACACAAGTTCTAGCACAACACAGGCTTTTATTTTGTTATGGGAAACGCTTCCCAGGGTTCCCACACAGTAAGCACAGTACAATAAAGCACCAGGCACAATAATAAAGCAGTACGCAGCACTCTGTCTTTGTCTTCTTTCTTTCTGTCTCTCCTTCTGCCTCCACTCATCCTTCAGCAAGCTTCATCCCTCTTCTTTCCAATACTGTCTCATCCATGTGAGGCAGGCAGCTCCTTTTATCTAATACACAGGAGTGCTTCTGATGACATAATGATGCAGCTCTGAAGCGCTTCCGGGTGTGGTTGGAGCCCTATGGACTAGGGACTTCAATATTCCGCAGCTTGCCCTAGTAGCCCCCACGGGACCCTGGGGACTACAATACCCCGCATGCATTATGGGCACCCTTGCGGGGACCTGAGTCTGGGTTAGCTGCCATATAGCGTCCTGGAGGAGACAAAGCCTTGTGTAAGCTGTCTTCCCTGTCCTTCCAGCTCAAGGGTGTCCCAGCTGGGTAAGAACATGGGGGCTGTCCCTCACACCTGTTAACTGTATATATCTAAATAATTCATTAGGGTGAAAAAAGTTAACTCTCCTGTATTTCTGGTGATGATATATTTATTGATTTGTGTTATTTATATTGCACCTTTCCCATGCTTAAAGCACTGATGACAGTCACATCTGCCAGTTGTCCTTGGAAAGATTAAGAGCGTTAATACACTACAAACTGTTCAACATTTAAATCAGCCCCTTTGATCATAACTTTGGACTGGTATATGCCTTTGTGTTGTCATTCAGTTTCCTCCAATTTTATTAAAGCAGGGTGGTTTCAAAATTAGCACTATAAAGCTGTCTGGCACATCCTGACTTAAAAATACAAGAGAACCCCCACATGTGATATAACGTTTGACTCATCTTGGCGTCTAGTTATGCAAGATGTTGAGTTTTTTGGAGCTTCCCCTAATTTTTGGCCATCTAGACCGGGAAAAAAAATCCCTCATTTTTAGGCCATTTTTGACATTTTGTACAGGTGATTACACCCTTACAATAAAGAGTAAACCAATAGGAGTCTTCAGCAAAAATGATCAAAAGGACTTGAAGTTGTGCATCCCACATCAACTGACCTTAGGCGTCTACCTCATATACTTTGCTATAAATGGGTGATCAGTAATTTAGGTGTGAGGAGTGTCATTTTATGGTATTTTGAGGTTGTTGATCATGAATATGATAATCATTTTTAGATTTGATTGTTTACCAGCATTCCTAGCCCTTTAAGAGCCACTCCCAAAACGTGAAAAAAACAAATATAAACATGTCTGGTATTTTTTTAGACTATTTCAAGGTCAATGATTATGAATATGATGATATTTTTGATTTTAGAGCCAGTACTAGGGATCTTTCATTCTATGGACCTCTATTACTGGGTGGAAAATGACAAATTTCTATTAAAATTGAAAATATTTATACTTTAAACATTTAAATGGAAGCACACATTCTAATATTTAAACTATTTGACACAACCGTTCCTGTTTATTATATACCGCATATACTCATGTATAAGTTCGATCATAAAATCAGACCTCGACTTATACGCCCTTTCAAAAATATGACAGTTAATTTTTTTTTTACATCTTCTTGCCTCCTCCAATCTCGCATCATTTTCTCAGACACATCAAATTTTGTTGCAGCCGCGCAGTTACCGATTTCTTTCGCCACTTCAACGACTTTTAATTTAAAAGCAGCTTCAAATTTTCTTCTGATCAAATGATCCATCGTAGATAAGGGATGCTCTTACGATAAAGATGTATGAGGGTGTGAGATACAAAAAACATTAAACAGTGCAAACGTCGCTTCGGAATAGTTCAGGTATTACCGTGTGGTCACGTAGGCACAATACACAGAAAAAAAAGGCAGTGTGCTCAGTGGTTACTCTCTCAGGTACGGAAGAGTATTAGGGCTACAGTGAAGAAAAAAAAAAGCATATGTCGAGAATAAAGTCGAAATCAGTTTAAGAAGGATGTACCAAGCAACATGGGTCAGGGAACAATTAGCACAAAGCATTTAATATGCTACATTACTTATGACAAGGTTTGAGTAAATCTAGTAAATGAAACATTGATTTTAAAATGATGATTACGACATTCTACTTTAATGACAAAATAAATTACGAGAATAAAGTCAACATGTCGACTTTATTCTCGACATAAACGTCAAGATTAAAGTGGAAATGCTGTAATTTTTTTTCTTCTCCGTGGCCATAATACGCTTCCGTACTCAGGTGGGCATTAGCATATCGTAGTCTCTTGGACCAATAGCATCAGTTTTCCGCATTTGACTTATACGATCGGCATTATAAAATACCGTAAATTATATGGTAAAATCAAGCCCTGACTTTTCCGTGGAAGAACTTAAATACGAGTATATACGGTACTTCCACCTCATAAAGTAAATAATTGCATTTCTTATGATACCTGGAATTACAACGGCTTATATCAATTCTGACTTTTTAGTTATGCTTTTGTTTCTTGTCTATAAATGTCTTCTTAATTAATATCTTGTTTTCTTTTGTATTCTCTTTGAATCCTTGTAATAATTCTTTAACTATTAAAGACATTGACCTTTGTTTTATAGAATAGAGGTATTTCTGATTTCCTTTTTCCCTCTTTTAGGTTTTTGAATTTAAAAGCTTTAGCTTCTTTTTGTTGGCCCTGTCCAGACTGAGAAAACACACTCTAAAGTTTGAGATGAAGTGCATTTTGTTAGTAGGCTTCTTTTGGAGAGCTGAATATTATGTCTGAAGAAAACGCTTCAGCATTTCAGTTCATGAGAACCAAAGAAGATTACCACAAAAAATAATCTTTTTATAGTGGCAGGGGGTAAAACATGAGCCAGCTTCAGCTGAGATACCAGTCAACCAAAAGCGACACAATCATGGATCTCACTTATACTGTTGCAATTTATTGTTGCCTACCTAACATAAATGTTTTTGTAATGTGTGAGAAAACTGAAATATTCAGAGAAATTGTTTGATTTCAAACTATATAAAAATCTGTTGAGAATTCTTTTTTCTCTAAGCCAGGGGTGTGCAAATATTTTTGGTGGAAGGTTGAATTGTCAGTATTGACTCATAGAGCGGGCCATACAAAATCTTGACGATGAACCCAAGAAGCCTAGCGTGTTCAAAAACAATTTCTCCAGGAAATGGTTTCATTATAAAATGTTTTTTGAAAAGCTGTTATGAGATAAATTTAAAAGTGATTTCACTATAACATTGTTCTAGTCATGAACACAAAACTGGTTACTGTTGCACAGTTACTAGCATATGAGATGTTAGACATCACAAGAATAAATTCACTGAATTTTTACTAACAATTGCATTTGTTAGTATGCTTCTGTAATTGCTTTTTGCAAATTTCTTTTGTGAAAAGATCTACTTGCAACTGTCTGTGTTACCAAATATTTATACCATGTGCACAGAAGGCTTGCTGTACTTTGGAAACAAATCCTCAGGATCGTACAGTTCATAGAAATCAAGGAAAATTTACAAAATCTGTTTCACTGTCCCTAAAGTACTGAAAGTAAAATTCAAATTTGCCACATAGAATGGCAATCGGAGTTTCATAGCTTGTGTAGTCTACACTTATGTTTGAACACAGTTCTTAAAGTTGGGAAAGCAGGTTTTGCCTATTGTGACCACTCAGATTATTGCAAAGTACAGTATAACAAAACTGAAATGAGTTTACCTGGGAACCATACGAGTTAATGATGATGTGTTTGAAAAATACACACAATCTGTCTGAAGACATGGCCAGGATGCCGCCAATGGCAAGTGCATTTTAATCCTCACCTCACCAAACACATGAGCTGAAGTAAAGGAATAACCCATTTTGGTCAATTCACTACCCTAAAATTTTTTTTCTTTTAACATCCGTGTTTCACATTTGTAAATGGTGCTCTTAGATTTATTTTGCAAAAAGACTTGGGACCTCATGTATAAATGGTGTGTACGCACAAAAATGTTGCGTATGGCCGTTTCCACACTCAAATTGCAATGTATAAAACGTAAACTTGGCGTAAAGCCACGCACGTTTCCACATTTTGCTCGGTTCTGCAAACTGGTGGCACCCAGCAGTGCTTTTTTTCAAGTGTGGTTTCCCTTTCTTTTTTAGATGCACAACCCTGACGTGGCTTTATAAATACACTGAAATTAACCGCATATTGTTTATTAGTTTAAGGCATCTGATTGTAATTAACCTGTAGCAATATAATGGTCCATGGAATGGCCAAACTATTCCAAATACCATAGCTGCTTTAGTGTTGTTCCTCTCACTGCACCTTCTTCTTCTTCTTTCAGCTGCTCCCATTAGGGGTTGCCACAGCGGATCATCTTTTTCCATATAACTCTCACTGCTCCACTCGTAGTATTTATATCACTGTATCTGAGTGTGGAATCACAGCTCTACAGCAGCTGATTGGAAAGAGAATTATCAGTATACAGCATCAAGCACACGCTGCCTCAGCCATGCTGTCTATTTGAACTGCTCTCATACGGCAAACGCTTCAGAGCCTTTCCTACGGTTCAGAAACAGTTTCATCCCAAGAGCTCTAAACGCACTCAATCAGTCCATCAAGTGCTCCTTGTGGAACTGTTTGTACTTATTAGTACAATTACCTCATCTGTAAACTTTTGATACAGTTATAATATTGCACAACCTGAGACACTTTATTATAAAGCGCATATTTACATATGATGATATCATTTTTAAGATGAAATGCAGCAAAATATGTTTATTACATTATACAGATAAAATGTCAGTCAGTCAATCATTTGCCAACCCGCTATATCCTAGCACAGGGTCACAGGGGTCTGCTTGAGCCAATCCCAGCCAAAATTTTAATATCGTTTAAATAATCTATATTGTTAATAATTAAACATGTGAGGACACGGTGGTGCAGCACTAGCAAGTTCAGGGATTGTTCCTGCCTCGCATTGTATTGTTGCTGGGGCTGGCATGACACTGGAAGGAAAGATGAATAGAATAATTACTCATGTACTACAAAGATATTTCAGTATTCCTTACAAGTTTTGAAGACTCTGCATTCTAAGCTTACAGATGGCTTAACATCTATTACAGAGATGATTGTGTGGTGATTGGTTACTTAGAGAAAGTAAAGGAAGGACAGGAATTGGAGGTTAGCACGTTTGAAAGAGACAGTACTGCTGCAATAAATTATTTCATCGAAGGTTGTGCACGGTGCAGCAAGCATCTTGCAAGAGGCAGGGACAATCTCTGGACAGGGTGCCAGCTCATCACTATCACTGTGCCACCATGTTCCCATGTTTAATAACATGCTTTAATTCCTATCATCACGAAAATGATACAAGTATACATCTCAGTATTTTAATTATTCAGAGACCTGTAATATCACGAATGCAATGGATTCTGTGTACTGTCAGAGGAAAAGAAAGCCAATTTAAGAAGCACGTAGTGATTCACACACATAGAGCACACAGAAGAACACATACAAAACAAAGCATTTAACATGCTACTTTAGTTACGATGGTATCTGAGAAACTAGTAAATTAAACAATTTAAAGATGAAGTTTATGATGTTCTATTTTAATGACAAAATAAACTATGTGATTAAAGTTGACATTTTGAGCTTTTTTGCCACTGTGTCCCTACTTCTCAGGCCGCACTCAGTTTGTTCAGCTTAAAACTTTCACATCCCAGCCCACCACTGTTACTTCAGGTGTACCCCAGGGCTCTGTCCTGGGGCCCCTCCTTTTCATTATTTACCTCCTTCGTAAATATGACATTAGCTTCCACTGTTATGCTGATGACACCCAGCTCTATCTCACTAGCAAACCTACTGCTTACTTTCCACCCTCCTCACTTATTGATTGCATAGCAGAAATCAAATCCTGGTTTTCTTCAAATTTTCTTAAATTAAATAGTGACAAAACAGAGGTTCTCCTCATTGTTACAAAATCAACATTATCCAAAACTGATCATTTTTCATTTGTTATTGATAATTCCTCTGTCTCCCCTTCACCACAGGTTAAGAGTCTGGGTCTCATCCTTGACAGTACTTTATCCTTTCAGTCCCACATTAATAACATCTCCCGGTCTGCATATTTCCACTTGCGTAACATTAATCGTATTTGCCCCGTCCTCACTCCCCACACCACTTGTTCATAGCCTTGTCACTTCTCATCTGGATTATTGCAATTCTCTTTTCTTTGGTCTTTCCCGCAAATCTCTTTATAAGCTTCAACTGGTCCAGAATTCAGCTGCCCGCATCATTACTAGAACCCCCTCTATTCACCATATCACTGCAGTTTGGCAGCAGCTTCATTGGCTTCCTGTTAAGTTCCGCATTCAATTCAAAATTCTTCTATTAACTTTTAAGGTTATCCACAACCTTGCTCCTCTAATCTGTCTGACCTCCTCCATGTTGCCATTCCCTCCCATACTCTTAGATCCTCTTCCTCCATCCAGAGCCGGCCCTAGATAATTTCAGGCCCGAAGCAAACTGATACCGAGGCCCGACTCCTGCAGCTAGGGGGTCCGGGGCAGAGCCCCAGCCGCCTAGCAATTTCCTGTATTCTGAGCTGCAGAAATGCGTTTTCCCAGCATCTACAACCATCACTTTTTGACGATTTCCGTTTGACACTGACAACCGTAACCATACAGAGCCGGCCCTAGACAATTTCGGGCCCGTAGCAAACTGATACCGAGGGCGCAGTGGGCCCCCTCCAGCTGTGGGCCCGAAGCGGTCGCTTCGTTCGCTTCGCCCTAAGGCCGGCTCTGCTCCATCCACTTGACTGTCTGCTTTATCCATCTTACCACCATGGGGAGCACAGCATTTAGTTGTTGTGCTCCCCAGCTCTGGAACTCACTACCATCTGAGCTTAGAAATATTGAATCATTTTCACTTTTCAAATCTAAACTTAAAACTCATTTGTTTAAGACTGATTTTTCTCTTTGATTACAATTGCTCTGTCTGATTTTAATTTTTGTATTTTAGTTTTGTTTATAATCTGTGTTTTATCTATTGTTTGGTGTCCTTGAGTGTTTAGAAAGGCACCTACAAATAAATAAAATGTATTATTATTATTTATTTATTTAGTTTTCTTTTCTCTGTACCCTAATATGCTTTCATATGACACTCAGATGGTGGGCTATGACTCACCTTTTCACGGCGACTTTGATATCTGACAACTTCTTTTTTATTTCAGGCACTGTGCGACTTTGAGAACTTGAACTTTCGAGTTTCTCCGACACTCTATGTCACTCGATCAACTTCCTTTTGTTGTATATACCACTGTTTAAACCAACAAATAGTACATGTTTCCTTGCCTCCACTTGGTATTCGCTGAAATTCTTCTATTTTCCCCTGTGCTTTTGCCATTGCCTTTTCACAGAACGCTGAGCTTAGGGGCTATTTATATTGATTTGCATATTCAAAGAGGCATAATTCTGGGAGGAGTTGGGGCATGGCAGCAGGCGCGTGCATGTGCGTTACTTTTCACGCTGACCGGGATTTATGGAGCGGAAGAACGTGGAAGTTGGCGAACGTACAGATTTATGTCTCTGGATTTTTTTGTGCATACACACATTTCCGCTTTTGTCCTTACGCCATGTTTTAGTGTGAATTCTACACACGCCGTTATGCATGAGGCCCCTGGAGTCACCCACCAAAGTTCCACTGCCAATGAAATCTGTCACTGATTAAGCTGCCATGCACAAACTTATATTCTTAAAAAAATATGCACACAAGGTAAAGTTAAGAAAGGTGCTGAAACACATACACTTACCCTCTGTGTGGCAGGACTACAGACTGTCCCTAATTGTGTAGTAAACGTTTGTATTAATTAAATATTTTTTTGATGACTACGTATACACCAGTTAACTGTAGCATCACATCGATAAGAACACCTCATAATGGCCAGAATATTGTTTTAAGCATATGTTCTAAAAGGCCAACTTGCCAAGTATTCACATAAATCCAGTTTACACATGAAGGAAACCTGTTCTCTTGAAAAAGAAAAATAACATCCCCTGTGTGAAGGGGTAGAATGAGAGGTTCAGCACTACAGGCAACAGATAACAAAAAAGATGAAAGGACAATCATGGGATTATAAGGAATATTTATAGGAAATGCCTTATAAGGGTACAGAAGGTGATATAGGAGTAATAATGGATGAAAGTCCCACAATAAGATAGGTGGCAGCAGGGAGGTCAATTACATTGCTCTGTGAGATGGCTTACCCCTTTTAGTATAGATTTGTGTTTTGGACTGCAGGGTACCTTAGGTCATCATGGTAAGTTCTAGTAGGATGGAGTTAGAAATTTTAGAGGGCATTCTTGGCTCCAGAACTGGTCCAGAAGGTCAACCTGGAAATGGTTTCCAGATACAGCTTAAAAGCTTATGTCAATAGTTAAAAGAGTATACTTGGAGTTGGAGGGTAGTCATTGGTAAGGCCTTGATTGGAGAAAAGAAGAGTGGCTGGAACAGAGAAAGAGAGAGGGAAAGGGAGATGGCAAAGATAAAGGGAGTGATTTGTGTGTTATTTGGATACATGGGCATCTACACAAAGAGATAGATAGGGGCGCAAGACCCAATTAGAAAGCATAATGTACAATTGTTTTATACTTATTCTCGTCATTCAATTTTTCCCTCATTGACCCAATAGTTAAACCTTATTCACTTGTAAAATTAAAAATATTCTAGGACAAAGTTGCACAAAACAGGGGTTAGCTAATTATTTAAACCTTTCAGCTTACCTTAACTGGATTGAAAGTCAGAGGTCATACGAATCATGAATGACTGAGGCTAAGTGCACACTACTCTTAGAACAATATGTTGACATCAGTAGTCAGAGCAATAACTGTCATCTGTGCCTAGAGTCAGTTCTTCTCTTATAATTTACACATCCTTCATCAAAAACACTAATGCACACTATCGTGACCATGCTCTTGCAAGCCAACCCTATGGATAACATGACATTAAAAATGAACCTGCTTGAGGCTCTCTGATTTATGAAGAACAATCTAATTATTTGAACTCACGGCTGTATGCCATACAGTTATTGCTTCCATTTAAAGCCACCATGCAAACAATTGATCATCTCAATGGGACGTACCTTGTCACAGAGATGCCTTTCAGACCTACAACACTGCCCTGTCTTGAGCTCTTTGATAGCTGAGCATTCCCAACATTTTACTGTAAATAATTTGAAAAAGCTATCCCAAGAGTTCAGACCTATTAGAAACATTAGGCTAAAGGATTTATCTCCAAGTAAAAGACAAGGAAGGCAAGAGAAACCTGTTGATAACTGTTGCATTAATATGAGTCCACATTCTTCTGTCAAAAGAAAATAAACAAAGAATTTACTTAAGATACCTGAAAATGCAGCAAACCAAACACATCCAGTCATTGATTGACTCAGCAACTTAAGAGGATTGACACCAAATGTAGTTATATAAGAAGGAAAGATATTTTATAAATGAAAGACAACCATCCATCCATCCATCCATCAATACTATTTAGACAGCTAATAACTAACTCAGCCCAATATCTAATGCAGATATTTTTTAAAAGTCCTTGGGATCACTGATTGTTCTGCATGTTTAGTTTGTTTGAAATGAAAAATTCTCTTTCTGCAAAGACGTACTTCCTGGTTTCCAATCCTGAATGCACATCTGCCTAATTTCCACTGATGTCCTCAACAACATCTTATCAGTTGAAACAGAAGATTTTGAAGTCAACTTTATTGATTCCTTTGTAAATTTTTAGGTCAAGGCTTACTTTAGGAGCTTCCTTTGAAGACTAATATTGTTTAGTTTCCTTAACCTGTCAAAAGTAGACACTTCTCTTTAGTGCTGGCATGTTTATGGCTCTTCTCTGCGAGATTCCGGTGCTGACGTATATACACATACATACTCTATATGCTCACAAATATCTATCTTTCTATCCATCAGTCTCTGACAGTCCGGGTTGTGTCCTAATTATGACCTGCAGAAAGTCAGTGAGGAAAGTGGAACTAAACATGTCCTTACATGCAAGCACGATCAGCCACAATGTCTCCATTAAACATCCCAGGGCTGCACAAACTTGCACACTCATGGAGCCCAAGTCACACCATTTTTATTTAAACAAAACAACACCGCCATGGACCTAACCTGTGTTACTACATTACCTCTCTTCACAGGACACCAGTTGCACGGTTTGGAAAACAACAACAAAATACAGAGAGGTCTGTGCAGTGCTCTGTGCACCCCATTTACTATAAACTAAGTATTACCATGTCCGCAGCTGTCTGAGTCCATTTAGTTTTGGAGTACAAACTTGCCTTTAACTTGATGCAATTTGTTGGCACAGTTACAAATCCCTCACTTTGAAATCACCATCCACCGTAAACACTTCCAACTTCTTGAAGTGATGTCCTAATTGTTTGAAACAACAGGGTGATCTTCTCTGCCACTGCAGTCTGGCAGCCAATGATGAAGACACATCAGCAGAGATCTTGAGCTATGTGTTGTCAGGAGGCACAAAAGCAGTGTTGAGTGCTTCCATTTTATTAGGTGCAGCATAAATGTGAAATGCTGCATTTCCGTGGGGTGATGTGTCTATTATATGTGGGCAGGTGAACCACCTTGTCTGGAAATGCTGGTGTAGCTGTTGCTTGGCAGTTTTCCTTCCCTGCACTGATACTGCCTTGACATCTTTTTCACATTGCTAGAATCTTCCCCAACCTTTTCCTGCACAGTGTTGCTACCAGCTCTGAGTTACTCTGCTTACCTGGGGTTAATGGCAACACAACCTGTCACACTTTACCCATCTCTATGAGCCAACCCAAGCAGGTACTTACTGAAGCTCTGCAGGCATCCACAGGCATCCACAGACTCAGACCAATGGACCTTAGTCTCTCAGCTGTTTAGATAGATAGATAGATAGATAGATAGATACTTTATCTTTCTTTGTGTACTTCCAGACCCGGATCTCAGTCAGGAAACTCTCCAGCAACTCCTCAGAAGAGCCCAGCAAGTCCATTTTGGCTCACTGAGGCACTCTGTGCTTTGCTAAATGGTACTGTAGATTTTCATCTCACCCTACTGCTAACACCAATATAGCACCACACCAATGTTCGCTGGTGCCAACGCATTGAGCTCTTGCTCTTTACATTGTTCTTTTTTGCTGCACTAGTTATAATTCATTCAACTTCGACTTCCCTGCAGCTGGCTCCGTAGCTGCTCATTTGCATGATGGAATGTCAGCTCATACTGTTGGCAAACCATCCCCAGGCCGATGCAACTTGTCAGCACCATTAAAATATTTCATATCTTTTTGGCTGCATTCTGCTTGACATCATCCAAGGTTTTACCACACTGGTTGGTATAGTTGCCTCTCTTATTGTGAGACCAAAAGGCCAGATGTGTAATTTTTTGATGTTGTAGACACCATGTTATTTAAGAGTGAGAAGTTGTGGATCATTCTTGCCTAATCCTTACCTAAAAGGAGGAAAAGAATTAAGAATGAAAAAGGTTCCTTTTTAAACCTTTCTTTCAGCTATCTCTTATATATATTTCTCTTCTGGTTAGTCCTGCTTCCACTTCAAAACCGGTCCCACCCACACGCAGCCAACATGACATTTCTCGATTCCTATTCGTCCTCTTCCATGTCATGCACTATACTGGCCTGCTGAGCGTAATACATCCAACAAGTACTCGAGGTGCTGCCACAATGGTAAAGTAGCTTTACCACCTTTGCGGTAGCCACCTGTGTCTTTACAACAGCTTCTTACACAGCAAACATCAGAAGCTAAAAATTTTTTTTTTTTTTTTTTTTTTTTTTAATATTTTTATTTTATTAATTTTCATTGTAATCATTCCATACAAACAGATCAATTTATAACTCAACAAATTTGAAGACAAATCAAACCCCACCCCTGAGAAGGAGAGCTTAGCTAAAGGAAAATTGCTTTAAGCTTTTTAATAAGGCAACATTAGACAAAAGAAGGGGAGAAGTAAATATCTACATAAATATGAGATGGAGAAGGAAGTTAAATGCAATAATAGTTAATTCTCTTATTCTAAAATAATATTGATTAAATCCTGCCATGTTTTGAAAAAATTTTGTACAGATCCTCTAACTGAAAATTTGATTTTTTCCAATTTCAAATAATATTAAACATCGGTTTCCCACTGACTTATAAGAGGAGAATTAGGATTCTTCCAATTTAACAAAATAAGTCTGCGTGCCAAAAGTGTAGTGAATGCAATCACAGTTTGCTTGTCCTTCTCCAATTCCAGTCCATCTGGAAGGACACCGAACACAGCTGTTAGTGGGTTAGCAGGGATTGTGATACCAAGGCTGTCTGAGAGGCACTTAAAAATTTTTGCCCAAAATGATGTTAGTTTGGTGCAGGCCCAGAACATGTGACCCAGTGAGGCCGGAGCTTGGTTGCAGCGCTCGCAGGTTGGATCCTGGCCTGGAAACATTTTGGACAGTTTTAAGCGAGACAGATGAGCTCGATATATAATTTTTAGTTGAATAATTCTATGCTTTGCGCATATAGAACTCGAGTGAATTCTCTGCTTTGCTACCTTCCACTCCTTTTCTGATATGTTGATTAAGAGATCTTCTTCCCAATGTCCTCTTGGATCTTTGAAAGGTAGGGACTCTAATAAGATTTTATATATTGCGGAAATAGTGTTTGTTTCCTCGGAATTGAGCAGTATTTTTTCCAGCATTGTGGAGGGTGCAAGGTGGGGGAAATCGGGCAATTTCTGTTTAACAAAATTTCTAATTTGAAGATAGTAAAAGAAATGTGTAGCTGGGAGGTTAAATTTTGAACGTAATTGTTCAAAAGATGTAAATATGTTGTCTATATAAAGATCTCTGAGCATTTTAATCCCAAAACTTTTCCAGGTATTAAAAACTGGATATACTTACGAAGGTTGAAAGAGGTGGTTCTCTTGCAGAGGTGCCACTGATAAAAGATTTTCCATCTTAAAATGCTTCCTAATTTGGTTCCATATTCTGAGTGAGTAAAGCACAATTGGGTTATTAGTATATTTGCGATAACTTTCATTTATTGGAGAGCAGAGCAGGGAATATAAAGAAGTACTACAGGATTTTACTTCTATTGCGGACCAAGCCTGTGTATGTTCATTTATTTGTGTCCAGGTTTTTATGGCTTGTATGTTTGCTGCCCAGTAATAAAACTGAAAATTAGGTAAAGCCATGCCACCTTCTGCCTGAGGTCTTTGTAGGGTCGCTCTTCGGATACGTGGGTGTTTTGAGTTCCAAATGAATGAGGTTATTATTGAATCTAACTGTTTAAAAAACGATTTATTGATATATATTGAAAAAGAAGCTAAAAATTATTGTGAACACATTTGAGAATACAACTCTTCACTAGCGTTTGCTTCCATGGGTGCACAGATAACTCAACCTCCTGGCCACGGACCATACTGTTTTAAAATACACAGGCAAATTTATCACCAAATATCTCCACTATATGCTAACACTTCTACCTCTCCAGGATATGGACAGTTGTATGTTTTTGACACAATGCAAGCTACTGAAGTACGCTTACAAAATAAAGCAAACTCTGCATGCAGCGAAAATGTACTTCTCCAGCTAGATTCCATGCTCAGAACCATCAACCCCTTCGCTAAATCATGCAAACATATGCATGAAATCGCTCAGTCCAATCCAACAGCATCTGTACGAATGGTTTTCAAGGAAAATCCTAGGCAGGATTTACGACGATACAATTCCCCGACATGTCAAACCAATGTTGCAGCGATTTTCGTTGGAGAAGATGACAAAACGCCTGTCAAAAGGGACATTTGCATATATCCCATAGGCAACTCCTATAAACAGATTTCCACGTTCAATATGAATTGTGATCCTATGGTTTACCCACTTTTATTCCCTTACGGAGACATTGGCTGGCACAAAGATTTACAACATGTACCCGATAAAAGAACCGCCAAGCGAACAAGGCTTACTCAATGCCAATTTTACGCGTACAGATTAGCAATGAAGAATACATTTAGTATTTTGCACTCTAGCGGCAAACTATCTCAGATTACATCAGCAAGATCTGCGCGTCAAACTATCAGACGCACTGCAAGCAAACGCTGAAAATAACAACGTACGTGTAGGCAACATGATCATATTACCGTCCACATTTCCAGGAAGTCCAAGATACATGCAACAAAACTACCAGGATGCCATGGCCATAGTACGTAAATTCAGAAAGCCTGATTTATTTATCACTTTCACATGTAATCCTACTTGGCCGGAAATTCTATATGCACACTGCGTCTTTCAAGAAGTATTTATTTCTTCTTGATTTCTGAATTCCTTTCTTACCATTTTCCATTCCTATTCTTACACCGCCGTATGCTACGGCGGGCGCTGGCTAGTATTTTCTATTTTGCCTGATTATGAAATTTTGCTCAATCGATTGATCCCCACTTTTCTTTAGTTTTATTTTCTAGTTTGCCTTTTCAACCTGAAGAAAATATACTTTTAAGAAAATTACCATATGCTGTTTTTCTTTCCTACAAATGTTCTCATTGGTCAAATAGCTGTAGTAAATTTGAGCACTCTAGGCTCTATTGGTGAGACTGTATTTTGTACTTCTATTTAATTTATTATTTTATATCAATTCTGCTAAGACAAAAGAATAGGTAAGCTTTACAAGATCTTGCGGTTAAAGAAACTTTTTTAATTTTGCAGTTTTTCTAAAATATGTTTTAGTTTTTTTTCTAAGACAGTGTCTGAAAACTGTCTTTATTCTGCAACAGTGACATGCAGTGAAGTAGGTTCATGGCTGGTGAGGCACTGACTCCTTCAGAGTCAGAGTTATAAATATATGAACCCAAAAGATTAGCTTAATCACGAGTCAATTGGCAGCATGCACATTGACTACTGGTTATGTTTCATATCTCATTAGCATTCTTTACACACACACAGGTAAGGTACATAATTGGCTAAGAAAGAATGTTACATTTATAGCGACGAGAGAGAGCGCATTTGCTCTGCACCCTCCTTGTGTTCTAAATTTGTTTTTGCAATTCCATAATTCATACTTATTCAATACAAATGAAAGTATAGAGTGGTGTACAAAAAAAGAAAAAACGGATTTCAATTTTGACCTTAATTGAAATATTTAGTTGTTTTTAAAAGCTTTTAAGTCTGATGCTTTAATCAATTTTAATACAGGCTATTCAACAAAAGGATAACAAGAAAAACAAAAGATATTTTATTTATGGTCAAAATTTAGTTTTTAAATATTGGATTGTTTTTTTCTTAGTCTGATCCCATTTTTTTATAAAATTGAAAACCGTTTATGGTCTTACCTTTATTTGTAAATTTGTAAAAAGTCCATGCACCTATCCTCTGCGAAAATCTCCGTCACTTTCTTGTAAAAATCCTCCTTATTTTCCATTAGTTTTAAAAATCTTAATCTTCCATTTTGGCAGTTAGTTGGAACAAAAAATAAAAATAAATGGACTGCTACAGTGCACTTGACTTTCTGATATTGTTAACTTATTGGCACCTAGAGCCTCTGCGTAGAAGAACAGCAGCCTGTTGGGCTCACAACCGCCCCCTTCAGTGCGGCATGGTACTGTCTGGCTCACCTTGTGCCTTTTCACTGCGGTTTTATGTCCGATCAGCAAGACTTGATATGTCACACACATTCATTAAAGATTTTAGCCAGACTGTGGAAAGACAGGGTGTATAATAAACGTGTGTGCAAACATTATATTGGCAACATACAGAGAGGCAGCAACACGCCAATTGCATGCATCAACCCAGTGTGTAAGGGCCAGCGCAGTCCGGGGTGAAGCTCCACTCGTCGCTATTGCACTTTGCATTTCTCCCTTGTATTTGAACAGAAAATGCACCAATTCAGTGACTTTGACTATATTATGATATTAACTATAATTATTGGAATCATTACAGAAAAGAAATTTATAGCACAGACCAGTGGACAAATTTATTTTATGTTATCATTCTTAGTTTTTTTACTTTTCATGATGAGGTGAGGACCTCTCTTGACCGCATTTCCCTGTTCTGCAATACTGTTTCATTGTGTAGGTTAGAGTAAGTGGCAACCCCAAATTAAACCTGACCTATTGGAAGTAATTAAATATGCCATGGGTAGGTTCACTGCTTGAATAAACTCCTGATCCCTCAGTATACCATAAAATCATTGCTTTCTGAATCGACTGAACCATTCTTCTTTGTACTTTAGATATATCTTGAGTCACTGATTAGTCAATATAGGCTCTGAAGATCACTTTCAGTTAGCTATTTAGTTTTCTGCTTGAATCTAGAATCTAACTCTCAGGTGCTTTCACTTGAACTAGTCAAAGGTCACAGAAGACCCCAAAAGCCAGCTTTACAAATGTTTGCTGGGTAGGTATTACCATACATCATTACAATTATTCTTAAAAATAAATGTGTGAGCTGAGGAAAGTTGTATATCATGTCGTGTAAAGTGGTTGACTGGGAATACAGTAATCCCTCCTCCATCGTGGGGGTTGCGTTCCAGAGCCACCGAAGAAAATCCGCGAAGTAGAAACCATATGTTTATATGGTTATTTTTATATTGTCATGCTTGGGTCACAGATTTGCGCAGAAACACAGGAGGTTGTAGAGAGACAGGAACGTTATTCAAACACTGCAAACAAACATTTGTCTCTTTTTCAAAAGTTTAAACTGTGCTCCATGACAAGACAGAGATGACAGTTCTGTCTCACAATTAAAAGAATGCAAACATATCTTCCTTTTCAAAGGAGTGCGCGTCAGGAGAGAGAGAACAAAGCAAGCAGTCAAAAAAAAAATCAATAGGGCTGTTTAGCTTTTAAGTATGCGAAGCACCGCCGGTACAAAGCTGTTGAAGGCGGCAGCTCACACCCCCTCCGTCAGGAGCAGACAAAGAGAGAGAGAGCCAGAGAAAAACAAAGTCAAAAATCAATTCGTGCCATTTGAGCTTTTAAGTATGCGAAGCACCGTGCAGCATGTCCTTCAGGAAGCAGCTGCACACAGAAAGTAGCAACGTCCCTATCGTCTAGGTGTGCGAACAGCCCCCCTGCTCACACCCCCCTACGTCAGCGCAAGAGAGAGAGAGAGAGAGAGAGAGAGAGAGAGAGAGAGAGAGAGAGAGAGAGAGAGAAAGTAAGTTGGGTAGCTTCTCAGCCATCTGCCAATAGCGTCCCTTGTATGAAATCAACTGGGCAAACCAACTGAGGAAGCATGTACCAGAAATTAAAAGACCCATTGTCCGCAGAAACCCGCGAACCAGCGAAAAATCCGCGATATATATTTAAATATGCTTACATATAAAATCCGCGATGGAGTGAAGCCGCGAAAGGCGAAGCGCGATATAGCGAGGGATCACTGTAATATTATCAAAGAATGCGAACAAGTGGTCAAAACAAAACAGGAGGGAGACTAGTGACTGAAAACTGGCAGTGTTTTAACACAGAGAAGTAAGTCAACAGCGCTAATAGTGCACACAGTAAAGGAAAAACACCACAAACACTAAACCACAGGACAGGATCTAGTTGAGACAGAAAATGGTAGTGTAAAAGTTGATAATGACCCCAAAGAATCCATATGAATGCTGAAGTGAGGGAGGCAAAATTGATCTTGAAAGTTGTATTACAATTAAAATTTTTACTATATAATAAAATTCTAACATGTGTGTGCATGTATGTGTGCGTATGTGTTTGTGTCTGGTCCCCCCAAGTAATCTGATCTGTCAGTTCAGCTTTAATTCAATTGGTCAATTTCACTTTGGGTGTTCAGTCAAATATGATTGAAACAGAAAGCGCCATGCAAGAGAAGTTGACATATACGAGGATAACAAGGAAAGGCATAAGAAGGAACACTGAGAGTCACTTTCAAACACAGAAAGAATAATCGCAAGAATACAAATGATGTTTAGGTAGGTAGTAATGGGGTCCTGTCTACCATTGGTGGTAGTCAAAAAGCAGAT
Source organism: Erpetoichthys calabaricus (assembly GCF_900747795.2). Taxonomy (NCBI): domain Eukaryota; kingdom Metazoa; phylum Chordata; class Cladistia; order Polypteriformes; family Polypteridae; genus Erpetoichthys; species Erpetoichthys calabaricus. Next base: position 83,501,635 of record NC_041402.2, read on the forward strand.
AAGAGGCAAGTAACACACCTCAAAATGACCAGAGTCTGAGAATAGGGGCTTTATGGGAAAGTGTTTGAGACAGAAAGTGCTGGCCAAGACAGGTTGAGATACACAAGGATACCGAACAAAGGCATTGGATGAATGCTGACGATACACGTAAGGCAGGAGATATCAAATATTTTTAAATCCATTCAATTAAATGTCAACATGGATAGTAAGCAATAAATAAACAGTTATTTTATGGTGTTTAATGAACATAATTCCAAAACTAGGGATTATCTAAATAAAGAGTCTCTGATGCTAGAGTTTTATTCTATTACTTGACTTGTGAGGTAGATGGTCACCTCTGTTAATGCATCTGCTTTTTCAGCTGCTTCTCATTCTCAGCAGTATAATATTTGCTCTTCTGCTCTGTACAGGAATTTAAATTAAATAACCAAATGTTTAACTCAGTCTTGCCAGTGACTGGGCAATGTTTTTCCAGAATTGTCTACTTAACTTAACGGCATTAGGGTCTTGTCAACACTCTGAGAGAAACAGAGTGACTGACAGAGAAACATTTAGAGGAACAGTAAAATAGACCAGGGAATATGGAAAAGACTTTTTGTTAATGTCAGAGAGACTGACCCCATCCTTGATCTCTGGTAATGTTCATTTATTTTTCCTCACTGTAGAAGTAAGTTTCCAAACAGTCATTTTATACAATTTTGTGGCAAAACGTACTGAGAATACACAGTACATTCCAAGCATATAAAGCTTATGTGTGGATATTTTATTGTGATGGGCATCAAAATAACTAGTCCAGAGGAATATTAGTGCCCAAACATAAATGGACAGACTAGGTACAGATGTATACATGTCATTGAAAATGGTTGGGAGGGCAAGAGATGGGAAAACCTGCATTCAGGCTGACTTACTGGTTGTTTAGAAAGACATATTTAGTTCATGGGCATGGAAGAGAAACAAAAAAAATTCAAGTAATTTTCTAATAAACAGTATAAGAAATCTGGAAAACCAGACATTATAAATCAACCATAATAAGCTTTTCCATATAGAAGCTATTTTAGCCATTCCCCCTTTAGTAACCATACATCCATGAATCCAGTCCACTACCTACAATCTCGTGGAATTAAATCTAACACAAACCAGGCTTTTCTCACTTTCACATTTCACGGTCTTTTGGGTGGTTGCTGATTGTGATAGTCTAAGCAAATGTCATTCATAAGTATAAAACAAGGACCTAGGAGTGCTCGTCATATAAAAGACTGTTAACAGAGGAGCAGACTCACATTTTTTTACTAAGCCAGATAAAAAATTAAAGTGAAAAACACAAAATGTACTTTTGCTATCATTTGCCAAAATGTCTCAATCTTCAGTCCCATTTTTGAAAATTAATAAGATTCATGTAAACATTTTAAGTACAGAATATACACTAAATTAGAATTATTAATGAACACTCTCCCAAAGTGACCTATTACAGTACATCTTACAAGCAATGGCTTTCAAATTCTTTTGTGCACCACTGAGTTATGGACTGACTAAATAGGACACATAATTAATAGGACATCAACATCCGCAGAAACTTGTAATGAATGAGGTTTCGCAGAGTACTGCTGTGATATCTACTATTAATGTGGGGATTTCCGAATTAGGGTATATATAAAACCTCATTATGTGTATACACACACATACATAAATATATCCATCCATCCATTTTCCAACCCGCTGAATCCGAACACAGGGTCACGGGGTTCTGCTGGAGCCAATCCCAGCCAACACAGGGCACAAGGCAGGAACCAATCCTGGGCAGGGTGCCAACCCACCGCAGGACACACACACACAAACACACCCACACACCAAGCACACACTAGGGCCAATTTAGAATCACCAATCCACCTAACCTGCATGTCTTTGGACTGTGGGAGGAAACCGGAGCGCCCGGAGGAAACCCACGCAGACACAGGGAGAACATGCAAACTCCACGCAGGGAGGACCCGGGAAGTGAACCCGGGTCCCCAGGTCTCCCAACTGCGAGGCAGCAGCGCTACCCACTGCGCCACCGTGCCGCCCCACATAAATATATATGTATATATATAAAAACATTATATACATATATATACTGTATATATACAGTATATTCACTATATATATAGTACATATATACTGCACATATTGCAATAAAATATACAATAAGCATGAGAGGTTTTCAGGTGCCACAGACTGTTGTTGGCGCTGAAAGGATATCCAACTGTAAAAATGACACTAGTGTGTCTTGCTCCTCAGTTGGTCCATTGCTAACATTGAGCTGGTTGAGTGCTAAGTTTTAATTGTCAGTAGACCAGGACAGGCAGGAGACGAGGTGATGAATAAAGAGATGTCAAGTTTCTTACAGATGTGATCAGTTTCTTCATGGGTGAGGATAGAAAAAGACAACATTTAAGCTACTGTGCAACCTCAAAATCCTTCCCCCATGTACCTTTTAAAAAGGTTCCATCATCCCAGAAGTTGGGAGTAAAGTGGTTAGTGCTGCTGCAGTTTCATAAATCCAAAATTTAGAGCTTGAATCCTGTGCCTCTCAGCCCTGAACTCTTCTACAAGTGAGATTTTTTTTACCTCAGCTCTTCTGAGGCCTGATGTGGTTTAAACCTCCTAATCCTCCTCCTCCTAGTGTACCTTCCAACCTAACCAATTGTATTTCTTCTATTTACAGTAGTAGACTAGCAAATGTCTCAATACCCCCTTAAACACCAGATATCCAAGGCAGCTTCTTATTTTTCTTGTACTTGTACCAAACCAGCTCACCCCTTTAATTTAGAGGTGTTTTGGTAGGTGCATATTTATCTTTTTTTTCTAGTCTTTCTTGGCCTCACCCTCAAAAGGGTATCTTGACCCCACCAGGACAAGTTAGGGAAGCTGTACTATCAAACTATCAATTACAATGTCTTATGTCCTTTGGCCAGCTATGCATGACCACTTTCTCGAAGTGGGGTATTTTATGTGTGTTTAGGTTGAACCTATTCAGTTTATTACCTCATTCTCTTGTACCATTAAGCAGGGAAATGTTTACTATCACCATCAAAATGAGTCTTGGCTTTTCTATCTATCTATCTATCTATCTATCTATCTATCTATCTATCTATCTATCTATCTATCTATCTATCTATCTATCTATCTATCTATCTGTCTGTCTGTCTGTCTGTCTGTCTGTCTGTCTGTCTGTCTGTCTGTCTGTCTGTCTGTCTATCTATCTATCTATCTATAATACAATTTAAATGTTGTGGACCACCAGGCTGGCACCCGACACAGACACGCATGGGACACAAGTTCAATGCACACTAGGTTTATTTTCTCTTTTTCCCTTGTGGGAAACGCCTTCCCCATTCCCCACAAGTATGACACAGTCCAAGCACAGCACAAATAATTACTTCCTTCTTTTACTCTTTTCCTTCTCTCCTCCTTCAGTCCTTGGGTCAAGCTTCGTCGCTCCTCCTCCTGACTCTGGCTTCCCGAGTAGTGCCTGCTGGCTCCTTTTATAATGCACCTGGAAGTGCTCCAGGTCCTTGAGTACTCATTTCCGGCAGCACTTCTGGGTGTGGTGGAAGAACTGCCCATAAGGGCTCAACAGCTCCTGCTGCAGCACCCCCTGGCGGTGCCTGCAGATCCCAACAGGGCTGCACCACACTCCAACTCCCGTGCAGCCCTGCGGGAGTCTGGGGCACAGCTGCAACCCAGGGGGGGTTGACATCTAGCGTCTCAGGGGAGGTAACGCTCTGGCAACACTTGCTCCCCCGGCCTTCTCAGTATGGAGGCGTCCCAGCCAGTCAAGAGCCCCGGCCGCATGCTACAATGTATACTGTAAAAATGTTCATTGCTGAATTTCTAACAGCAGGCATGAGCAATAAATGAATGACTGGCCACCAAAACAACACAAATTGGTACTAAAGCACAAATGTCAGAACATAAAATGGCAAGTGTCAGAAGAGGCTGAGAAGTATGACAGAAGATTTTAGTTCTATCCAGCTCCTCTGACATCCTCTGTCACTTGATTCAGCTAATGACAAGAATAACTTTCAACTCTTTTGTGAACACTGAACATTTTTTTTTGTAGGTGCTGGCAGCTTCGTTCTTCTTAAATGCACGACTAGAGTGTTTATGCCTAAAATGTGATAAGAGCCTGGCCTGGCAGCAGCAGCGGCAGCTCCATATATTGTGCTGCTGTGAGGAACAGGTGTATAAGCAATATGTGCTTTGGAATACGTCTACACTGATAAATGGGCCTTGTATTGCTTAAAGTGAAATGCAACACTGGTAAAGACTTCTTTCTTTTCGATGTGCACTGCAAAATGATTTCTTTACCCACTGTAAATTGAACTGACAAATGTTTTTCAAGTACAGTACATTTCACTTTATTTCACCTTGGCGTTGCTCCAGCTCATTTTTGTTTGGAGCTGATCTGGCCAGTGCTTGAAACGAAAAACATAGATTTGCAGCATTGCGCCAAGACAAGCCGAGAAATGTTCTGCCCACTAGACTCAAACTGACGGCAGGTAATTTTGTAATTAAAAGAAATGACACCATTAAATATGCTTTTTACTTGTACTGACTATTGTATATTCTCTAGGCACCTTTGTGTGGGCAGTGCGGTTAGAAGCTAAGGCGCTGGACTTGATACCACATGGCTGCTGTAATCTTAGCCCCTATTGCCGGTGCCCTGTGTGACTCTGAGCAAGTTGCTTACCTTGCCTGAGCTGCAGCTGTCATAAGAAGTAGTTCTATAAGCACAGAGGTCAAATTGGCAAATAATCACATTTTATTAAATAAACATCGCTTATTTATCGTATCGTCTTTTTTTCTCTTTCTAGGATGTTTTCTTTTATTGCTCAGATAGTGTTCGCAATGAAACATTCTATATAAATCCAAGCTTGATTAAAAATAAGTATGTCTGTCAAAATGGTAGTAAATGATCATAGTAGGTGAAAGTGTGGTTAAATGTGACATTGGGGGCAGTTTCAAATGTCATTTTGTGGTGGTTCAAATGAAGAGGCATTTTTTTCACTTGGCAGATACCATACAACATAACTAGGATATTTATATGGAAGGCAAGCATGCAAAGTTCTCATACGGGAGATAGGATGTGTTAATTTTTGCTGTCTGTGAACTTATGAGGTGAATCCATCCATTCATTATTGAACCCACTTAATCCAATTCAAGATCATGGTGGCCAGAGACTATTCAGACACAAATAGGCACAGGGCAGTAGTCAACCCTGGACAGGTACACATTCATCCACATGCCGACACTCGGTCATACTGGACCAATCTACAGTACAGTTGCCATTTAACCAAACTTACACGTCATCAGGATGTGGGAGGAAAGCCAAACTATTCAGAGACAAACCCACACAGCCATGGAGAGGCTGTCCAGAACACACACACAGAATAAACACTGGCATGTAATCTCAGGGCTCTAGAGGTGTGAGGCAGCAGCACTAACCACTGTCTGCAGAAATCTAATTAGCGTTTATAGTGGTGTATTTGTACACCGTGAAAATTTTTCTTTTAGTTGTCCTTAATTCTTTCCACTTTGAAAAAATAAAACTTTTATTTGCACTACAAAAATAGCTTCCAAGAAGATCTAGACAGATTGGATTTCCTTTTCCACTTCTCTTTTTCTTCTCCATTGTTTGATTCACTTATTGGTACTCAGTAAGCTACAGACACAATATAAGGAAAGCAAAGCAAAAAAAAAAAAAAAGCAGATGGGAACTTATTTAACTTTCACTTGACGCGCTTCTGCCTCTGTGTGTCCCCTTCCACAATCATAGTGGCAAGTGCAACTCTCCAAGCAGAGGAAGACATCTTCACGGCTTTAACGTTCAGAGCTGGCCTCTGTGTTGAAGCCAAGGCTCCGTCATATGACAGCTTTGAATTCTCACTTGAAAAGCCCCTGTCATCTCTGCTCCCGTGTCCCAGACGCTCCTTCCGTTCAAACACTGACCTTCTCCATCAGATAGCCGGCACAGTTCTAGTCCCTGAGTGCCCTCTGCAGTCCCTGAGCATTAAAAATTCATGGTGTAAAAAGTGAGTCTCCTCTGTTGCCTGAGCACAAAAGTATTTACCTCAGCAGCCCTCTTTTTCTGTCTTTTTCCTTTTTTTTTTTCTAAGGTTTCAACAATTAAAGAGGATACAAGGAGATGATGCACCTAGGGGATTAAGGTTTGCAGTGTCTCTCTTGTTGGAGCAGGAAAGTCTTGTAAAAGCAATTCCCTGAGCCGTGCAACAGCAGTTCCCCTTGGCTGGGTCATTAAGTGAGGGGAGTGAGAGCACCAGCATTAGGCAATATAAGCGCTCCTTTCTTAGGCAAGATTAAAGGGATTGATATACATGTCTAACAGTGATGAAGCAAAACCATTTCATTAAGGATATATTGTCCCTCTCTCTTCATTTATGCCCTTATTTTATGGTATTCATCACTTTAACAAGAGAGCTAAATTCAATTGCTTAAAGAAAAAAAGCATATGTTATTAAATTCCAATGGCACGACAGTATACAGCAATATATATTCTGTGCATGTCTGAACCTAACTGCACCTCCGTTAAGTACTGAAGTACTTGAAATGACACAGATCCTATTTAAAATATAGAACCTCTTTTTATATACTGTAACACAGTCTTACCAGAACAGAATGAGCCCACATAGTGCAAAGGAAAATGATAATGAAGATTCCTAATTATCTTTTACTTACATTTTACATTTATTTGCTTAGCAGACACATTTATCCAAAGCAACTTACAGAAGAGGTCAACGTAATCAAACAAACATTAGTCTGGGGAATATTTTGGAACAATTGTTATAGGACAAGTTTACAAAATTGATCATGACAAGTGAAGCGCTAAGAACAGAATACAAGCTAGTTAGAAAAACCTAACAACTAATATCAGTTAGACAGAAATTCACCAAACAAGAGAGTCTTCAAATGCTTCTTAAACAATTCTGTGCATAATGCAAGACTGAGACACCCTCAACCCTTTCCAAACTGTTAATCTTCTCTCACAAGCCCAGACTTCTGCTAATTAACTAAACTTTTATTTCATATGTTCCGCTTTTATGATGAAGTACGTTCATTGATGTTCTGGAGTATCAAGAGCAAAAGCCATGGACACTTTCAATCAACACGCCTTCAGTCTGTAATGGCATGATGGTAATAATAATAATAGTAGTATCATGTTTACTGAGTATGGTGAAATTCCTTTCATGTCCAACAAACATTTAACATGTCACCAATCTCACGAGAAGCAAGAATGAATTCAAATACATCACTTTATTTGTAGAGAGGTGAAAGCAAGATCTACCCCAAATTCTGTAGTGACTAAAAGTGATTTTACATAATAAAACATCATGACTCCTGCTTCACACAAGTCATGGTTGTTGGTGTGCTGGAGCCAATCCCAGCAACATTTGGTGCAAAATAGGAACGCACCGTAGAAGTTGTACGAGTCCATTAGAGCAGAGGTTTCCAAGTTCAGTCCGGGGGCCCCATGAGTTTACATGTTTTTGTCCCATCCATATTCTTTCTACTTTAATTAAACAAGCTGTTTCCCAATTTCTTTGTTTTAATTATCAATCCAGAAATTCCACTCTGGTTATGATTACTAGAGGAAGCAAGCATTTATATGAGTTAGACAGGTGTGAACTTAGCATTTTAGCTTGCTATCTGATATGTTAATATTTTTTTTTAATATTTAGGTTATTTATTTGTTAAAAAGAACTCAAGTGGATAATGCTGAAGTAGCTGCTGCTCTTTTGTACTACAGTGTCATTTGCACTAATGTATGCTCAGCTCGTCATTAACCGGCAGTATTCTAATACAATTAAAAGAATAAATTCCACAAACAGGAATTAGAAAGAAAATGACAAAACTGAATTAAATGTTTAAAGCTAAGGAAAAATAAAGTTATTTCTTACAAATGTAAATCTCACACTGCCCTATGTTTCTGAAGGCAAAATAAGCAAAATTTAAAATGTCAGCTAATTAAACAACAAGACCAACTAAAGATAAAAATAAGTCACTTATTTTTAAATTGGTTGGGAAGAAAACCTGCAGCCACAGGGAGACCACAGGACTGAACTTCAGAAGGCTCGATTTGAAGGGACTACTTCAGGGGTTTCCAACTCTGGTCCTGGAGGCCCACTGCCGGTTTTCATTCTAATCTTTTTCTTAATTAGTTGCTAGCTTTTGCAGCTAACTCATTTGCCTTAATTTTAATTGGCTTGCTATTTAAGACTCAGACCCGTAAAAATTATTTCCTTTTTCCTTAATTAGCAGCTAAACAAAAATGAGATAAAAATGAGCAAACACATGATCAGCTAACTTGCGTCCATCATTCAGTTTCTGAAAATTAAGAAAGATGAATGTCTCAATAATGTTGATCTATTCAGGCCCACAAAACATTTTGATGATGTGCTTAGAAAAAAGAAAATCAGTGGTTTTGGAAATATCTGCTGTGGCAGAAAGAGAACACAATCAAGCCATTAAATTAAATAACAGGTTAAATTAATAAAAAGAATTTGCTTCTAATTAAGAAATTGGTTGGAGTGAAATTGGTTGGAGTTTGAGGGCCCGACTGAGCTGGTTATCTGTTGTCTCACTTCAACTCTTATTTTTGCCTGGGTGCCATTTAAGGAAAAAATGAAGCAATTAAGAGGATCAAATCTTAAAAAAATAAGAAATTAAAACAAAGGAAAAAAATTAGCAGCACAAACTTGCCACTAATTAAGAAAAGGGTTAGAATGAAAACCTGCAGCCACAGTAGCCCTCCAGGACAGGAGCTGAAGACCTACGGCCTATTTACACCCACATGAGGCCAATTTACCATTCCATATTAAGTTAAAGTCTTTGGGATATGGGGAAAAAACTGGTAACTATGAGAAAACCTAATCTAAACATGGAGAAACTATACACACTACACATGAATAATGACACAAGATACAAATTAAGGACTTAGGATCCATGAGGCAACAGCAATAAGCACCTAATTAAAACACATGCAATATTCTTCTGGCATGTTTAAATGGTAAAGAAAGCCAATTAGTGGTACACTGGTTACAACTTTCTAGAGTAACACTTCATTTTTTGTTTCAGAATCAAACAGATGTGTACACTACAGAGCAAGCACAGGCACAAGGCAGGAACAAACCCTGGACAGGTGCCAGTCCATCACAGTGTGAACGTACACACACCCACGCATGTAGTAGGGCCAATTTAGTATTGACAGTCCTCCAAACCTGCATGTCTTTGGACTGTTGGAGGAAACCAGAACACCTGGAGGTAACCCAACCAGACATGGGGAGAACTTCATGCAGGGAGGACCCAGAACATGAACTCCAGTGTTCTTGTTACGAGGCAGCAGCACTGCCACTGCACCACCATAACCCTTATACCACAGACACAAAAAAGTTACTGATATTATTTTTGAGTAATGTTATTTTAAAGATGAACATATTTTCTTCTGATAATTGACATCATTAGAAAAAGCACTGGGACTTCTCAATATCACATTCAGGTTAGTAGATGGATGCTGCAGACCCTTCAAAAAGCACTCTAAGCAGTCTTCAATTTTGTGACATCCTACTTTAAAGGTCTTTCATTTTTTTAAAATCTGTGTTACTTTGATTTATAGCTGCATTGTTTTATTTGTACATACTGTTATTTGATTGTTTGATTGTTTTGTTATAGGGGTACATGGAAGTGCTGCCAAATCACGGCCTGGTTGCTGTCTGTGTAGAGTTTGCATGTTGTCTGAGGATTTTTTCTCTCAGTCCTTTGGTTTAACCAAAAAGCCGAAATAAGTGTGTTGGGTTGACTGGCAACTCTAAATAAAACCAATATGAGTGAATGTGTCCTGCTTTTGACTGGCACCCTGTTGCCGGGGTGGTTCCTTTCGTATGCCATGTAGTTATTTACCGTATATACTCGCGGATAAGTTCTCCCACAGAAAAGTCGGGGTTTGATTTTATCGTATAATTTCTGGTATTTTTTAATGTCGGGTTGTAAAAGTCAAATGCGGAAAACTCACGCTATTAGTCCAAGAGATTATGATATGCTAACGCCCACCTGAGAGAGTAACCACAGAGCACACTGCCTTTTTTTTTCTATGTATTGTGCCTATGTGACCACACGGTAATACTCAAACTATTCCGAAGCAAAGTTTGCACTGTTTTGTGTTTTTTGTATCTCACACCCTCATACACCTTTATTGTAAGAGCATCTCTTATCTACAATGGAGCGTTCGATAAAAAGAAAATTTGAATCTGGGTTTAAATTAAGATTGGAGGAGGCAAGAAGATGTAAAAAAAAAAAAAAAAAAGTAAGTGTCGCATTTTTGAACAGGCGTATAAGTCGGGGTCTGATTTTATGATCAATTTTTCGGGTTTCAAGACCCAACTTATATGTGAGTATATACGGTACATGTACTGCCAGGATAGTCTCCAGCACCTGAAAACCTTTCACCTAGATTTATTAAATTCATGAAATAGCAAGACAGATGCAATAATGCCCGTGAATGTCCATAAATAAAAGTACTATGAAAACATGAACATACAGTGATCCCTCGCTATATCGCGCTTCGCCTTTCGCGGCTTCACTCCATCGCGGATTTTATATGTAAGCATATTTAAATATATATCGCGGATTTTTTGCTGGTTCGTGGATTTCTGCGGACAATGGGACTTTTAATTTCTGGTACATGCTTCCTCAGTTGGTTTGCCCAGTTGATTTCATACAAGGGACGCTATTGGCAGATGGCTGAGAAGCTACCCAACTTACTTTTCTCTCTCTCTTGCGCTGACTATCTGTGATCCTGACATAAGGGGTGTGAGCAGGGGGGCTGTTTGCACACCTAGACGATACAGACGCTCGTCTAAAAATGCTGAAAGATTATCTTCACGTTGCTATCTTTTGTGCAGCTGCTTCCTGAAAAGACATGCTGCAAGGTGCTTTGCATACTTAAAAGCTCGAAGGGCACGTATTGATTTTTGACTGAAAAACAAACTCTGTCTCACTCAATCTCTCCCTGCTCCTGACGGGAGGGGGTGTGAGCTGTCGCCTTCAACAGCTTTGTGCCGCGGTGCTTCGCATACTTAAAAGCCAAACAGCCCTATTGATTTTCCTCTGCCTTTATGACAGTCTCTGCTCCTAACTCCTTTGAAGAGGAAGATATGTTTGCATTCTTTTAATTGTGAGACAGAACTGTCATCTCTGTCTTGTCATGGAGCACAGTTTAAACTTTTGAAAAAGAGACAAATGTTTGTTTGCAGTGTTTGAATAACGTTCCTGTCTCTCTACAACCTCCTGTGTTTCTGCGCAAATCTGTGACCCAAGCATGACAATATAAAAATAACCATATAAACATATGGTTTCTACTTCGCGGATTTTCTTATTTCGCGGGTGGCTCTGGAACGCAACCCCCGCGATGGAGGAGGGATTACTGTATTCACAAAGTATCACAAATCATTAAGGACTCCATACATCCAAACTTCAGTTAGACCAGTTTAGAAACACCAGTTCTTTGTATTATACTGTATATCTAGTATCATATTTAATTAAATAGTGCTTATGAATGGTGCAAAATAAAATACAGCTGAAACTCATGGGAACATGTTCACATACTGTAAGTGAAGTTAGACATTGCATCAGAATCTTTGTTTTGTAAGCTTCTTCATTTTAAATGTCTAACCCCCCACCAAAACTACAACTATAAATTTGTAGCTCTTTCTAGGTTTTCCTTCAGGATTAGAGGTTAACCCAAACATCCTGTGACCTGTGTTAATACCTGGGTCAACAGTGAGTGGATTTCACCTCTGCACTCTAATTTTTAAACAGCCTTTGACATACTTGTCCCATTGTATTTTCAGTTGGATCCCAGTGCACTCCACCCATGCGTCCCTTCGGGTAATAAATTTAAACATGAAGTAATGATTATTTAGAGGAAATCCCTAAGACCATCAGTAAGTAAAGCAGACATCACAATTACAAATTATTATCCTAACCAAATGAGTTAACCACAGGGTTACATGTATCATAAGTGAAGGAAAAAGGAACCATAAGGTATACGCCTGTTACAAAAGCAAATAAATTCTTACTGTTGAAGATAAATAACTTTACAAAGTAGCTGAAGACTTTTGCACTGTCCTTTGTACACATCTTTTTTCCAGATATGAAACATTAACTTACTTTTTGTTTCAGCCTACACCTCAGGCCAATTTTTAAGAATATCTGTTAGGTGACAGAATTGCAATTGACAATGTAACACTTCGGGCATGAGGATGAAAGAGGTGAAAAGCTGTGAGGTTTCAAGGTGTGCTAGTTGTGATCACAAATAATGAATGGAATGTACATGAGAAAAACAGAAAAATCAAACGACTCCCCGAAGTGTAAAAGCTCATCAGTAAAAAGCTTCTTTTTGATATTTGTCTGTGTGATAATAATATACATTCCCTTAGATTTAGAAAAACAAAGTGGGGAATTTTTTGTTACCCTCTGGAGTTAAAGCATTCCCTGTTAGTTTTTCTCGAGCACTAGTGGTTCAAGGAGTAAATAAATTTAAAGAGAGCCAATCCTGCCACTTAGGAACATGTGAAACATGATCCCAGCTTTCTGTGTTATTTAATGAGAATGAATGTAGTTATCAGGATGTGCTCAAGAGTTCAAGGCTGCCCTTCACTCCACATTTTAGCTGAGAATTTGGGAGACAGCCAGTCAGTTGTAGGGTATTTTGTCAGATTCACAGAATACATTTTTTTTCTGTGGTTACCATGCAGCACAGCATAATTTCAATTGTTTGTTGCAGGTTTACATAAGGGTATTAGCTTTGGGGAAGTCGTATCTCAACTGTGCAGATCTTTGTTTCTTCTTATGCATTTGTTATTTCCAAAGAGGATTGCTTATCGCCAGAGTTACCAATAAACAACATCCTCATATAAAAGTCATTTTTTATGAGTAAAAAGAGAAGAACACTAAAGCACTTTTATTAGAAGTGCAGTCAAATTACACATAACATTCAATTATTGGAAATTGGGCTGTATGTAGTGTTTTTACAATAAGTGTCTTGATGATGAATGTTTTATCATACATGAAATAATGACTGAAGTGCACTCACTAGGTGCTTCAGTAAGCGCCTGTTGATTTTGAGATATGCACCTCTGTCTGTTTTTCATTCATACATTTATCTCAATAGATAGATAGATAGATAGATAGATAGATAGATAGATAGATAGATAGATAGATAGATAGATAGATAGATAGATAGATAGATAACTTTTACAGAAACCTGTATTTACAGTTTTATAACAGACAAGCTGTATCATCTCACATAGTAACAATAACAGGTTTTTCCAACAAGATTTTACCATTTGAAATACAGATATTCATCTGTAAAGATAAACACGTAGACAGATAGATATTTTATTTTTAAAAACAACTTTCATTGAAATAATTTAAACAGTTTTAACATTGCACAATTAAATGTAACTAGGCAGATACACTAAAGAAATCATATTTTTGTACCATTATTAAGCACAATTTTCAAGGAGAATGATGTCAACATTCTATTCTTACAAACTGTTACTCATCATCAACACATGTACATAACACATTATTCACACACCATGTGTGCCTACACTTTTCAATATTTTATAAAAATGAAAATTCCACTAATATTCTGCTTTCACACAGCATTTTAGAAAATGCAATCGAATCTTGAAGTCCAGACCCACTAATCTTATTTTTCGGGGTTTTCCATATGTTTAGTTTAGCTTGACCAATTATAAAGTTGTCAGGGCTCGCATTCTTCCTCTATCTTTCTGTTACCCTCCACCTGAACAAGAAGCCCACTCCACTATATTCAGTTTCAAATATCTCCATTAGTTTCTGTACCATAGCAAAAAAGGATGTGTCTGGTGTTTCATGCAGAAATTAAAACAGTGAAACACAGTCTCTCTGACACCACAAAAAGGGCAAGAATCTGAAACCCCTGGGCTAATTATTGTCCAAAAGGAGTTCACCACTAGTATGCCATACAACAACCACCACTGCAGATCCCCCACCATGTTAGCCAATACCGGCTTGTAGAGTGACCTCCAAAGTGGCTTCATTCAGGGCATATCTTTTATTGTCTTCAGCTGACTTTGGTGGTTGACTTTCACACAGGTTCCGTACATTTACTTTCCTGCAGCTAATGACAGAGGCAAGTCCATAAGGCTGCTTATTGACAGGAAGTTATGTATTTGACTGTCAGTTCACTCACCTGCTTTGGACACCACAAGTGTGAGAAAAAATATGATCACTGGACAATGATGCATCTTTCTAAATAGATAGATAGATCGATCGATCGATAGATAGAAGTTTTATTTTGTTGACAGATATTGAGCATTCATTGCAACATGCTGAATTCTTTATGAATGTGTAATTTGTTCATATTTTAATAGCAGACCAAGGAAAAGCACCCCTGAATACAACTTACTTTACATGAGTTTTCTTTTCATAAATAAAATCAACCGTTAGTGTGTGCTCATCACTACATGTGGAACTTAATTTTTAAGAAATATTTTTGTTTGAGCTAATTAAATTAAGAAAAAAATGTTTTTTCTCATATTTAGGAAAAAATGTATGTAATAATATTGTATTCGCAATACTTTCAAAATAAAAGGAACATTAATAAATTATGAAATTGAAAAAAAAAATCATTTCAATAAGCTCATAAAAGCATATTAAAAATTTGAGCAGTTGTGATGTTCTTGCTATAAAAAAGCTAAACCTTGGCAATGATATATTTCTTATGCTGTTTAAATTGGAATGTATTTTAAAAGTAACATCAATAAATAATTAAACAAAATAAAAGAGAAATCCCTAAAGTACAAAATAATGTGTCTTTTAATATATATTAAATATTTAAAGGATATATATGACATCTATAATATACATTTTTGACAAGGAATGGGTGTATGAATGCAATAATGCTGAAAAATGTACTTATATACAGTGTTGTACAAATTTAGATAGATATACAGCTTGCATATTACAAATAGTATATATGAAGTACCTAAATGAGTGCCCTTTGTATGAATATTGAAACTCTACGTTGCCTACTTTTTCCCTACAGTATATCTCCCTTTGATTATCATGTATTACAGCACTGTTCCAAATTTGCAGTGCATCACTCTTTGTGCTTCCCAGTTGTCTCAGTTAAAGAAGCCCTTTGAGTTACAATAATAATCTCTTTTCTCAAAGCTCCTCATCTATTACTGATTTCAACATATTGTTTCTGATTACCCATGTTCCTTGTGCTTAATCCACAGGGATTTTCTTGAAGCTGAGGGCTGTCCTAAATAACTCTGAATGTGAGGGGTGCATATTCTGTGGGTAATTAAGAAAGATGATTCTGATTTAAGTGCTTAAATTGCACTATCTGTAGTTGTCCCCTCAGATGTGGTTGGCTGTGGGGAGGTGTCACACATTATTTTTAGGTTTGGTCTGTCAGATATTTCAAAAGCCACAGAATCAAAGAGAGGTTCCTCAGTGTCATGACTGACATCTTGTGCCAGGGGAGCTGACTATTTGCGTTTTGTTCTGAACATTTTATAACTTTGTTTCCATTACAGAAAATGAAATACATTTGTGAATCAAGCATTAAAGAGATCAAATGTAATTAAACAAGTCCTCTTTTCAATAACAGCATTGAGTCAGAAATGTATTCATGAAACTTTTATTTATAATTGCAGCTTTGCTCAAGTTATTAAAGCAATACTTAACTTACTGTTTTACTCTATAAGTGGTACAAGACTAACATCTACAATATAATGTTTACAAGTGTGAATCTGTGTATGAATCCTTCTTCCTGATATGATTTATTTAGAGAACAGAAACTTTTTGAAGGCAGTCCAACCAAATTTTGCTACCTTAACAAGAATTCCACAAGCTTCATAAAAAGTAGAAATAATGGTGTTGGGAAAAAAGATATTCTTTCATTTTAATATAACATATAGCATTCCCTAATGTAGTTAAAACAATTCAGAGCTGTGGAGGTCACACCTGATCCAGAAGGATTGAGCATAATGCAGGATTCAACCCTGGACAGAGTGCCGGTTCATCAAAGAGCCCACTCAATACAGCCAGACGGAGGATCAGTTTAGAGCAGTGGTTCTTAAACTTTTATTTATTTGCAACCTAGTTTTGCCTTTTATTGTTATTGAGTCCCAGAATCACAGCCAACAGTCATCACATTCCCCTTAGAGAATCACAGGTGACAGTCATCCCTCACCAATGCAGGTCATACTGGAGTTTGCTTAAACTACCCGCAGTAATCCATCGGAAGACATTCTGCAAGCTCAATGCAACCCTTTCCCATTGATTACAACTGTGAATCAAGAGTCTATGCAACCCAAAATCAGAGGTTGTGACCCAAACTTTAAGAACCTATGGTTTAGAGTCACAAAATAACCAAACCTGCAAGAAAAGACCACCAGCATACCTGGAGGAAACCATCAACAAAAACACAGAGACCATGCAAACTCTACAGAGACTGCAACTGGGTGCAGGATACAACTCTTTTAACTGTTTCAGGGCTGATGTTGACTTTTGTCAAAATTCAGGAGTAGAGGACAGTAATCAGCTATAAACTGCAACAAAACTCACCCTTACGTTTTAGTTTGACTCTCTTTGCTACAAGGAAAGTCACATAGCTTTGTTGATTGAATTCCCTACTCGTGGTTATGAGTAGCGAAGAGTATACAACCTCTAAAATGGCACCGAAAAGTGGCGAGAGACCAAAGTGAATGTGTAAAGCAAAATACTCCATAGATGTTTTACATAATTTTGTTGAATAGGACTCTGACCTGTCGGTCTCCGAGTTTGATGCAAGTGATCTGGAGATGGATATCAAAAATGAAAGTGAGGTACCACCATCATCTTGATCAGTCCCCAGCTGATCGTGGTGCTGAATACTTTCGTGTAGCTGATGCACCTACAGCAACGTTTGTCTGGGAAGACCACCACTTATGATGACAAGAGGTACAAACCATATTGCGTCACACTGCAACCATCACCACCACCCACCTGCTGTGTGAAGGCAGCCAGGCAGCTGGCCCACCGCACATTCCTGTTGACCAACAAGGTGCCCCCACTCAGCCACTGCCACCAGAGATGCTGAACATCCACCAACAGCTGCCACAGCACATAGCAACTGACATTTTATGTTGACTTATGTGTGAGACCATTGCTTTGTGTGCTTTCCAGAAAACTGAGTTTTTTGGAAAAAATATTCAGTCCTCAAAGAGTTAATCACAGACCAAATTAACTGATTAAAGAAAAATTAATAAGTCAATATCTATACAGATTGGCTCCAGCAGACCCTCGTGACCCTGTAGTTAGGATATAGTGGGTTGGATAATGGATGGATGGATGGATATCTACCCAGCTACTGTTAATCAAATATATTGAGTTGTTACTGTATAAAGGGGAGGCCTGGTCCGTGATAGTAGAATCTCACTCATCTGAAACAGCCAATAAGAGATCTGAAGTACTCTTATCTTAGAAGTGTTCTTGCATTTCAAAGTATCAGCTGCATGTATAAAACAACAAATGGTCCTTGTTTCTTTTGCTCTTTAAAGAAAAGACAAGTGTGATTCTCTCATATCCTTTTGTATATATATATATATATATATATATATATACTGTAAATAAGAAAATAAATACACACATAAATTTACCCAGTCATGTACTGTAGTGATACATAGTGATGCACAAACAAGCACCTCAACATATGTTAGACTCATTTGCAAAGACTCATTCTGCATATCAATATACAGTGGAAAGAACAGCAAAGCAAATTAGAAACAACTCACACCTAATACCTCTGAAGAGTTCTAATAAGTATTTAGAATAATCGATATTGCATAAAATACTTGGACAAGGGGGATTCTATAATCTCAAGATGGCCATACCAAGCATATAAATACTTATATTTATTACTAATACTTATATATTTGTTGTACTCTCGATTTATAATATTTCTGGATTAACAAGCCTTTGAGACATCATGCCAAGCTTATAAACTGGGCATGCTGACATGATAATTCACAAAATACACAGTCAATGCTGTCATTCTGAATTAAGAGAAATGAAACTTTGGAATTCAGAAACTAAAATGATTATGCTACTACCAACATGTCTAAACCAGTCAGATGTCTTCACTGGGAGGATATTAATGTGCTGAATGACAGAAACATGAAACCATTTGCAATGGAAAATTCAGTAAGTTATATTTCAACAGAGTACACATATCATCAATTTCCAAACATGATAAGTCAAAATCAATAGAAAGGAGAAAAAAATCTATAGATTAATACATTTCTAGACCTAACATAAGTAGGCTGTCATCTGTCCTGCTAACCAGATAGTCACGTAGCAAAGCATTGGCTAATGATGTCAGGGGCTACCTTTAAGGTGACTGGCTGACTGTGAATCACTGTCCTGGAATGACAACATTGACGTAGTTCCAGGAACAAGAGAAACCTGATGATATCAGATCCACCCACCAGGCATTTTTCTTAAAACAAAGATATTAACAGGCTGTGGTTTAATGGTAGGCACATAATGCTGCTAGCACGGTAACTGGCACTTATGCTTTATAATGTCAGAGATACTATTGTTTTCATTAACACATACGTAAGGTTACGAACAATGACTACATTCGGGCATACACTTTAATGTTCAAATGCACTTTACTTTCTGTTAGCTCTGAAAGGGCATACATTAATGTAAGCAGCTGTCCCTTCAGTTTCCCTACTTGTTTTTTAATACAAGGCTGTTGGGAGCAGAAGGCTATCCTTGCATTAATATACAAGGCAGGAACTCTAAAGTCACATTAATGAATGTACTCACCCTCTTTCATTCCCAGGTCAGTTTAGAGATACCAGTCAACCTAACCAGCTTGACAGAGTGAGTGGAAAAACACAGTACCTATAGAAAAAACACAGAGACACAAAGAGACTGTGCAAACTCTACATAGACAGCAGATAGGTAAGGAATCTAGTCAGAAATACTGAGGAGCTGACAGCTATGTCACCATGTCAATATCATAGTTTTGTCTTTCAGTTTTGTTTGTTAATCTTGTCAACTGAAGCCCACAAAACATGGTGAGGTTGTCACTGAATATAGCTGGTACACAGCTCCCTTCTATTAAGCCTTACAAATAAACATCTCAGCCATCCTGCACAGCCTCTCTTTCACTCATCTTTAAAGGAAAACACAAGGCCATTAACACTTACCACCAGCAGATTCTATCTACAGGTCATAAGGCAACTCAACAGCCATGGAAACTGAAAATTCCATTTTGTACATTCAATGTACATTGTTGTAATTTATTGTCTATCTAGTGGCATTCACATAAATTGGAAAAAGACCACTTCATCATCAAGTCTATCTGTCTGTCTGTCCATACAAAACATCTCATCTCTCAGTGGACCAATTTCATTGACATTTGGTACTCTCCAAGGAAATTTTTCAAGAACTTTAAGTTTTAATTGAGATAGCACAGATAAAGCATGCTGAACAAATTTATGAAAATTCACATTTTGAAAAGCACTAGCAAATATCTGAAAATGCCTTTCAACAAAACAGAGAAATATCATGTGGGGCTTTAACAACTGATTAATTTATTCTTTCAATCTTATCTTCAGATAGGAAATATAAACTTACAAATTTTCCTCTTTTATATGTCTGATAGCTGCTCCTGATTGCAAAACAGAACTGTAGGACAAGATATTGAAACTCCATCAGGTATTTTCAACACAATTTAGCCATCATGGCTGTCCGTCGATCCAATAATTACGCTGTCCATCCATTAGTCCGTCTCTCTCACACCACCACCTGTGTGTACGTTGATGGGAGTGCAGGCCAATTTAGGAAAGTTAGATTTGGGAGCATGATGTGCTGGGGAATCGCCCCACAGGCTTAGTCGATTGGCTTCAATTGACATGTTTTTTCACTCTCCACTTCTCCACTTGTTGATGAGTCCGTTGTTGTTTGGACTCCTTCAATTATGGTCCATCTCCAAACCATGTGATAACCAGAAATTGTCTCAAACTGCCTATGTGGAATGGAGTTGGCCTTGATAAAATGTTTCAAGTAGTCCTTCCAGCGTTTCTTCGGGCTATCTTGCGGTCAGGATACTTTGGTAAGGTCACCATGCAGGACTATCCAGGGGAGCTGAGACATCCATGCAGATAACATGCCCAGTCCAGTCGAAGACATGGCTAAGCAACATGGTCTCAATGCTGGTTGATGAGCAGCATTCCACAATTTTAGTTTATGAAACCCTGTCCTTCCAAGTGATGCCCAGGATCTTCTGGAGGCAGCAGATATGGAATGCTTCTAGTGTGTGGATTTGCCTGCGGTAGGGACTTGCATCTATAAAAGAGTGTTGATATATATACCACGTGTTCGACCACAACCTTGGTTACAGAAGACACACTTGTGTAGGTGGCCGAATGCAGAGAAGGCTAGTCGGAGGTGGTTAGCAATCCTCAGTCACAGAGGCATCAGTAGATGTTACGCTTTCAAGGTAGGGGAAGGATTGGTGTTCCTAACTGCCTTGTTGCCAAAATAGATGTCAATTAGCCATAGACCCAAAACAACCAACAGTTAGCAATAGTACATCAATGGATGCAATTTTTATATGATTGAATTTAGTGTCTATGAAAGCTATTTCAGCTGCCGGAAGCCTATTTGAACATTGTTTTAAGTATATATCATAAAAACTTTATTTACTCTACTATACATGTAATTACATTGTATCATCACTGTTATTTTTGAATACAACTAATTGTTACAAAAAATTTTAATACAAATAAATTGATATCTGTATACTCGAGGATGTACCTGTAAATAAACAAAACTGCTCTAACTTTGTAAACAGTCCCTGAACACATATTTTGTAACATGTTATGAAAATTGTTTCTAACTTGTATGACTAGTCTGTGGGAGGCATGCACAGTTAAGAAAGAAGTTTGTTATTCTACTATAAAGTACATATGATAAGAAATTTAAACTTACCTCAAAATAGTGCTGCTGTCACCTCTCACTGTGTCATTATATGTATCCCAAACACTCAATGAAGACATTAGCATAAGTTGAATTTTAGCAATTTATATTGTAATTTATACTGAATTACATTCTTCCAAACCTCATTTAGAACATAAGACATTTGACAAATGAGAGGAGACCTTTCAGTCCATAATGTGTAGCTAAGAGCTAAGCTGTCCCAATACCTCACCCAGATATTCTTAAAGGTTGTCAAGGTTTCTGCTTCAACTACATGTCTTACTAGTTTGTTACAGAGTCCCACAACTCCTTGTGTAAAGAAGTGCTTCCTGGCTGTAGTCCGAGCATGTCAATCCAAGCCAAGCAGCCCACTTATTCAAGTTTTCTATATCTATGAGTGGGTATGTGGCTGACTGGTACCCTGTCCCTTGTGACGTCCCACTGTATATATGCTGTGGCAAACAATAAACTTGATCCCCACATGATCAACTGCTCTAAGAAATTCTACAGCAATATAGATAAGCAGTTTTAACACTGCAACATTTTATTCTCTATATTATTGTTTATATGGAAGCATATAAAGTTTAGAAGTGCCATATCACTCTTAAATTATGTGCTGCAATCTTATAGGGCAGTGTGATCTGCCATTTCCTAGCAGAAACACCATTTTAGCAACTCATTTTACATGCATCATTTTAAAAAAGTAAGCAATAGCACAAGCTACCTCTGCTATTGTTTGAAGAAACAAAACAGCAACAATGTGAGGCAATACAAAAATGGCTAAAATACCCATTCTAAGCTCACTTCAGTAAAAGATTACATTACTTTATTATTTTCACCACAACAAAAATAAGTTTTGCCTATTAAGAACTTGTTGGGATTGTTCATCCAAATCTTTTCTCTATTCTGCTTGTAAACAACATTCAGAAACATTTGTCGGCCCCTAATGTCTAAATAAGGTTTAAATATGAGGCCAAGGCTTGTGTATGTTGCTAATTAGGTGCTCAATACAGTGTGATTGGTTATTTATCATACTTCAGCATAATTATTTTCTGCACAGTCTACTTTTATTTAGTTGAACTGGCAACTCACCTGCTTTTCAGCTCTAATTAGAAACCTTGTTGTTTGTGTGTTCATCCTTCTGTTCATACATAAATAAAGCATATACATCGAGAATACGAACATTAGATGAGAGCTTTGAAGGACTTTTGGGTAAAATTAAGGTGACAAATGAAAATGATAATATTTGAAAATCATTCACCAGCTCCCTGAAACTCATTTATATGTAATTGCCTCTCTTCATCTTTTTTTAACCGTGTTTACGTCTTTTATCATCCATCCATCCATTTTCCAACCCGCTGAATCCGAATACAGGGTCACGGGGGTCTGCTGGAGCCAATCCCAGCCAACACAGGGCACAACGCAGGAACCAATCTCGGGCAGGGCGCCAACCCACCGCAGGACACACACAAACACACCCACACACCAAGCACACACTAGGGCCATTATGTCTTAAACATGTCTTATTTAATTTTCTTTTTTTATCTAGCTTTGAATAAGCAACATCATTTTTTTTCAATAAATGTGTTAGTTTTAATGGGCTCATTTTTTCCCCTTATTTACACTTTAGTCCAATCAGGTCAACCACAGCTAACAAGGTATCTAAAATCATAATGTGAATTATTCAATCAAAACAAGGGTGGTGTGTAATTGGCAGTTAGTGTTTGAAATTTAATGCTAGTTTGAAATATATGTTGTATACTTTACAGCCTGAATGATGGCGGGTTATCTGCCAGCATTAAAAAAATGTTTGAGAGGTGTGTGGTGGAATTGAAGAAATAGGGTAGTTCCTTGCAAGAGCTGGATTCACTGGCATGAAGGCCCTGAATGTGTCAGTTTACAAGTTCATAATTAAACATCTCCACTGTGTAAACACTGATCTAAAATGGAATATAATATTTACAAAATTTCCTTGACATGTTTTTCTTTGCTTTGGAAAACATGCATGAAAGGCACTTTACGATATGTTTTGTTCAAAGAATGTATGCAAAAAAAAAATGCCACAAACAGTGGCAAACTGTTTCATATTGCACATGATGATAATGAAAAAGGATGTTATAGAAGTTAAACTGGACCCAGAGTGTGTAAAGTGTATAGCAGCATAAAAGTGCAGTGACTGGTGCTGCTACCACACAGCTCCAGAGTCCTGCACAGTCTGTATGGAGTTTCTATCCATGCCTGTGTGAATTTTTGTCTGAGTTCTAGAGTAGACAGGGAGATCACTCAAAATCCACACAGAAGTAAATTTGGCCATGGGATTTGAATTCAGTAGTAGGAGTCCATGAGGTAGCAATGTTAACTATTGTGCTGCCATCATTACGTACATGATAAAAAAATAATTTCTAGTAGAATGGTCTACTGAGAGCTGTCCCCAGCAGGAACTGCCTTTACTAATTTAGGAGTTTGTTTTTGAAATTGGCCTCTGGCAACTTATAATCTTTTAAAGGGGTGTTCACGGCTTAATTAAGGGAGGCACAAACAATATCTAATTGAAAGGAATCTGAAAAAGGACAGCCTCAAGCCTGACTATTTAATCCTCTTCCATCAGGCCTTATAACCTTGTATTAGAGATAGGCCGCCCCACAGGTACATGTTTTCCATTCACTAAGATATATGGATGATGAATTATTGCTGACGGTGTATCATCTCCATAAATCATACCGACAAAAAAAAAAAAAAAAAAAAAAAAAGGAAAAAAATTTTAAAACCTTGTGTCCTTACATATGGCAGCTGTTCGCAAGATAGCAAGGCAGCCATATGTACAAGAAACTGAGCAAATTGCCTCCGGGTGAAGTTTAAGCAAAAAAGCTATGACTCCCCCAGTGTGCAGACTGGTTGTGGGTGTTCTTCTGGCTTTTATCCTTCAATATCATTAGCAGTGCACAAAAAAAAATGCTGTAGCAGACGACTAGGTGATATTTATACCTTACTGCTCTTATTCTAGAATAAGTGTTAATAAACATGTTTATTTATCTTATGGTTACAGCATTTCACTCAAGTATATTGATCCAAAGAGAAAACAATATACAAGTGCGCAACGTTATTTATTTTTCTTTTGATACCTAAAAGGCTAAATGACTACCTTGCTATAGTTTAATTTGATTTGGGCCTTTGTATGACATTAAACACAAAATCACATGTAGATACTGTATATGTATAGTATATATGTGTAGTACAGTATGAACAGTGCGTAGATCTTCTTAATTTATGTTTTCCTCTGTAGTACCTTACAGACAAACTCACATATTTGTGGAGAAAATCTGGGTTCAGTTCTGTCCAATAACCATAATAAGTAAAAAATGGTTCTCTTTATTGAGAGAAGTATTCTAACCAGAAATAAAAAGTGTCTTAATGTAAGGTGAAAAAAAATACATCGTCCACCTCAGTGGCAGAGATAAATGTTGCTATGCACACAGCTCATTTTTCCACCTGATTTGCAAATTTATAATTTTGAAAAGTAGAAAAAAAAAAAACAAAAAACACTGACTCATATTTTCAGTGAATAATTTGGAAAGCTGTGACAGGTATATTAATAAATTAGGTTACGTGAACGAGTACCCTCAGCATTTTTTTTACCTTACACCACAGTAATGGTAAATTTTTAGAAAATGAAAGTATGATTTTAAAAAAGGCATTTATTTACCATGCTCTCCCTTTATTTGCTCTCTCAGCAATTTGTAATCACTGTTCTGTATTTCTTTCTTGTTACGCACTGTTTGGCAGCTATAGAAATAAATTTAATAATTACACACTTATTAACAGCATTTATTTTAAGGTTTATTGATAAAAGTGAAAT
Source organism: Erpetoichthys calabaricus (assembly GCF_900747795.2). NCBI lineage: Eukaryota > Metazoa > Chordata > Cladistia > Polypteriformes > Polypteridae > Erpetoichthys > Erpetoichthys calabaricus. The sequence continues at coordinate 83,526,578 of NC_041402.2, forward strand.
CTGTTTTTCAATATATTGCTAAATCTTTTATTAAATTCATGTTAGGTTATATGGTGTAACTAAGGTCATTATTTATACTATATTTTAGGTGGCCTTTATGATCCCAGAGAAAATATTGTTGGCACCAGAATTACACATATGTATGCTGTAGCAGGACATGCACTCTTCAAACTAAAACTGCCAGAGAGGTTTTTCAGAGTGATGCCACAGGGGAACCATATTTGGTTCCAAAAGACCCATCCACATGAAGGTTCCAGAAAGAACCATTTATTTATTAAGATCTATAGGAGACTCCATAGTGAGAATGACAATGAATTGATGGTAAAAGATTTGTGGCTCACGATTTTAAAAGGACACTCATTGCATACATCCAATAATACAGGCTAAAAGGTTTCTTAACCTGTTCATGTCCTGCAACCTACCATTCATTTAAGATTTCTTTGTGTGTGTTTTTTTTACATATTATGTTTTTCAAAGCACAAAGAACCAACTTCATATGCAAAGAATCCTTCCCAGAATTAAATGGTGCTTTGTTAATAGTTCTATGAACAACCACACAACCCAGTAAAGAACCATATAGTGTCATTAAAGAACCATTATTTTAAGAGTGTGGTTTGCAGGCAGAAGACAGGGGCATGCAGCGTGCTAATATAGAATAGAGAAAGATGCACATAATCGTGCCAGTGTGGAGAGCTGTAGTGTGCTGAGTGCTCCAGAGAGGCAACAAGCGGAAGTTTAGGAAAGCACACAATGTTATTCTTGGATGATAGCAGGCATATACAGTAAATCAGTGGTTGTAGACTGCCTGACCCTTTGTTTATGAGAAAAACCTGAGAACAAGGTGGAATTACCACAGATGGGAAAACTTCTAGAAAGAACCAAGCCCTAGAAAGGGCTGAAATAGTGTTGGCTGAGGAGCTGCCCTGATGGCCTGTCTCTTTTATGCCAAAGGCAGGCTCGGGTGTAAGGAAACTGGGGTTCCACTGGGTGAAGCTACAGCCTGTTACTGCTGCTACTTTGATATTCTTTCTTTTTCATCCTTCCTTTGTATTTCTTTCAATTAATAAACACACTTTTTTCCAGAAACTCAGCCCCCTTGCCATTTTTCTGCATTGTGGTATTCTACAAGAGTATACCATTTTATTAACAATAACTTCTGGATGTTGTGAAAGAAATACCCGGACACACAACAAAGGCTTGGGGCAGTCACCCGAATAGTTTCCATAGCTGCAAAAGGCTTACATTTGCAAACAATGTGTACAGATTAGAGTCCAAAACAGACTGTTTAAGTATGGAGGATGAGGGGTTTTTATAGGTGGTTCACAGGAAGTGACATCCTCAGGGCCAGGACAGGAAGTGACGTCTTCGGGGCCAGGACAGGAATGATTTCTCGTGTTTGGTCTGTGGAGAGAAAAGAGAGAGATTTAGTGCACCCCACTATACCCTGGCCTGGTGTGGAATTGGCGTTTCCTGGTCCCTTTGGTTGACTCCCAAGCGCACATGTGTGACAATATTTATTGGCATTTGTTAAAATACCTATGAAGGAATAATTTAATTTGGGTTAAAAAATGTAATCAATTAGAGCATTAATATATAGCAGTGAAGATATAATCTTGATTTTGTCAAATACTTCACTAATAATATTTACAACGATAGCACCTTTAAAATAAATTCTTATTTATTAAGTAAACTGAGCATTCTTAACAAATTCATATGTTTTTGACATGGTTGTAACTTTAACAAAATACACTATGCAAGATGAGAACAATTAAGTTAAGACACATATTGACCTATTGTTTAACTGTAGTTATTGTACAAATTGATTCTCCAAAGACATGATTTTTCATCTCCATGAATGTGAGAAGATGGCTACCTGACTGAGGGGTGCTGAGCACAGTAGGCAGTTGTAGCTGTTACTGTATACACCAGCAATTTACCCGTGCTGTAGAGGACTTTATTCCAATGAACATGTTGATGTAGCTGTGAAGCCTCCCATTTAGTGTATCAGTTGACTCTCTAGACTTCTGTCAGTCAGGCTGTAACATGAACCGGCTTGGATGTCCAAAGACTGCCTGGATGTCAATTGCTTAAATGAGAAGATTGTATTTCTTCTTTGGTTAGAATGACACAATTTGCTGTCTCACTTGAAGGTGAAAATGGCTGAAGTAAAGGATGGGCATGTAAAAAGACAAATGATCACTATTAAAGGTTTTAATAAACAATAGCGATGCAGCCTTGTACTCTAAGGTGAAATTTGTCTACAATACACTAAGCAGTTAACTTCCAAGCTGTAATTTGCTTATTCATCTCGGAAAGGTCACTGATCTTCAACAATTTATCTCGATCAGCACAAGCTCAATGATTTTCTTTTCATCAATTAACTAATAACAGACCATGACTAATAGACATTTGCTAAACCATATAATTAAAGAAGGGTATCAGTATGTTAAAATACATGTTTTTTCGACAATTTAACAAGTCATTGTCATTTTTATGATGCAACTACAGTACTGAACAAAGTACATGATATAAACACATTTACAACAAAAGACGTACATTCATATATCCATTTCTTGATCCTTCTTAATCCAATTCATGGTCCAAGGACATTGGTGTCCATCCCAGCCACTTTCTGCACAAGACAAGACTAGAAAAAGCTGGCTTACAGCCCATGACAAGGAACACTCACTAGTACGCACACATACTCATTAAAGTGATAATTAACCTATACAGTATATATTATATACAGTATGTTTTGAGCTGGAGGAGGAAAATCATAATATCTGATGGATAAAGCCACAGGGAAAATTGCAAAGCCCACATGGAGACTGGACTGGGATTCTCCTGGAGCTATAAAGCATCAGGATAACCACTGTATCAAGTATCTACAGAAATAAGTATTAACTTAAAAACTACAAGCATTCCGTGATGAAATAAATGTCTCAACATATGGTTGACACTAGGAATTGTAGTTCAGTTGAGCTTCCCTGATGCCTTTTGACAAAGAGCAATATTGTTTCCCTAAAGGAAAGTTAAGAGAACAGAATGGTGCTTGTGCTGTTGTTTCCACCTGTTTTCTTTCTTTAGATAGATAGATAGATAGATAGATAGATAAATAGATAGATAGATAGATAGATAGATAGATAGATAGATAGATAGATAGATAGATAGATAGATAGATAGATAGATAGATAGATAGATAGATAGATAGATAGATAGATAGATTGTTTGTTATCTATCTATCTATCTATGACAGGAGAGTTTAGTGTCACACATTAAATCGTTGGTTGAAAGTGCTTAATGATAGTGTGTCAAAGAGTGTGCCGAGAGTGGGGCCCCATAAATAAGCCTGCCTTCCTCATTAGCTTGTTGATTAAGGCATTTGTTCAAATGATATTACTTGCCTAGTACACTACAATGTAGAAAATCCCACTAGCCATCACAGAGTTGTAGAAGTAGTGAAGGCTGTCACTACCTGCATTAAAAGAACACAGTCTCCTGAGGAAAAAGAGCCTGCTCTGCCCTTTCTTATATAGTTCCTCTGTGTTACGAGACCAGACCAGTCTATTGTTGACCCCTAAATACTTGTAGGAGTGCACCACCTCAACATTCACTCTCTGAATAGTGACGGGGTGCAGAAGCTCCTTTGTGCGGATAAAGTTAATAACCAGTTCTTTGGTTTTGCTGATGTCTAGTTACAGACAATTTATTTTGCACCAACAAAAATATATTAGATATTGATAAACATTTCCTTAATTTTTTTGCAAATGTGCACATATTTAATTTTTGGCCAATTATATCTCACCAATAACCCTGAAATGGATTTAGAAGTTTTGGGAATGTCATGCTATGTTACATTTATCTCGTATATCTACAAATAAATCACACTTCTTATAAGTAGATAATTTCTAATTTTATTTTCATGTGACAATAGACTTGTGCAAATGGCAATTAATGCTTTAAACCCAATTACGTTAAAGTGTTATGTAGAATTAATTACTAAATTAATTAAAAGCATATAAAGTTTTGTGTAGTCGTGAATATTTTATCCAAACACTAAGGAAAAAGATTGACTTGCTGTTTTTGACAAATGTTGATGAAAACTGGACCATTCTGCCTCAACCTGAAAATATATTTACTCAATGGTTAGATTAAGGTAAATTGCTTCTGACAATTTATTCCTCTGAGTTAGACTTCTGAAGTCAATCTCAGTTCATCTCAGTGCTTAACTCTCAGATTCTCTCACATGACAGGGCGAAGCATCACTAACCTGGCCTTTCTTTGGATCTGCTTGTGGTGTCCTTTATATTATTTTCCTTTAATTAGCTAAGTGATTGTGAGAAAAAAAAAATAATGCATCCTATTAATAATGAATACTAATTAAAACAATGGTTTACCCATAATGCATATGACATGGAATACACTCTTTTCAAATTTGTAGTTTTTTCAAGAAGGTGAATGTTACCTGGTTCCTAATAAGTAGTGACAGAATATGGTCATTTTAAACTATAATACAAACTGGAAAAAACAAAAGCTGTTTTCGATATTTTATCTAACAGCAAAAAAAATGCAAGTGCCCATTTTTCAATGTTATGTTTGTGGGCAGGCTGCAGGGGAAGCAAGTACATTGGTTATCTTTGCAAAACAGAATTTTAGAGCAATAACGCTTCAAAGGCCTAACACCTTGACATTAATTGTCTCAATGGATCTGATTTTGGCAGACACAATCTGAGAAAGAGTCTTTGAAAGACCTCTGCATCCTGTCCTTTTGTATTGCTTAAGAATTACAAACAAAGAATATTGACAAAATCTGGCCATACAGCAAGCTGTTGAAACCTAAGGCAGGAAACTTGTTGGGCTGAAGGTCCTGTTTTATCAGGAACTGGTCTCTATCACAGCTTGGTGTGGACAGGCTAGATAACTACGGGATGGCATCACTCTTGGGCAGGAAGAGGAAGCCAGAAGCAGTGCTACTGATGTTGCCATGTCACAAAAACCCCATAGCTTCATTTCCTGGCAGCTAACGGGAGTGACAGAATGAAGGTCTCCATAGTATTCCCTGTAATAAGACTGAATCTTAAATCATGAAGAACAGTAAGAGAATTCACAAAATACATAAGAAGGAGACATTCTTTTTAAATAGCTTACATTTATAATAATGTGAATATCAGTAAGGATTTGCTTTACCCTTTAGACCCTTTAGATATATACTGTGGATAGTTCAGTGTGGCATATCACAGTAGTTTAATCTGCAATAGTTTTCTCTCAGCCACACTTTCTCCATTGGTGTTGTGCTATACCAAAGCAAATTGCATTTATTTCTAGGCAGAAATCAAATGCTCTGCAGTGCATTCATTTTTTTAGGAACTATTCAAACAAATGTGTAAGTGTCCTATAATTTTCACACATTTAACCAGTGGTCTGTTCCACTACATCTAAGAGATTCTCAGTTGGATTGGGATTTGATGAATGAAGAGGTGACTTCTCTCTCTTCCTGTGGTCGTTTGTGTGGTTGTCTGGTTGCCCTACAAATCTTATGTTTATCCACTGCATTCATACAAATTCACAAACATATTTCTAAAACCTCTCTGTCACCACTATGCAGGTAGACTAGATCAATAGGCCCATTTTTTCTATACCTTTGTCATCTCATCAGCATGAATCATCTCAAACCAGCATTCATCAAAGCAGGAAATATTATTCCAACCCTTCAGGGTCCAGATTCTAGGTTCCTTTGCTCACCCCTGATACGCCTCTTTATTTTTCTCTGACAGGAGTGAGACCTTAATCACTGACTGCCATACCCCATCCCTGATGTGTTATAACAAGTTGCGTGTTAATGTATCCTTCTTTAATCACTAGCTTTCTGACTATAGCCGGTCAATTACTGTACATAAAGGATGTCTGCCTCTTTTGAGCACTATACTATGTGGTCTATTTTGGACCATTCACTGGATAGTTTATGCGTGGTGTTCCATTCATAATACTTCTTTTGACACTTTCATGTGTAAAAACTGAAGTTCATGAATAAATAACCATGTGTTTGGAGCCCATTATCATACTGCAGTCGAAGCCACCTAAATCTTAAGAGTTGATTGTTTTCCTCTAAATAGCATTTGCTCATAATCCATTAGTGTTATTTCACGTTGGAAGAAATGTGATCAGAAGGCCTGTAAATGTTCCTAAAAATATTTTCAGTTAGAGATTTGCACTGGAAATAAGGTTAAAGATGTAAAGGGGGGAAAGATGGAGTTTTTACAGTATAGTAAGACTCCTGAGCATCTACACTGAGAAAGACTTTATTAAGCAGTATTGCTGGGCTGACAAATTTATCCAACTAAAAAGACCAAAAGTAATTTAAATTGTTGACTTCTCTTTTAACTCTTTGAGGGCTGAGTATTTTTTCTAAAAAAAACAGTTTTCTGAAAGCACCCAAAGCAAGGGTTTCACACAGAAATCAACATAAAACATCTGTCACTGTGTGCCGTGGCCGCCAGTTTACAAGGAATGTGTGACAGGCTGGCTACCAGGCTGTCTTCGTGTGGCAGGGGCGGCAGCGGTGGTTGCATTTGCTGTGTATTCAAATCTGGATTGTACCTCTTGTTATTGTGAGTGGCGGTCCCCCCAAGGGGAACATTGCTGTAGGCGTGTCAGCTACACAAACCTGTTCAACACCACGATCAACTGGGGACCGATCAGCTGATGCTGGTACCTCCATCCATTTTCGATCACTTGTTTCAAAATCAGAGTCTGACAAGTCAGAGTCCAATTCAGCGATAATATACAAAATGTCATCCATTGAGTATTTTGCTTTATGCATTTGTTTCAGTCTCTTGCCAGATGTTGATGCTATTTTTGCTGTTGTTTGCCCTTTGCTACTCACGCGAGTGCAGGGAAACTCGGTCAAACCAGTGAAGCTAACTTTCCTACTAGTAAAGAAAGTCCAACTAAAACATAACACCGTGTTTTGTAACCGTTTAGAGTTGATTACCACCATCAACCCCTCTTTTTGACAGAAGTCGATATCCGCCCTGAAAGAATTAAACATATAATTGGACCATAAACAGAATAAATGACTGGCTCAGTGTCACGCAACAAACCAGAAGGATGAAATGAACCAGCAGCCAGCCTTGCAAATTAATGTACACTGCACAACACTGTCTATCTACCTATTTACCACCATACTACCTGTCTAGATGAACTTGGTATGGTAGAGCTTATGATGAAATGTAATCTGCAAAATGAATAGGCTGTCTTGAGAAAACAACTTCTAGAAGAAATAAAATGTGTGGTGTTTCGTTGTTTAGTGCACTTTGTCAGTGCCAATATTTTTATATTCTGTATCAAAAATCAGCAATGGATAATGCACAATATAATGACACTTAATGAAACTTTGCCATCTACATCATATCTATATACACACTGTGACAAAGACTTGGTTACCTCTGCACACTGGCCATAGCTTATAATCCCACTTTAGTCTGAACCAGGACAACTTCACAGAGGACCGGACACACAAATAACTTCATTGGCTCAACCAAAGAAATTTCCAAACTCAGGAACTTAGCATCATGCTGTACTATAACAAGCTTGCACATTGAATATTGTTACACCTTCACCCAATTTCATTTACCGTTATTTGCAAAGGCTACATTTGTAACCGAGTTTGAAAACACATGGCTCCTCCCATACCTGGAACCACACTAAGCTAAGCCATCAACTGGACACCTGCAAGCAGCAACCTAACTGGCTGAGCTGAAGAAAAGCTCACTGCTGTGCTAGAGCTTCAAAAGTGTCAGACTTGGAAGATGACTAATTCTTGTCACCCTGATAGCTGCCTCTAACACCTCCATATTTTCAGATTGAAAATGAAATACCTCTGCTTTCTCAGGTCTTAAAATAAACTTCAGAAATTGAAATGTAAAGATAAGGTAGAAAATGTATACTGACCTTTTCGATTGCAAAATTAAAATGAAACAAAACCAAAAATTTAGTTGCCGTTTCTTTGATCAAATTATGTCAGTTTAAAATGCCTATGAAAGGAAATCTGAAACTCAGATTTGGCACTAACAAATATATCAAGAAAACTCTAAACAAAGTTACTAAGTAATGGAAATGGGAAGTCTGAATTGAGCAAGACTTAAAGCAAAACAAAATAAGACAAATTAGTGAATAAAATAAAGCATTGAAAACTATTATAAAATCATATTAAATTTAATTATCAGAAAATCATGTTTTGGTGTTTGCCCTACCTTGCAACTTACAGAATTTAAATAACCTCCTGCTAATGGCTTGGTGCCAGATATCACAGGACACATTCAGAGGTCTTGTGAAGTCCTTGCCTCGACAGGTCAGACCTGTTCTGGTGGCACATGGGGGACCTACACAATATTAGGCAGGTGGTTTTAATGCTGTGGATGTTTAGTGTGTACTTATAATCCAATTTTAAAATCTGTAGATTCACACAAAACAAGATTTGATCATTATGTTGCCATACACCGTATTATGACAAATGAATTGCAGACCACTAATAACAAATTATAATGTTCAACAGATTTTTCAACGTTCTTCTAGTCATTGTTCAATTCTAATTTTATTAAGAAACATTTTAGTTAGTTATTGGACAATGGAAAATATGTAATCATACACATTTGATATAAAAAGTGAATTAACAGAATTTGGCAAAAACAGCTTCTTTTTCTATTTGTTTTTAAACTATGCAGTCATTCCATTCATGCAGAACAACATTGAAGACTTTATTTAGAGTTCATGCCTACCTCATTTTAAAACATGATCAACAATTAAAGTAATGTATGGGTAATGCACATAAGAGAGTTAAAAATATATCTTCCAATGTCTGAAGCAGCCTATGTATTAATATATATTAATCTATATTAATAAACAGTGTATATAATACATACATATATACAGTATATATACATACACGATATATGGTCATACATGTGCATTGGAGGAATCACCTTCTGGGCTTATCTAATGAAGAGAGGGGACACTGTTGTTAACTATATCGTCTGCTTTTCCCTCCACAGTGCAAAAAATGTCCAGTGAAGGCAACTGACCCTTCCCTTTCCAGTCTCGGCTCTATAAAGCCCAGATGGTGTCTCATTTTGGACCAAGCAAACTTCCAGACAGTGCTCTTACAAAATGAGATCCTCTTAATTAGAGCTATCAAATACATTAAACCATGAAGGCTACTCCTAATTTTGTTTATTTTGTTTTGATATGCACCATGACAGCTTTTGTTTGAACTGACAATAGATTGAAAGAAATGACCCAGTTGGCTCCCCAAAATGTCTTCTGTGGAACTCTGTCCTTCCCTCGCCCGATGACAAGAAATGTTGACCTAAATCATGGTTTTAGGAAACATTTGCATATAGCTTGAGATATGTTCTACCACCATCCAGTATACGACACAAAACTTAAAATTACTAAAAAGGCATCAAGAAAAATATAGTATTGCAAAGTACAAAAATGGAAAAATCAAATCACTTATATTTAAAAATGTACATCTACTCTCAAAGCCTTTCAGTCAAGCCTACTCTTTTTGGTAGCAGAGAAAAAGAAGCTTTGTATTATCTGTAACATCTAGCCAGACCTATATAGTCAGAGCTAGAGATCAATAACAAGCAAATGTTTATTTAATTGTGAAATTGTACTATCATACAGTATATTGCAGTAATGTTATCACTATTAACACCTCCTGTGATGATCTGGCAGTCTATCCAGCGTTGGTTGCTGAGTTTGCCCTCTGCTGGATTAAGCAGGTTTCAAAATATTGTGTATAGTACCATCTGGATGACAGAATGGCACAGTAGTTAGTGCTGCTGCCTCACAGTTCCTGTCCTTGTGGACTTTTCAAATTTGAATCTGCTCTGTATGGCTTTTTTTCCAGGTGCTAGTGGTTTTCTCTCACATCTCAAAATTGTATGAGTTTAGTTATTTATAGACTCTAAAATTATATATTTGAAGTTAGTGAGTATGAATGTTCGTCTATAACAGTATCCTGGGACAAACTAGTGCCCATTTATATTCATTCCTGCCTTACAGTAGTGAATTTAGCTAAATGAAATAAATGAACGAATGGATAATAATGCATTAATGTGTGTCAGGATGTGGATGTCCTGTCATATCCTTAAGACACTTGTGCCAGGCTGGTTAACTACTACAAAGCTGCCTGGAGTGTGCCTTGCATTGGGCTGGCATTCCATTCTGGGGTGATTCCTGCTTTGCACCCAGTAATGCTGAGATAGACTCTGGATACTAATGAATTCAAAGAATACATAAAGTGAAAGAAGTATAATGACTATCCTCATAAAAGAAATTTTGCAAGTTAGGAATGAATTAAAAAACTTGAAAAAGAATTGGTATGTGAGGCCCAAAGTATAGTATATTAAATATTCTTGTATATTGTAAGAAAAAGACATTAATACTTTTCGATCCCTTACAGTAACTTGATGTAATTTTCTGCTTTATTTTTATCCTTTATATTGTGCTTATTACTGTTCACATTATACATGTGTATATGCTTACCCGGTGCAAAACTCATGACCCTGACAAAGCTTTGAAGAGGCATTTGGTGGAAGCATTGCGTTATGTATTCACTGTGCAGTTCTTTTTAAACCTAAGGGAACACATAACAACAAAACGTTTATTCATAATGTCATTCAGTTAATGCCTTAAAGCAGGGTGCAATGTGTTCTTTTTGAAAAAAAAAGAAAGGAGAAATACAGTAGATTAAGCAACTGAAAGAATAGTCAATGAAGTTGAGAGATGTCTTGAAAAAGGCAAAAACAAAACAAGAAAAAGGGAAATGTGTTTCAGTAGTTCAGATAAGAGGGCTCACCAAGGGTTCTGCAGTTTGTTTGAACAAAATGCTGAAGGTCAAGTTTAAAAGCTCCATGTTAAGTATTCACTGGCGTTGTAGGAATTAAAAATATGTTTGCTGTACTGAAGAAATGTCTTTTGCACTTTACTCACAATTTTTTAATCCGGAGACGTTTATATTTCACCTGCACGAATACATTAATACAGCTTGGAATAGCCAAACAAAGTGAAATGTTTGTAAAACTGCTAATCAAGCTAGATTTTTTTAAAGTCTTGTAGACTGTGTAGAAAACAGTTCAAAGCACTTAACACCTACAATATTTTTGCAACTGCAATAAAAAAAATATTTATTTATATATATATATATATATATATATATATATATATATATATATATATATATATATATATATATATATATATATATATAAAACAGCAGAATTGTGTAGCTGGCTACTTGTGCTTCTATTACTTCTATACCGGTTTCTATCATGTAGATTACTTTGAAGTTTTTCCATTACTCAACTGTTTAAATGAAAACAAACCTTGTTTTGCTCATCATTTACTGTATAACCCATAATTCAACAACTTCATGCATGCTCGATTATTTTGGTTTGCATTTGTGGGTTCTGGTGCAGCTTACTTTTTATTTGACTCCATTCAAAATAGTGTTGACTGGAATTTTAAAAAAATATCTAAGATTTCCAGTAACTGTATTTTTTATTTTATTAAGATTCCGCTGTTCATGTTGCAGAGATGTAACCTGTACATTCTGAGATTTATTGCATGCATGGCAATGCTTAAAGAAAGCATGGCATCTTGCTTGTAACGATTATAATCAAACCCCTCTGGTTCAATGCATAATGGAACAGGACAGTGAACTGCTGCCTGCAGACAAGCCAAAAATACAACATATCCCATAAGCACTGCATACAACAAATATTTACTTCCAACACATCGAGTGAAATTGAGCAAGATAATTAACATTTTCTAGAGACTTAAAAAATCTTTCTGGGATTGTAAAGACTTTTACTTTGAATATTCCTTCTCAAAGTTTTTTTACATTTCTCTGTATTTTCAGTCTACATGAAAATAAAACTAATTTGCTTAGATAGATGATTCGATGTGAAACAATGAAAGCATAAAAAATGACTAGCCATTATATTCTAGAGGTAAATTATTTTATTGCTATCATATCAATAGCAAAACAAACCTGAAAGACAGAAACAGTTACTGTGTTTTGTTTTGGTTTTTTCTTTTCTCTAGTTGGATGAATCTGTATTAATGCATTAGCTAAGCATCTGCCTGCTGAAAGCCAGTGGGAGGATGAGCCTGCTTTACACAGAGTGCCATTCTCATCCACTGCTCACTTTAATCCAAGGCTCTGCCTGCTTTTGTATTTATCACAGGCAGCAAATTACGGGCTACAATGATTCAACACCTCATTTGTCATCAACCACAGGCCCGTAGCCACCACCTCTGAGTGTTCTGCAGAGCCGATCGCTTGCCAATTAACGGGTCTGTATTCTAGTAACCAGTGGGAGGATGAACGCCACCACCATTGCTTAGGCGTTAAGGCTTCACAAGTAACAATCTTGGAAGATGACTAATTCTGGTCACCCAGAGAGCCGCCTCTGACACCTCCAGATTTTCGGAGTGCAAATTAAATACCTCTGCTTTCTCAGGTTTTAAAATAAACTTCTGAAATTGTAGTGTAAAGATGAGGGTACTGACCTTTTTTTAAAAACAAAAAAAAAACAGAATGTTGTTAGGTTAATCAAATTTTGCTAGTTACCATCAAAATACAGTACATAACAAACCTGATCATTTTAAGATATTCCAATCTGGTCCATCCATTCCTAAACCCACTTGGACCACTATAGGTTTGTGAAAAGGAGTAATTTCTGAATAAGATGGAAGACTTACACACACAGCCACATTAGTAAAATTTAGAGTTAAGAATTCAATGAACATGCAAGTCTTAAAGCTGAGGGAGGAAACTAGAAATCCTGAAAAAAATAATCATGCGCATGGGGAGAATGTGCAGCACAACACAGGCAGAGAATCAAATACTTATCCTTGAAGGTGGAAGGCAGCTGCACTCACCACTGCTGCACCTTCTAATTTAGTCCTTTAAGATAAAGGGAGATGAGAGCCTCAATTGACTGGATTTGCTGCAAAAATCGAGACCACCTGAACTGCTTTATTTTTTAAGCTAATGTACATTTCATTCTGTGTGCACCTTAATCACAAGCTTGCAATATGTATTCGACTTTTAAGGTGGGTTGGCTTTCTTTCACTCAAAACTGATACACATTTTTAAAAGACATTTATGAACCCTTTGCACATTTTTTGGGGTTGTTTCTGTGACTCATTTGGTTATCTTCAACTGCTTTGTGAAGCACTACCAGCTCAAGATGAATGGACATTATATAAATGAAATATGTAAATAAAGTCACATTCATCTTCTTATTCCATATATTTCATAACAAAGACTTAATTGATGCTGTTGAAATGAGGCTTTCATTGGTAACATTTTACCGCAGAATCTACCTAAGTGCATCTCTTAATCAGTTACTGCTGTGTAAGAAACCTTTGAAAAAAAAAGTGTAGTTTTATTAAAACTCACAAAGCATCACTGACATTTTAGAATAAGGCTCTCAGTCAGTCACTTACTGCTATGTAACAAGAGCTTAACAAAGGCTTTGTTTGCTCTGTTTTGCCAATAGACGACAAATAAATGCACTCTTCCAATTATGGTACCTTTCGTTTTATGTACATAAAAAACACATCATGATTTTATTATAATTTCATACTTAACTGTAGCAAAATGTTTCTAAGAATGTCTATGAAACAACCATAAAAAATATCATATTATGTTTCACTCTTCATATTTCTGCTGGATGAAAGGTCAGCAACATCTGGGGAAGAGGAAAAAAAAACCTACTTGTTAATTTGTTTTCCTGTTTCTAGTCTAGTAAGATGGGATCCACACGATCATAAGCTATTCAATACTGTAAAACACAGAAAAACTTGTAACACATTAGCTGAGAACAAACTTTCCTTTTGGAACTCAATCACCTGCTGATGGCTTTGTTTTCATCTTTTCCTGTCTTTTTGGTGAACAATCTGGAGACAGTGGTTCCCTTTTATTGCGACAATGTGTCTTTGTGCTTCTGTAGGTTTTGAGGCTTTCATAGACTTGGTGAGATTTGGATAGAGTAAATAAAAATCCAATGTCTATAACATAGCATGTTAATTGATGTTAAATATTTTTTGCCTGTAGAGATTGGTCTTTTACAGTAATCAAGCAGGCATCTAAAGATAATGCCACCTCATTCTACTCCATGTGTACAGCAACAGGCACTTTGATACAATCTAAGCATTGAGCAATATTGTTATAGTAATACTGTACACTGTATTTGTTATTACTATAACTATGTCAGTTTTATAAGTTTTATTTAGTGAAGCTCACACACATAAAACATTAATACAAACATTTGACACAGAAACAACAGCAATCATCATTTCCCAATAGCTTCAAACAACTAATTTAACAAAAACGCTTAAGAATAATTTTACATGATTCTAAAGGTCATCTCGCAGTTTCTGGAAAATGGTAGCACTAATCTTGGCTGGTCTAAGCCATTTACAATAAAGAAAGGAAACTGAACAGAGGATGAGCAAGCATGTAAAAGATCTTGATGGCTTCATGTTTCATTCTACAGCATTAGAGTGAATCCACAGTGGTGAGTGGTGACTAATGATTTTCAAAGTGGTGAACATCACCCTCTCTTGCTGTTTCCTGTTCTTAGCAGAGAGGTTGCCTTAACAACTTATGATGGAGAAGGCCAAAATGCTTTCAATAAAGAAGCTGTGGAAAATAGTCAATTAGTCAAAAGGTGATCAAATACTACTCAGAATACTAAAAAAAAAATTACTTACAAGTTTCATTGAAAGATAAATTCTCTGCCTTGGCTATAATTAGAAATGCATATTAGTTTAATTATAATGAACCTTAATTAATATGAACAGCCATCAATCTATTTACTGAGTTCAGAATCACAATGAGCTGGTGCATGTCTCTGTAGGACTTGATGCCAGGCCATCACATGGCACATGTACACACACACAAACACAAATACACATACACATTTACTCATACCTGGCCAATTTCTAGTCACCAATTCACCTGAGAGACATGTGCAAGCAGAATGTGCAGACTCCACACAGGCAGCACTAACATTTAATCCCATGACCCAGGTAATATAAAGTAATGCTAATCACTAACATCCTCAAAACAGCTTAAACAATAAGTTTGGTATTTTTCTAATCAAAATTATTTCTTTACAATCACAGCATACGTTAGTTTGCCACATGAAACTGCATTTTAAAGTGAAGCATATTTTATAAATTAAAAAAAAAGATAACTAGCCTGCTGTTGACATTTTATAATCAAGCCAACGGGTATTGGGGTCCCCATTTAAAGAAAAGCCTTAAAACTTACCAAATATGTCCATTTAGAAGTAGAAAAGGTTTCAATTTAAGAAAACATACTTTCAGTGTCTCTAAAGCATGCTTGTGACAACAAAAGTAAACCGACTTCATCAGAGATTCCTGACCCAATTTTCTCAGAGTGAGGATACAGTTCTTGCACATTTGTCTGCTTGCAATCGTCATTAGGGGTGGAATTATGACCACTCAAAGCCAAACCAAGCACCCTTACATTCTGCGTTGTTATTTTACATAGTCTATGGAGTAAGATGCATGCCGAGTGGCTGCGTAGTGAAAAATGTACGTAAGAGTTTCATTGTACTTTGTACACATAACAATAAATATTAACTGAACTGATTTCACTGCATTGTATTTTTAATACAAGCCTTCGATTTTAGAAAGATAAAAATCCACCTTTCCGTGGAGTGTCTTCAACATGCACAATAAAAGATACAGAAAATATAAACACAACAAACCAATTATTAATTTTTCAAAATTCATGAAGAGTCGGTCTCACAGAGGATTAAAGAACGGAACACAATGCTTTTGAGTCAGTAAATTCACTGACACCAATCAATCTATAAATATACATAGAGAAAAAACAAACTTCACACAGAACCTGGCACTGTGAGGCAGAAATGACAGCTCTGCGCTACCACTCTATGTAAAAAAACTCACTAAAATTCAACCTCAATAAACTAGAGGGAATTAGCATTGTAAAGTGTCTTAAGTGTGTGGTTGTGTTTGTGTGTGTGTGTTAGCCTTGTGATGAACTGGTGCCCTGTCCAGGTGTTGGTACTGCCTTGTGCTTTATGTCTTGTGAGTTTAGGCTCCAGCTGCCCCACGATCCTGTTCTGGACAAGCAGGTTAGGAAGATGGATATGTATATGATGAATATTATTATTACTGTGCTTATAACAGAGAAAAACATATTAATAGATGAATTGATGTACGATATTGAGGGCTACAATTAATAATAACAATAATATTATTATTTAGTGGCAATGTGGCACAGTGGTAGAACTCCTGTCTCGCAGTGAAAGAGACTGGGGTTTGCATGGGCATGGAGTTTGCATGTTCTAACTGGGTGTTCCAGTTTTCTTCAAACACATACAGGTCAGGTGGACTGGCATTCTTAAAGCATTCCTAGTGTGTGCATGTGTGTTTGTGCATTCACTCTCTGATGGACTGGTGCTATGTCTGGAGATTGTTCCTGTCTTGTAACCTATGATTGCTAGGATATACTCCAGTTACCCCATGACCCTGCCCTGGAAAATTTGGGTTAGGAAAATGGATGAATGGATGCCTTTAACGTCTGTTCATTTCTTATTACTTCATTGCATGCTACGTGTCTGCTCAATATCCTTTCTCACTGAAACATTATCTATCTAGTGACAACAGACAGTATCTTTGTGAAATAAAGAAATAAGCTTCTGTACTGTGAAAGAATATAAGCGATCTGTAGTTATTATTGTCTAGTTGTCTACAGAACAGAGACAGCAATTTGCTTCTGGCTATCAACATTCAATATTTATAGTGACGCTCGGTAATGACTTTTCAAAATAAACTCATGCCTTGGGGCTGAAAGAGTGCCACAGAAGAAAATTAACAGGATAGTTGCCAGAGTAAAGCACACAGTCAGTCTTCTTTTAAAATGGTTGAATCTCAAAATGGTTTGCTTTTTGACCTCCTTAAGAAACGTGCATAAGCTGTCTTGCAATATGTGTGTATTCTCGGATCAATATTTGGTAACATTTTTGGCTTGAAAAATGAATATATTCAATACATTCTAAGGCTTTTCTTTATAATAGGAGTGTGGCACCCTTCAACTCCATTAAAAAAATGCAAGAGCAAATTAGTTTTTTTTTTAATTTATAAAAAATATGCTTCCCTTTACAGTGCAATTTCATGTGGGAAACTAATATATATCATGATTGTGAAGAGCTAACTTTGATTTGAAAAATACCAAACTTATCCTTCAATCTCCATTAAGATGCTGTGGAGCCAAAAGCCTATTTACAGGCTAATTTACAGTCACTGATTCACCAAAGACATAATTCTCAGGATGTGGGAGTAAAGCCATACTACCTAGAGAAAAACACAAGCAGATAAGAGGAAAACTCCAAAGAGATATGCAAGATCTCACCAGACCTTGTATATCTAATTACATATTATGCTTCAATAGGGGAATTGGAAAAGTAGGCTTGTGACACGCTATTCACAACAAATGAATTATTTGAAACCACAGGGTGGTGAGTGGGATTTTCGTAAGCATAACATAAAAAACCTCTTAAACAATAACAAAATTATTTTTTTTATTGATTCATTTCAATTGGCTTTGGAACGATGTGTCAAAAAATGGTTGGCTTTGCATTCTGCTTTTGCAAGAGTTCCTTGTCAAATAGTGACAGAAGCAAATACTTTACTGGCTAGGAGGTCCTTTTTAGGCCCACCTCTCTTCCCCAACAGCTGTCAAAAGAATTAAGGAAATTCATTCAGTTACTTTAAAGTAAGAAAGTTAAAAGGAATGCCTCGAATCTTTTTGTCAGATTTGCCATGTAGAACACAAGGTGAAAATCAAAATCTTGTAACATTTTCACAAGGATAGCCATTACATCTACTTATCCATATTTATGTGAAGACATTTACCTAGTATATCCAGTATTTATAAGAATGTGCATAACAATGGATATAATAGATAGATTGTGGCAGGCAAGCTATGACGCAAAACACTACAACTTAGTTTTCCTGTATAACTTTTGGATATTTGTTTCAAAAGGAATAAATCATTAAAATGAATTATATTATGATGAATTATTAGTGAGAATCTTGTCATTATACACACAAATAATTGTTACGTTAAAAGATGACAGGCAATGAAACATACACAACATGCAGTGTTCCTTCTGCAGAATATAACATACTGCATTTCATTTGGCGAATTTACTGAACCTCCTCAATCCAATTTTTATGCCCTGGACAGAGCGCCAGTCCATCTCAGGGGAACACACACACACACACATCATACACTCACTAGGACCAATTTAACATCACCTGGCCATCTAACCTGCATGTCTTTCGACTGTTGCAGAGAAAATTGGAGAACCCAGAGGAAACCCATGCAGACACGAGGAGAACATGCAAACTCCATGCTGGGAAGACCCAGGATGCAAACCTTGGTCTCCTTACAATTACATTATCTGTTTATTTTTCACTTGATAAATTATTTAAAATATATTATCTAAGGAAATTATCACAACAAATATTGAGAATTGAAATTAAAATTTTTTAAGAAAATATTTCTGTAATTAACCACTTATCCACTGGTGATTGTAATTTATTTCAGCATAGGTCTATGTAAGTAACTATAATGTAAAATACATTTTACATGAGAAAAATTACTAGCATAAACACAAATTCGTGCTACAGAGATTTGTGTTAAAGGTGGTCATTAGATTTAACCACTTTGGCCAATCTTTTTATGTTTACCTTAAACACTTTGAAATCAATGAAAGTGAAAAGTTGTCGTCCTTATTGTAAAATTTCTTGATTCTTTACTTTATTTTAAGAAATCTTGTCAAATGCATTTTGCTTATCCAATTGGCAGATTTGTTTTGCTAAATAAAAGCAAAACAGCTCACATTTCAAGTTTTTATTTTTAATAGTTTTTGCACATGCTTTTTTTGCAATGTTTGATGACCAAATGTTACTGTTGAAAACATTTTTTTCAATAACTTTTCTGAATAAGGTCTGCCTACATCCTAATCATTTACTTACATGTATGAACAAAAATGTCTTATTTACCCTTAATAAGACTTACAGTATGTTAGAACAGGGGCTACCTATAGTGCATCAATTAATCACTAACACATACTGTATATAATAAAAACTTTGTTATCAATAAATAACAATGAGTGAGCAATGGATGAAGTACAAAAAAAGCTCCTGATTTAGCCATTATTTTTTGGCTATCATGTAATGTAATACAAATAAACCAGTATTCTTTACCATTTGTAATAGTATATTTATGTATGGATGGAGTTTAATAAAATATGCAATGATGAAGATTTTATTATATCATATTAAATATTCTATATGTATTTCTTCTGTGTTCATAGCATAAAGAATATTTAAATTAGGTGAAGATTAAAGTTTCATATTTTGCTATAGAGTGTGGTAAAAATACTTTTTAATTTACTCACTTCTCATAAAAGTTTTTCCCTTAAACAGGAAACTGATAAATCATTCTTATATACTTCCATCTGAACAGATGTCACTTGTCATTTCACAGACTGCTCACCAGACTTGTCAGACTTTCAAATGCTCAGACCCCAGAAGAAAACCTGCCATCGAGTATGTCACTTAAAAATGGAAATGTTTTGGCGTCATTCAGCAGTGGTACAGTGTGATTTTCTGGTCATACTAAAAACAAAGCTATGGAAACATGCCATTAATAAAATATCTATTCACTAATAGAAAAGGTAAAAAATAATTTTTGAAATGATTCAGATATATAGCTAACTGAGTGTGAAAGAATCTTAATAAAGAAGAGTCATTCTGCCTCTGGTTCATATAATGTTTCATATTCAAATATATCATATAGAATTAATAGAGAAGAAATAATTAAAAAGGTGGGGGTTTATATCTTCACATTTAGCAAAGAAATATTATTTTCAGGTGTTTCCTCTTTTTATGATGTATTCTTTTCTGCTAATTTTCCATTCCCTTCTATGACACTATCTTTCAAATGAACAATGAACCTATTGAAATGGTTGCATGCTAGATTTTTCAACAAAAGACTGGCACCACATCAATAGTTTGTTCCTGCTTTGTGCCCAAAGCTTCCAGGACCTGTGACCTTCACCTAATTAAATGAGTATGAAAATGGAAGAATGAATGGATCCAAAGTCATGTTAAGAGGATTTAATGCTTGAAATGAGTTTGGATAGGTAAAGTGGTTTATGACCTTTTTAAAGGTGGACATTGGACCACAAACTTGTTATCCTTCTGTATTTGTAGCATTCCTTAAAATGTTAACTATAGATGTTCTACAGGGTCACTTAATTTATATCATCATATTTGATATACGGATTTTCATTAGTAATAATTTTTTTGCATTTTGTCATGGTTAGTATATGGTTTTTTTATTCATTAAGAAGCAAAAAAGCTACTTTATACTAATTATCCTCACATTTTTTTAGTCTATTAATATTTTCATTTCCTGGTGGAAGTGCCTATTAGCTTCCTCTATACTATAAACAGAACCAGTGAGTGAGAGGGAGAGTCAAGGTAAATAATGAGAGAAATCCAAAGCTAGGATGCTAAGACATGTTGACCACCATCTTACATAGGTGAGACATCATTACTCAAAGGACCTGTGTAGTAATTTGAGTTATAGACCATGAGGAACTCACTTTGGTGTTTTTTGTTGTACAGTAATCCCTCCTCCATCGCGGGGGTTGCGTTCCAGAGCCACCCGCGAAGTAGGAAAATCCGCGAAGTAGAAACCATATGTTTATATGGTTATTTTTAGAATGTCATGCTTGGGTCACAGATTTGCGCAGAAACACAGGAGGTTGTAGAGAGACAGGAACGTTATTCAAACACTGCAAACAAACATTTGTCTCTTTTTCAAAAGTTTAAACTGTGCTCCATGACAAGACAGAGATGACAGTTCTGTCTCACAATTAAAAGAATGCAAACATATCTTCCTTTTCAAAGGAGTGCAAAGCAAGCAGTCAAAAAAAAAATCAATACGGCTTTTTGGCTTTTAAGTATGCGAAGCACCGCCGGTACAAAGCTGTTGAAGGCGGCAGCTCACACCCCCTCTGTCAGGAGCAGGAAAGAGAGAGAGAGAGAGAGAGAGAGAGAGAGAGAGAGAGAGAGAGATAGCGAGAGACAGATAAAAAAAATCAATACGTGCCCTTTGAGCTTTTAAGTATGCGAAGCTCCGTGCAGCCTGTCCTTCAGGAAGCAGCTGCACACAGCCCCCCTGCTCACACCCCCCTACGTCAGCGCAAGAGAGAGAGAGAGAGAGAGAGAGAGAGAGAAAGTAAGCTGGATAGCTTCTCAGCCCTCTGCCAATAGCGTCCCTTGTATGAAATCAACTGGGCAAACCAACTGAGGAAGCATGTACCAGAAATTAAAAGACCTATTGTCCGCAGAAACCCGCGAAGCAGCGAAAAATCCGCGATATATATTTAAATATGCTTACATATAAAATCCGCGATGGAGTGAAGCCGCGAAAGGCGAAGCGCGATATAGTGAGGGATCACTGTATATATGTTTTATTTTTGTAATGCTTCTGTATGTTGCTCTGCATTCAATTTTTGTATTACCATCATTACATATTGTAATTATATATGGTTATAGATGGGTCATCATTTTGTGGTAATTTTGGGGGTGGCAGCCATATTGTTGATATTGTTGCTGTAATGTGAGACCAGGAAGTTGAGTACTACAATGTCACTACCCAGACAAATTTGACGTGCAACCATATTTCTCCTGGGGTCCAAAATTCTGGAATGTTGCTTAAAATATCCTGGTGTTATAAAAGAATTTTAAGGACTGTATTTTTGATATTGATTTGTTTTGGTTTGCATTTTGGGCTTAGGTTATTTCTAGGTTTGTTTTGCTGAATGTTTTTGACCCCTACTTGTCCACAGACAACGATTTTAGCATCTCTTTTCTCTCGGTCCTTTCCTTAAAAAATAATTACTATCTTCTCCTATAAGGCAATAGAGTTTTGGACTAAAAACTGTTAAGCTGCTGTTGCCATTCTATGTTCAGGAGTTTGGGTAGTTGTGATCACTTTGTAACTGCTTAATGGATGTAGCAGTTTTGTTTATGGTGCTATGCTGGTTGCCGATCACATGACATGGAGGCATGACATATTGGATCATCAAGCACCCATATAAGATGTCAGTACTTAGCTTCTGGCATCTAAGTATTGTATTCACAATAAAAAATCTTTTTTCGTCTTTTTGTAGTGTTAATTATGAGAAACCCATGCTAGTGTAAGAAGTTTATGATTTTGTACCTCTTTCTGCACTATTATTTGGATTTCGCGTTTCAGGTTTGACAAATATTATAGGTTTTGTTTTTCTGGCCTTTCGACACTGGCCTGTGTTCAGTCCTCAATATTACCTCAACTTTTAGTACTTCACTCCTATTCAAATCTCCTTCAGGTGACCTTATTTTTA
This sequence comes from Erpetoichthys calabaricus, assembly GCF_900747795.2. Classification (NCBI taxonomy): domain Eukaryota; kingdom Metazoa; phylum Chordata; class Cladistia; order Polypteriformes; family Polypteridae; genus Erpetoichthys; species Erpetoichthys calabaricus. Next base: position 83,549,119 of record NC_041402.2, read on the forward strand.
TTAGCTGGCATGTTACGTGGCTGGCAACAGTTATAGTATCAGTAAACTATATGACAGCAGCCATGACGAACATGTACAAAATAGAAGCATGGTGACGTCACAAAGCATTACAACAGTTCTAACAGAGATCATTAGTTGACCAGACTTGCATTCCTGTGGAGATCTGGAATGAAAACTGAGTTCCTAGAGTGAAACCCACTGACAAACAGGGTCAAATGTGCAATCTCTTAATAGATAATGGCCAGGGTGGTATTCAAAGTGCATTCTGTTAGGCAGAAGTGCTAGCCCCTTCATCCAAATGCCATCCCATCATATAGGATATCAGACACTAGTATGACAATTGCATGATATTGGTGAAGACCAATCCTATCTTTATTACTTTCAAGTAATGAACTATAGATAGTAATTTTGTACTATCTGTGATTGAATAATTAAAGACTATCTATCTGTCTATTTTCCACAGCCATTCTTTTACAATGGGCATGCTGCAGAAGTTAATAGTATGTATGCCATCTTGAAAAGACAGGATATTTTGCAGCCATTTGTGAATATGTTGTTTAATTTTTCATAGCTAATATTTATATATAAATAAAATGACATTGCCTCATTTTAAAATGCATTTATATTGTATTGTACAACTTTTATTTATATCTTTTACAAATTTAATCTTAACCAAACAACAAAATTGTCCTCTAAATCTCTTTTGGCAACCATCCCAGAATTCAGATGGTCAGTGTGTGTGGCAACCGTAATGACCTGTACTTCCCTGTTACTGACCTTCAGTTTCATGATAAGCAAGTTAATATATATTACTTCTATGAGTACAAAGTCACTTTGAAAAGAGATTATTTAATGGTTATTGTTTAGTGTCAATTTTGAATTGGTAATTAAATCTTCTTTTTGGTGTTTAAGATGTTGTGACAGGGTATTCCCCTGTGACTTGTGTCAGCACTTGGTGTATACAAAAGCAAAGGAGAAGAAAAGCCAAAGGAAAAAAAAATGCACAAAATTTTTGTCCAAGGAATTGAATGCCACATCCGCCTTGGGACTTTAAATAATACCAGGCACTCTAACATGGGATATCTATTTATCTAGCCAAATGCAGTGGGAAAAGACAAGGACATCCACTTGATCCAAATCCTCCTCTGTGTTGCTCAAGGTAACCAATTTGCAAAGCCATAGTATAACTT